>NW_023503670.1:1200000-1532500 GCF_014529535.1 Bradysia coprophila | reverse complement strand
TCAAATGCGTTCGGTATTGGATCCACAGCATTTCTACAAGAAGAACGACTTGAAAGTACTGCCGAAATTCTTCCAAGTGGGAAAGGTGCTACCATCACCATTAGACTACTACAATGAGCGCGATTCGCGTAAATCGAAACGAAAAACCTTGGTCGACGAACTGATGGACGATGCGGCGTTTCAACGGTTCAATAAACGGAAGTATGCCGAAGTGATGGAAGAAAAGAAAAAGTCCGGGTATCACAAAGCGAACAAGAAAATGAAAAAATTGAAGAAAAATAAGTCGTGAGGTAAAGTCAGTTTTTGAAAAATTGGTTTTCCTTTCTTGTAAATTAAATATTTTCCGTTAATCAACTTGACTTGTTTACAAATTGCACAACTCGTTCTCCCAGTCTTCGAAACGATTTTGCGTACTCTGATTCCGATTCCAGCAGAACGAGTGGTGTGCCAGAATCACTACATTCGGCCACACGGCGTACAATCGGTATCCGTTCCAACAATTCAATGTTGAGTTTTTCAACAAATCTCTCCGTTTGACTTTCGAAGACGTCCACCGTATGACCACAATTCGGACATGTCGCATGGCTCATATTCTCAACGAGTCCGATAAGTGGAATTTTGAGTGTCTTGTACATTTCGGCACCACGACTAGCTACTTCCAACGCTGCTGTCTGAGGAGTGCTAATAAGTAGTGCACCGGTGACTGGCACATTTTGTGAAAGTGATAAGTGAATATCACCCGTTCCGGGTGGTGTGTCAACGATTAAAATGTCTAGAGGTCCCCAAACAGCGCCTCTGAGTAAACGTTGCAATGCAGACATTACCAATGGTCCGCGCCATACAATTGGTTTACTGTTGTCGACCAGTAGACCCATCGATAAGCTGGAAATTATCAAATGAATTCCATTTTCCATTGAATGGTTGAGAGGTGAATGAGGAGAAACTATTACCATTTCACGCCATAGTTGATTGGTGGAATCATTAAATTGTCTTTATTTATCAGAGGGGTTTCGGTTAAGTTCATCATTAGCGGTACGGATGGACCTTAGGAAAATTGTTGTGGTAATGACAAGGTTTCTTGACTGAAGTTTCCATAATCTACCCTTGAAACGAATTATTCTACTTACCAAATACATCGGAATCGAGTAAACCAACTTTCTGCCCCATCTGTGCCAATGTAACGGCAAGATTTACTAAGGCAAACAATGGTAACCGAACACTAAGCATTTATTGTGCAACAGTTAAATGTCCACAAATTTACCTGATGTTGTACTCTTGCCAACACCACCTTTTCCAGATGCCACAACAACAATACTTTTGACTCCATGGAGTTCTTGTCGCTTCGGCAAACTTCGCGCCATCAGTTCTAGTTGCCTGGATGTTGGTTGTGTGCTGTGATTAGCCGACTTTACATTTCGAATTTAAGAATTAAAAATGATTTTGATTTTTTATTAGACTTGGTTACCTGACTCAGTCGAGTCCATAGGAAATTCGTTGGTATTCTGTTCATTAGAGCCATTGGTACGTTTCACTTTAAAGATTTTAGGATTGTTGTTAATTTATTTTTTATTTACATTTTTATCAGAGTTGAAATGGTTGAAAATATGGTGAAACAGTCGAAACCGGTGAAACACTGGAAAGTTTTCTAAATTTTTTGTAATGTCAGTTCAGTGTTGTCGTCGCAACTAACTGTTAATACCAATCCTTAATTTGTTAAAAAAAAAATCAAATTTGCAATCATTAGAGGTGAGTTTGTTTAGATGATATCGCTATGTCCTTCGGTTTGTATGAACAGACCATACTGGTTTTATACTTTCATTGAGCGCTATGTCCTCCGCTCCATACAAAGTTTGACATTCGACCATACCTTGTGTTGACGTTCATTGGTTTTCTGATCATTAAAAAAAATATTTTCTGAAATATACAGCGGAACCGAGTGAATCCTCTAAGGGCGCTACTTTCCTTCAGCTTTGGGTTTATTACTCTCAAGTAAAAGCCGATCACCAACAGTCTTTTGGGCGGTAAAAATTGAGTTCTGTTGAAGCAATATAATAGTTCATTTATTTAGCATCTTGCTATTATAAAAAGTTTCATTCTCACACTTCTCAGAATTTTCCCCTGCTTCAAAATTTAATTTACTCTTCCATACAAAAATTTGTTTCAATTCACAGACAAGCGAAAGTCTGTTGTGGACGGTATATTTTAGGTAATTTTACGAGTTGAAGCCCGAATGAAGTGAGGGCTACTAGTGAATGTGGCTAATAAATTACAACGTCAACAACAGATGCGTATACAACTTTTCATGGCCGAAAACCCGAGAAAATTTCTGAAAAGGCCCTTTTTCGGCCCCGACACATGAAAAGTATATTAATCTGTAGCATTTGTATTCCCATTTCATCCAAACAGACAAATTTAGAAACGTTTCTGATTTTTAGCTACTAATTAGTCATGTTCACTGGAAAATATCATCAATCGACAATCGACGATAAAATTTCCAAATAATCGATACAATATCAATCGAATTTTTTATCGATAATCGATAAACGAATTATCAATCGATATTTATCGAATTATCGTCGACATTTACCAATTTACCATTTACCAGTTGATATTTACCGATTATCAGTCGATATTTATCGATAAAATATTCTACTGATATCAGACAGTTTGCTTAAATGGCGCATAATAAGTCAACTTGTAAGTTGGAAATTATAAGTAATCTTCCAGAACTTCTTGTTAGAAGATGGGACTTATAAATTACACGTCATTTGTGCAAACTGTCTATTTGAAAATATCGATAATAGATGCTGAGGAAATAATCGATATTTTATCAATCGAACATGCCTAACTAATTCTACAAGTTCAACCCCTGGGTTCCTTAGACAAGTTGAACTGATCACAAAGGTAGTGGACAGCAAAATTTTCTAGTGGCGCCTACATGGACTTAGAACAGAAAGTTTTGTGTTTAAAAAATGTATACGAAAAAAAATCACTTCGTTAGTGTCTGAACAAGTTCTTTCGGAATGGCCAGTTGAATTGAATTTTAACAATTTGTTTTACTGCCAACACTGTTTAAGTGATTGTGAGAGAGTGATATGCAATGTAATGTCATTCTCAGTAAAAGTAGTAGCTCATTACACAATTAACACACACTGCGTGAACAAACAATTCCAAAATATTTTATTGTGAATCAGGTTAAATTCGAAGAACCTTCGCACAGCAACAATTTCGTAATTAACAAGATTTCTGGAACCACAGAAATTGATTATAGAAAAATGTGAGGTTATAATATCGGCGAAATTTTGTAGGGCGTATTGTTAAAACAGAGTGAACAGGACAGAAAGAGAGAAAAAAAATGTGTGTGTTGTCAGTGTTGTATCTGTCAAGTTTGTGCTGATGTTTGGTTTTCTTTTGATTTCCTTGTCGACTAAAAAAATGTTTCAAATTTTCGGTGTAATTTAAATAAAAAGTCGAAAAAAAACTGTGTGATAAATAAACGGCTGTAGGAAGTGTAGCAATTGATTAATTTGTCATCTTAGAGCTTAATACGGGGATTAACTTTGTAGCCGATGAGGTAAGACCCAAAGTGTAAGAAGCTTTGTTGGCTGGACAATTTTTTTTTTTGTAATGTGATTACGTTCAGTATTTTGTGTATTGATTCGACGTGTGAGTTCCGATATAAATAAAATTATAAACCGTCGAGATATGAAGACAATATAATTTTCCATTCGGATCAGATTTTTTCCGGGTGACGAGAGCTGGGTATTCAATTTAGATTTATGGTTTCTATGTACACTCGTCGTCTAATTAGCTACAATGATTATGCAAATTTTAATTGCAGATCTTGCCATTTAATTTAAAAAAAATTTGTGTGACGAATACAAGTAGCGAATGATATGCTCTGCTACATATATATTCTCATCCTCATAATGTTAAGGTTTTCAGAAATTTGTGTTTGTGTATGCAATAAATTGGTTTCGATATTATTGCAATTGATGTTCTTTTTATCGTTAGTTTCGTTTCATTAAAGCACACCATTTACTGTTACCATGTCGATAAATGTATAGCAATTATTGTATCGACTAATTGGATATGTTAAATAGGAAGATGATTTTTTTTTGGCTCCGATTATTTTAATGATGCACAATATGGTCCCAACGATCATCATCATCATCAAACATATTGTGTGTTTAATTTGAATGAGGCTAAATTGTTTAGAGGTCAGATACCTCGTTTGAAATAACAAAAAAAAATATTTATAAAATAATAGAAATTTTTGTTTTGTTTTTGGTGCTGCTCCAAACATGAACCGAGTCGAGTGCATAAAACTCAAATTGCTAACTGTTTATTGATGGTTTTTTATGCATCTAAATGAATTAACTGTGCGGTCGGTTGAGTTGTTTTCTATTTTATTTCTTTTTGATATTTTTCCTGCAAAATTTTTTCTTTCTTCTTTCTTATAAATGTTTCGGTTTCGTTGAATGATTTATGTGGAATGGAATAGTGGAATTCAATTTGTTTCAGTTGCATTGCTTTTTGTGTCCAATTCGGTGAATGAGAAATTATGATTCGGATCAGATAATAAATTGCTTGAGACATGCATATCGGCTACCATGAAATATTTTGCTTTGTTTTCTGGAATGCTACTATTATACGTCAGCCACTGTCTAAACCGTAGATGAAAACAGGTTCATTGCCAACAAACAAGTTTGTGCAGTGCACATTTTATCCATCTCCCTTTTTCGACCTTCGGACTCGTTTACAGTAATTGAACATTTTGAACACGCAGAAGCGTTGACATTCAAAAGCGGGAAGACTCTTCTTCCCATGAAATAAACATAGATGCACATCGGGTCAAATTTTTACCGGCTATTGGGCACAAAATGCAATTCTCTATTCGGCGACGTTTTTAATCCCTTTTCCTTCCTTGAAAACGTGAAAATTTTAGTCGTTGAAAATACTTGATCGACAAGAAAAATGTTCGAGTCGGTGAACATGAATGAACGGTATGAGTTTAATTAGATTTTCCTCTAACCTTCAAATGGAAAAACGACACGAAAAATATTGTGCAGCTTGCAACCCTTCGTTGTTGCTAACGAAAATACTTTTGAACTGCAATTTAATCGCTTTTCCTTTCGAAGCACTCAACCTACATTCGCAAATCATAATTTAAATTTGGCAATGAGCATGCAACAGTAACATAACAATTTAAACTGTAGCGCCATAACCGTGTTATGTGGAAACAATTTTCAATCACACGCACCTAATGCATCAATAAATCATAACGATTTCGAACATTGCCTATAAAAGTTCCAGTAAATATTTACTGTGAAACATGCTAGCCTTTCTTATGAGTTGGGTTTGAAGTTGGCTCTGTTAAAGTTTCGAAATCATCCACGAAGAGGTCAGTCGTAAAGGGACAATATACGGAGGCCAGAGTCTTTGAAAACAATAACAACCTTAGGCGAGCTTTGTCACAAGTTTCTTTTCAGTGAAATTTCCTCTTAAATTTCAATTACTCCTTTTGCTGCCACTAGACTAAATTCTAACATTTGTCGTCCTTTTCAGAATGGAAGAAAGCAATCATACCACCAGCACAATCAGCCGGAGCAACAGCCGGACCAGTTCAAATTCGGAATTGGAACGGGAAATCGCTGATCTAGATATTAACGCACTTAAGAATAATTCAATTAAAAAGAGAGTATCAAGCAGCCGCACACCGACTAGGAAAGCAAAACGAGTCCGCTTCTATCGAAATGGAGATCGATTTTATTCGGGCATCGTGATAGCTGTTTCAAATGAACGATACAGGTAAAACGAAAAATTGACTCGACTCTTTAAACCGTCTCGGTTTCGTGTGTATTGTTTTTGTTTACTTTGTGCTAATCGTATAGTGCAAAGCAAAAAAATATTTCTTATCTAAACGTTGCGTTGATTAGCTTGGAAGTAATACTTTCAGTTAGTGTCCGTTGATAAGATAAGAGAAATGCTTTTCTTTGCTTTTTTTTTCTTTATTTGTTGAATTGAATGTGTTGACGCACGTGGTTTTTATATGATTCGATTTTGTGATAGAGATCTTGATTGCGAATAGAAATCAAATTCAACAATTCGAGAATTGAATTAATAGTCATAAATTTATCGAAGAGAGTGTGTGGCCTGTTTTCTTTTTGTCTGGATTAATTATTCTCGGGCTAATCAGTAGAGCTAATTACAGGAAATGTGATAAAACAGTTAATTCCGGGTGACGGGGTGACCGATCAAGTCATGTGAAATACAGTAAGCTCTATTCGATGGAGGTACTTGAACTGTACCAGTAATAAAAACGAAAGATGAAAATTGAAAAAGGACGATAGAGAAAGACTACTGCATTACTAGTCATCTCACAAAGATTTACATAAATTTGTGGAAGTCAATAATTCCGAGAACTGTTTTTTGTCTTAAAGTTTCAAACGTTTAGAGAATCATCTTTAAAAATCCGACGTAGTTTTTGATTAACTTTCTTCCTTCAAGCCTCGCCCAAGAGTTAGTTTGACATGAAAGTCCCGGTCAGGTCACTTAATTTAAGAAAAATATCTGACAGTCAGACGTGAGCCAAATTTTATTGAATTTCAGCCTGACTGTCAAGACTTTCGGATAACCTGCCAGGTTTCAGGTTTGACTTGTTAACGTCAAGGAATATTCAGAATAGCTTAAATTGATCAGATGAAAGTCAAAACATCATCTTGTCCTACTCCACGGGGGAGCATAGGCTTTGACTTCATTCCAGGTTTTTCCTTGGTTGATGGCTTCTGCAACGACCGTCCTTTCTCACGTAATTTTTGGACGTTCTCTCTTTCTGTTACCCTGCCGGTCCCAATCTAGCGCAGCTTTCGCGATGTCGTCGCTGGGTCTACGTAGAGTGTGTCCGATCCAGTTCCATTTTTTTCTCCTAATCATCGTTGTCATACACTCGTGGAATTTTGAAAACCGACACATTTTCTGTTTCGTGGTTTACTGGTTTCTTGTGAATTTGCATGTGTTTTTATATGGAGAAAACAGAAACTCAAGTAAAACACAGAAACAGAAAATGTGTCGGTTTTCAAAATTCCGTGTGTGTATCTTCAACTTTGACGATATTCCACAAATTTCGTTTGAGATAACGCTCGGCCAAAATATTCTCAAAATGTGTCTTAAACATTTGTTCACGAAAACTTGGCATGTTTCGCAACCATACAACAGCACTGAGAGGCAATTTGTCAGGTTCAGGTTCCTTGAAATTTGTGATGATCTCCAAATGTTGTTTAATGCTCCAAATGATTCTCGCGCTTTTCGGGATTGAACCATCTGCATCGGCGCCACCATGGTGTTTGAAACTATCAACTTCCGTTATTTGCGTGCCATCGATGGAAAGGGTGCAGTTACTTGACGTACATACACGAAGTATCTTCGTCTTTTCGGAGCTCGGGTTTAAAAAAACTTGCTTTCCATAATGAATCAGTCTGTTCCATTTTGCCTCCATGTCCCTTCCATTGTGCGTTAGCATACAAATATCCAAATCATCCAACCGGGTTGTGATACTCCACTGGATGCCATTTGATTGAGGGTTAGCCTTTCTCATCACCGAGGCCAAAATTAGAAAAAACAAAAAAGGTGAGAGAACGCAAAAGTCAAAAGAAGTTCAGGTAAATTTGCAAATTTTCGTTTTGCTGTTACGAGTCATAAAATGGGCATGAAGATTTACAAACCCTATGCCAATCAGCTGTTACTTTCGCTTTAAGTTTTCTTTTTCCTCTTTCATCAACCCCGAGCCTTTTCTGCCCATCAATAATTTATTCCGATTTTCCGATTGATTGATTTTTCTGAATATTTGAATATGGTAAATCTTACAGCCGATTCTCAAAATAGCTCATTGGTAATCACAAAATCAATGAAATGGGAGCGCCCAAATCATCGTTCACCTAAAGTAGAAAGACATGTAAATAAAAGAAACATTTCTGATGACTTATTCTACGCCACTAATGGTTTCACCCTACCGACTCTTTCGATACCCTTAAGTTTTATATGAGTGGATCGATGAGAATTGTTTTTTTTTTTGTGGAAAGACACAGCCGATGAAATAAATAGCTGAAATAATTATTATACGAGGATATTGTCGAATGTGCTTCTAACAAGTGTCATTATAAACTTGTACCCATCCCATTTCATTGATGTCCAAAGAGGTATAAAATCAAATATCATTCTTTGCCATTTTTCCGTCGATTGAACTTTTTTTTTTCTCGCTTTACTATACACGAAAAGCTTTTGGATTTATGTGTTTCGGAAGTTCAAGGGAAAAGTATAAAAAAAAAGTTTGCACTCAATTTTGATTGCTGTGCTAGTTTTTGTTTAATGCGATATTGTGTGTGGGTACCAACAATTGTGAGGAACGGAAATATATTTAATATTCGTAGAAGAAAGCGAAAAATAGCCGGGGGGGTGAAGTGTGAATGAGTTTCTAGTTTTCTTTTCTGGTTTGGGTTTATTAGAATAATTTTAAGGGTTAACGATGTGCGAATCATTTCCGATTATTTTGTCAAATTAGCTCAAAACAAATTTGAATAATTTGGTTTAATTTCGGTGAAATAATTGGTAATTCATGTCAGTATAGCGGATACTCGGGTGGGTGAATTTGGTGATGAAATTTCGGTTGCATGTTTTGCCGTTAGGTGTGATAGGTCACAGCTCAAAAGAGTTCAGTTTATTCGGACTCTAAATATTGAACTAGAAGTAATGTCGTTTCGGTACAAATCGTTCTCTGTAATATTTATCTTTCAATTTTTGTAATAAATATAAACGTGCAAAAGGATGTTGCGTGACCAAAAACAGTTAAATAAATTTACGAATTCGGGTTAATGATGACTCGGTCTATGGATACAATTTATTGCAATCGGCATCTATTTATGGACAGCCATATTATGGTCAGGCAATAGATTGTATCATAGACCAACCCATGTTAAAGCTTTTGAAAGGTTCGAACGAAGCATCATCAACGCTGTTTTGAATTTTTCAGATCTTTCGAAAGTCTTACCGAAGATTTGACCAGAATCCTAGAAGATCGTGTTCCAGCAGCCGTAAGACACATTTACACAATATCAGGGAAAAAAGTAAGTTAAACTTGTGCGGTTGAATGTCAGTGTTCTACAGCTGCTTTTTCTCATAGATTACGACTTTAGATGAAATTGTCGATGGTACAAATTATGTTTGTCTGTGCAATAACGAAACATTTAAGAAAATTGAATACAATTCAACGCCGCTTGCGAATGTTAAATCGAATAATCGATTGTCAAAAGTCTTTCGTCCATCGTCTCCGCTGAAAAACGGCATTAACGGGTCACCAATCATAAAATATAGCGAAAACAGTGTCGTCCACCCGCGAATAGTTACGCTGATTCGTAACGGTACTAAACCCCGCAAAATCCATCGATTGCTACTGAATAAGCGCAACAGTCCCAGTTTCGATCACGTTCTGACCGCAATCACACAATGCGTTAAACTGGATACCGGCTGTGTACGAAAAGTTTATTCGTTGTGTGGTACTCCGGTTTTGTCGCTGGAACAGTTTTTCGGTCAGGATGAAGTGTTTTTCGCATATGGAAATGAGAGAGTCGGTCAGGATGACTTTAAATTGGAACCGGAGGAATCGAAGGCGGTACAACAGACGCGGAAAACGCTGAGGAATGGAACGGCGAGCAATGGACCAAAACCAAAAATGCCGGTCAAGAATTCGGTGAACCTACACAATGTTACCTATGAGTTGGACGAAAAGTTCTTGGAAAGTGGAATCGATCCGACCGACGTACCAGAATATATTTTGAACAATTACGCGCTGGGAGAAGTTATCGGTGAGTGAGCTTTCAGAGATTAAAGAGATTTGTCGACTCCAAGTTATTCCTTTTTGAAATGTAGGAAATGGAAATTTCGCTGCCGTACTTAAAATGAAGGACAAGGCAACGAATAAAGATTTTGCCCTGAAAATAATTGACAAATCAATGTGCAAAGGAAAGGAACATTACATTGATGCTGAAGTTAGAGTCATGAAAAAATTGAACCATCCTCACATCATGTCACTCTATAAGGACATCGACACCGTTAATAACATGTATCTGATACTGGAGTACGTCAGCGGTAAGTTACATTCATATTCTGTTGATTTGTTGTTTGAACATACGGAACCCAATGCATATCAATAGGCGGCGATTTATTCGATGTCATCACAAAGCTTACACGCTTCTCCGAGGCACAAGCCAGAATTATGATTAGACATTTAGCATCGGCTATGGCTTACATACATTCCCTGGGAATAGTTCATCGTGATGTCAAACCGGAAAATTTGGTAAACATTTCTGGCTTCCTTTTGCGTTCGTCCTGAAACTAAATTGTAAATTTATCATTCGCTGAAAACAGCTTGTAGAAATGGGTCCAAATGGTACATTCACCGAACTGAAACTAGCTGACTTTGGACTAGCGTGCGAAGTTGTGGAACCGTTGTTTGCGGTATGTGGTACTCCCACCTATGTGGCGCCAGAAATTCTCATGGAAACGGGTTATGGCTTGAAGGTAAACTTACATCCACCACATAGATTCATCGTTCGACAGCCCCCGTATCCCACGAATCTTTAAAAAAAATGCCAAATTCCAGATTGACGTTTGGGCGGCCGGTATTATTCTATACATTATGCTGTGTGGCTTTCCACCGTTTGTGTCCTATGACAATCAACAAGAACCGTTGTTTGATGCAATATTATCGGGTGTCTACGAATTTCCCGAACCATACTGGAATGACATTGGCGAAGGTGTACGTGATTTAATATCAAACATGCTGCAGTCGGATCCGAATCTACGATTCTCGGCCGAAGATGTTTTAGGTAATTTTTGCTTTATTTTGCCTTGGCTGTTGAAGGTGCACATCATAACTCGAAGACTAGAAATTTCTTTTATTTTCGACACGGAAAAACACTGTGTCTTGAGCCACAATTACAAATTTGGCTTGTTGTGTTCGTATTGAGAATGTTTATCAACAATTGACGTAATATTGTTGCGTTGAGCTTCTGTTGAGGTAGGCTTCGCGCATTGAGTATGCATTACGTTTCCCAACCCAATAACTAAAAAGATGATTGCGACCGGTATTGTTGTCGGTGCAATATCACATTCTGATTTGATCCATTCTCCATAACCGGATGTTAAGATGATACCGAATTGAGGCGAAATCATGAGTCAACTTTGATTTTGATATGCATAAGGTGATGGAGACCAATAGAGATTAGGGTGTAGCGTTTTGACGAAAGTATTTTGTTTTTTAAGGCCTGCGAGTAGGCTCGATGCGGAATAGTCCCCTGATAACGAAAATACCAAAAAAAAAAAAAATTGAAGTTCGAAGCTCCCATGCACACTACTGAAAACCTACTTTTTGGTCCCAAAGCAAATTTAGATTAGTTCTGGCGACTGTGTGGAAAAAGTGCTCCCGACCATGCTTTTTTGAGAATTTTTCTGGATTTAAAGCTTTGTGAAATCTGTAAAGCAATATATTCGTGTCGTAGCTCATTTTAAAGGGATTTTCAAGAGCTTTCAAACGAATATAGACTCGACATAAGGTTTCACCGGGTTACAGAATCGTTCTATAGGGTTCCCATTCGTCCTCTTTTTAGAGGACATGTCCTCTTTTTTCGGCTCGTTATTCTTTTTTACAAATATTCTAAGAACATTACTTTTTGATGAAAACGTCCTCTTTGTCCTCTTTTTCTCATGCCTTCTTCTTCTTTAAGTAAATTTGATGCAGCTCATACCTAAAAAACGAAACATTTTCGCTGCACGGCGTTAACTAATAATGTTCTCTGAAAGTTACTTATTAATACAACGAACTCGTCATCTCGAAAAAAAAAATCGCTCGCTCCGCTCGCATTCTTTCATATATTAAAATAAAAGTTAGAAATTTGACAAGAAGGAAGTAGTGTAAAGTTGTGAGAGATCACGCAAGGATAAGGTAAAACGAAGTTTGTATTCAGGTAGTTTGGAGTAGATGTAATCACTGAGAAGGTATCCAAAAGAATATCAGGACAATTTCAGTGCATATAGCACAGAGCATTTTTGATTTTTTTGTTTTCACCATGACCTGTGGTGTAAATTACACAATAGTTGCACAAAGTGCATGTACAGTCGTTGTAATTCCGCGTCAGAAATTCACTTTTCGTCCTCTTTTTTGAATATGAAGGCGTCCTCTTTTTGTCCTCTTTTTTGACGCCGAAATGTCCTCTTTTACAAAATTGAAAAATGGGAACCCTACCTTCTAGTGCGTAAAAAATGGTACGAGAAAAACCAGATTTTTTAATTTTTCACAGAAATTATGCAAAAACGGTTTTAAATTGTTCTCAGTATTGATGGCCTTAAGTCGCCAGAACTAATCTCACTATAGCATTGGGACCAAAAAGGCGGTTTTCGGAGGTGCGCATGGTAGCTTCATTTTTTTTTTGTATTTTCGTGATCAGGGGACCATTATGCATCGAACCTTCCCGCAGACCTTAAAAAACAAAATACTTTCGTCAAAACGCTACGCCCTAATGGAGATGTTCTTGAAATTCCAGTAAATCACTTCTGATAATATCCCGATGATCCCTGTCCCATTTCTTTCCAATTTTATTTTCTTCGGTTCAGTGTGTTGGAAAGTTTATTTCATACTCGATGCAAGCAATGAACTGCAGTCCTTGAACATGTAAACACACATTTTAACGTAAAATGAACGCTTCTTCAAAGAGCAACGAAATTTTACTACCTGCTGTATGCGAAAGTTGACCATTACATGTAGACTGTTTTCAGTTGATTTTTTTCATTTTCTTATGTGGAAATCAATTTTCGCATGAGGCATGTGGTAAACCAGAATACATTGCATGCTGCTACTTACTTCATTACTTCGAGAACAACTTTGTTATACTCGCAAATTCACTCGACCGTCTTTGAACAACTTGCTTCTGTAACTGCACTTGTCGAAAAAAAAAAACAGTTACCGAAGCATGTTGCTCAAATACACACTTGTAAGTTTGCTTTTATCACAAATTTGGTACCTCATGTAATGAATTTGTGAATTACTTTCGCAGAACGAAACCTGCTATTAAACGTTAGTTATTGATGTGCATCCAATTTTTTTATCGTTTCTTTTCTAACAACATTTTCATTTCCACCTAAAACTTTAGACCATCCATGGACAATAATCGACGAAGAATGTTTTGCCGATGTGGGACAGTATTGAAAAGTTCTCAAATTTTGTAAGCGGAAAAAAACTAAAATTTTCTTTCCGAAATTCGTCTAAATTTATCAGAAAAAAAATCGGATTTTCATTTTCATTTCAATTTTACTGTCAACTTGTTATTGTTTATTCAGCTTTGAAATGTGTCCTATGAGTTAGTGTGTAAATAACAACGAATTTAGTGTAACAGATCAAGTGTGCAACTACGATTCGGGAAACTTGACAAAACTAAAGAAAATAAAATGGGAAAGCGAAACGATGTTCTCGATATGAATGGTGGACTCGTATTGAATTTTTGTTGGTAATGTTTCTCTTTAATTTCGTTTCTTTTTGAATGTAAATTATGTAATTTGAGTATTTATTCTATAATTAAGTATTTTGCATTGGGCACACACACAATTATCTTTTTTTTCTCGATAATTTGTAAGTTATTTTGTTGATTATTTAAATATTTTGTGTTTTAAATACGAGATTGAAACCGATACATCGATCGGATACGAAATGTACGAATGTGAAAGAATAAGAACAAAACAAAAAAAAACAGAAAATATTTAACCCAAATATATCCTAAAAATAATGAATAAAAATGGAAAAAAGAAAACAAAATTTGGTTAAAACCTTATCATTGATCAATTATTGAAAGCAACATCATCATCATCATCTACCTTATAAACATTTAATTGATATAGCAATTAGTTGAACGTATTCTGTAACTTATGAAAAGAACAAAACAGAAAAAAGGAAAAAATTATTTATTATAAAATATCGGACGGCATGATGTAAAAGAAAGCTGAACGAATGCCGATTATAATGTGCGATGATTATGAAATGAAAAGCCAACAAATTTCGCGATTTATCGTCCACCAAAATGGAAAAAGTTTAGGATTTCAAAATTTGTTTTTCTTCGTTGAAACTTATCCATGCACAGAAACGATGTGCATGAAAAGTTTGAGCTGTGACTTTAGGTATGTAGTATTGTATAATGGCGGTGGATTTTCCTTTTATACTCGTAACAAGTTTACCACTCAAGCTTTCCCAGAGAGGTCCAGTCTGTCTTAGTAATGAAGTCTTCTTATGCAATTTAGATCTATTTCCATGTCCTGATTTTGCTTAATTTTAGTTTCTTTTTGCATCTTTTCTTGTGAACACAATTGTTATCTCATGTCTTCTGACACTATAATGCTGTTCCTGGACACATTCGAAATAAGTTTTTATTTTGAGCACCTTACTATTTTTGCCAGAAATGAGCCGGACCCCTAACTCCATAATCAGTACACCGAAATTTAAAATCAGAAATGGCTTTAATGCTTAATGGATCTCAACAGTTCATATTAAAAGATTTTTAAACTGACATACTAAGCTCTGTTGTCTGCATATAATTTCCGATTACCGTCAATTGTGATCCTATCATCAGATCAGGACACGACTTTTTACGTTTACTTTACTTTTCTTGTAAGAGAAAACCGAAATTGTTTTGAAGCAATAGTCGAAGTATTCAGGTCCAGACTGTCCCCAAAGGCGAAATGCTTTTTTATTTTATTTAATGAACAAAAGGTCTGAACTCTTGGGTTTCCAGTACGGACCTGGAAGTAATTGATGTGGATAACAACAGGCCGACTTGAACGTGAACGATTTCCGTCAATTTTCTTTTTTTTAAGAAAAAATTAGTATGTCGGCTAATTCCTTCAAAAAAGACTCTCACCTGCACTGCAGGTCCTGCAGGCACTGACTGTGTTAGTATCAAATTAAAGATAAATTTAAAAAATAATGTGATTGAAATCTGGTGAATTATCTTGTGGCATTCGGTTCTTAAAAAAGCTTTAGGTTAGTGAAACTTTAAAAAATATCTTCCAATGAAACACACACTTCTTCTCATAATCTTCCAGTGATTTTAACAGTAAATGAGAGAACTATGTAATTTAAATTAAGAGATAAAGAATGTGGGACTTGCAGACACGAAAAAGGATAATTTGAAATTAATAAGTGGCATGTCCCAATCCCAATGTAGAAATAAATTATTTTCTCATAAAATGTATCATTTGTGAACGTTTCCTCCGATCAAACTCATTGCTTTTTTTGTGTACAATCACATTTCAACCTTTTCTTCGCCTGTGACTACATACTTTACGATTTTGAAAGTGGCCATGAAGGTGACCATAAAAAAACTTTTCGATATTGATCGAGTGATTGGATTGTATAATGCGACTCAAACACACACAGTATGGTTATGATTTGAGTTTTTTTGTAGAAAAATATTTTTTGTATCATCCTAGGAATAGACTTTGTAAAGGCATTTATTAATTATTGAAAATAAAAACTAATTTATATAGAAAGCAAACCATTTCATATTCACCGTCAAAATGTGGCCCATTTTCACTACAAAGAAATATCTCAGTGTCTTCCGGATTTTTTTTTAGAAGTATTTGGATACGTCTGGAGCTTCGTGCCAACAAAAAGTGGGAGATAAATGACCGATTTAATATTTAGATGCAAAAATGTCATCCTCTTTCAAATGAACTTATAATTTGACTAAAAGTTTTCTCTTTTTACGAAGCGGCTAGAGCCCATTAACGAATTCTTAATTTTTATTTCCTTTTACCTCATGGAAATTACGTTAATTTGATTTTTGGTATATTCAGCTACTAGTTAAGCAGTGTCTTGATGTAGTAACTTTTCAATCTCCAGTACATACAATAAACAGGTCTTTGGTTCACTTCAACAACTTCCACTGTCTTACTTTTACCCACCAATTAGCTAAAAGGAACACAATAGCCTTACGCCTTAGCCTATAACGATTCTTGATTTTTACCTTATTCTTGATAGCTGTTTAAAAAGATGACATCATGTTAGTGGGTAGCAGATAGCCTTCAATGTTAGACTACTAAAATTTACAGTTTTTCGATAAAATTTATTTGGTTGAGTTGTATTTATTCATATTGTGATTTGTATCTGTCGATTGGCGACCGACCCTTAATATTTTTTAGCTGTTCTGCATACGACATGTATCTATCCTGGACTGGCCTTTTAGGAGACGATGTCATCGATGTATTTGATCCTGTCGATGCTCTGTCTACCTTTCTTTCGAATGATTTATACGAGGGCGGCGCCTTATCAGCCATTTTCTCTACAATTATTTTCAAAATTAGGGTTAGTGCAAAGGTGTCAAAATTATGGATCAAAAATTTAGTAAAAGTTGACTTAGAGTCTAAAAACGGTTAAAGTGTAAACGGAATTAAATTGTACGATTACTGGCCTCATCCCTACTTTTTGGAAATTTGTTAGATGTCTCATAAATTTAACATTTTTTACGTGTTACGGCATGTTTCATTTTCATTTACATTGCCTAATTACGTAAAGCATTGTACTTCCGAGGTTCCAAGTTTTGTATTTGATAGGTAGGGTGATACAGTCCGACCCGAAGGGGAGGGTTGTATTTCCCACTTGTCAAATACACAACTTGGAACCTCGGAAGTAATAGTCCCGGGACACAGACATTTGAATGAAAAATTAACAAACAAAAAAAAATTTAACAAAAAAAAATTCAATTTCGACCTGTGTGAACGATATGATAAGAAATGGTAAGTGGATCTCCACGTTACTTCTGTTACTTCTTTTGTTTCAAGTAATTAAAGTATTACACAAAATCTATTACTTCATACATTTTAACCATTTCGTATTTAGTTTCGCAGAATTGGCAATGTTCAGAAATATTGATGGAACTTAAACGTATGGATTATAGTTTCGAAATAGTTATTTATACAACCGAGTGATAAATGATTTTTTAGGCACTAGATGTGTAGATTGTCACTCGTGGCCGTAGCCCGAGTGTGACAATACACATCTTGTGGCTAAAAAAGCATTTATCCTCGAGTTGTATACAACGTTTTATACAACTTGTTGCGAAAAATGAATTGACGAGCCTAAAGTCTTTCTGAACGATTCAAATCATTTCGTAGTTTGAAAACAAAATGTCTAAAAAATTGCAATACAAATGAAGACATTGTGTTTTCAAAACCGAAATGTTTCACGCACAAATCATTTGCACTCACTTTCCTTTTCTCAACGCTCACACCACAGTTTGGCAAATGTCTTGCTTGCCCAAAAAATTTACAAATCTGAATTTTTTTAAGGAAAAAATCTTCAGTGGTTCTAAGACCAAACTATGCCTTAGAGTTGTTCCCGTAAATTATTTTTGGGAATCAAATTGTCTTTTGACACTATCCTGTTGTGTGGTGCCAGAGCTGGGAGAACAGCAACAGGTGTCTTGATTGTTTTTCACACTTGGTTTAAAATACGTAATTTGCGGAAGATTAGTTTTTCTTCAATTTATTAACTTGGTAGATTTTCACGATTTTTCTTTAATAAATCGCAATTGAAATCTTTCATTTCACTCTTTTGTTTTCCAAGAACATATCACCATATAACATAGCCGCTATATTTTACCGAAACTATATTCCTTCGCTTTAATTTCATTTTACTAAGCCCCAGAACTCTTTGTTGGTATAAGCTATGCAGGGCTAGTCAGGATTCCCGCTTATTTTATTTTAAAATTTAAATGAATACCAAATCTCACCCAAAATTTCTTCTTATGAACAGATGATTTTCAAGCGATTACCAAACCGATTCTGAAAGAACTATTATTTCTCCGAGACGAATTTATAGACACAAAGTTATTGCCCTCCTTTACTTAGTAATCAGTCGCACACCAAGCATTTTCACACCCATAGTTTAATCGCGCAAATTTTATTATTACGTTTGTGCGTATGATGCGTAGACATTTATATAGAAGTTTTATTTACATTACAGCGCTGACAAAAAATTATTCTCATCAATTTTACTGATTCATATCAAAGACGGTATCTCGGTGTCTTCAAATACTTTGGAGGTGCTGATGTTTGTTGAATATTTGCTAACAATATGTTTATAGTCGACCGTTTCCTGATTGTTTCGGGACTCGTTGTGAAGCACAGACCCTGTGATGTAGATTTTAATTAAATAGTTGTTTAACATTTGTACCTGTATCATACCATCATGGTTAATGACGTCCTTACTTTTATCGGTATGAATGGGCGTTTTATAGTTAAGCTTTGGCATTGTGATCAACAAATGTCCAGTGGTCATTGATCGCTGGGATGTCGATTTTTCAATTTGTATTTCATCTTTTAATGCCACTTGAAATATCTTTCCTTTCATTGTAACCCTAACGTAATTCGATTCAACATCGACATGCAGTAATGATGTGTCTAAAAATCTGTTTTTGGATAAAAGAATAAAATTTAAGATTTTTCATGTGGTTCACAAACGATGGGAAACTACTCGAGCAAAGTCTGTCCCACCCACCTCCATTGGCGACGTTTAGCGCATCTATTTGTGTAATATTTCTTTCTATTGGTTACCAATAACAAAAAAAAACCTGTCCCAGTACTTAGTCGCGTAGTTTCCCCCTCGTTCATAAAGTAAATTTGCTTTTTGTGGAAGGACTTTCTCGTGATTTCTCATGTCCATTTAAATTACCACTTTCAGGTCGATCTGAAAGGGTACGACTGTGGCAATTAGCTCGATACAAATCTGACCATGATATTTTTAACGAATTCATCAAAGTTGTGAATTTAATAAAGAAAAACTAACGAAAATTCATGGAAACGCCCTGCTGCCTTATACCTGTATACCTCCACATTGAGTTCATATCGGTCTCTTTCGTCGATCATTCGGAACGGAACACGAGCCTCATTTATATTGAAAGGACGTCCACAATCTGCAAATAATTTCCGAATGCGCTTCGGTTGGTCCTTCTTCTGTTTATCCGATGATTTTTTAACTTTACGTTGCTGGTTAGAGATTTCTATTCTGGTCTCTGGACAATGTTCACTCTTTCTCTTCCAAAATCTGCAAGTTATTTGTGTTATGATACGATTAATACAACAAGACATTCAAATCTAACTTTTCATCAATCTCTTCCTCATTCAGTTGAGCATTTTCTCGAGCTTCCAGTTCTTGTTGTTCATAAATTCGTATTCGCTGTTCATCTCTTCGAATGCAATACTCAGTTTCTAATTGAACAATTTTCGCTCGCTTTCCTGCAAAATTGTTACTTGCCAAGATTCTATCACTTCTTTTGATGACTATGCCATCGAGGCTCTCTAGTTGAGGTAAGACAACAATAACATAGTCTCTATATCCGTCAAAGTCGGTGCATGGATTGCCAGTCAACGTTAAATGTTTCAAATTGTAATTGTCCTTCAAACAGTCAACACTCGTCAATATGCCAATAAAATTTAGCGTCAAATCCAACTTTTCCAATGATTCCAATTCTTCCACATTTTCGATCCGTTCAATGTTATTTACAGCCAAATTCAGATATTCCAAATTCTTTAATTTGAAAATGTTTTCGATTTTCGGAATCAGATTATATTGCAGCAAAAGAATTTTCAAATTTCGACACCAGTTTTGCAAATGTTCGATTTTTTCAATATCCTCCTGATGCAAAGACAGTTCTTCCAATGTACCAATGATAAGCTCATTGTGTTCCGATTTCTTTCGAATTAGTTGTTCGGTAACTGGGTTTTACAGAGAAAGTTAATTGAATTCAACGAAATTCCATTTGAGTATACTCACTCCGAACCATTATCTCTGACTTCTTTTTGCACTTACATCGAACTGTTATTGACTAAATACTTACGTTACATTTAATCAACGGTTGCTAGGCTGCGATACGAAAAACAGCGAATGCATGACGAGGATGTACGGTTTTACAGTTACCCTCTTCGAGGGTGACTGGCATCATCATCATCATCTTTATTTAGAATTCTCTCCGAGGAGCATTAGGTGGCCCACAAAATTTCTCCAATGAATTCTTTTTTGTACTGGAAGTTCTGGATCTTTCCAGCCCTTGTTTGAACTTTGACAATTAAATTACGATTCAACAACAGGGATCGTACGTTCTTCTTGACTGTGCAATTGGGATTTTCGTCTAGAGGGATTCTTTTGAATTTCGACTGACCGAAATCGGCACTATTTATTCCGGTATTTTTTTTATATATGCCTAGTTAGGCCTTGGTGCATATGTTTAAAAACCAGTCTCAGATATTTTTGATCTTCCAAACCTGGCTGGTTGTAAGTGGCCAAAAGTCGAAAAATGGGGTTTTGTAGTCCGGATTTCATTTCCGTAAGGTGGCGAGGACACGGGATTGTATGAGTACGTTGGAAAGCTGATGTCGAATACTACCGGGGCAAATATTAACTTCAAAAAATTTGATGATAAACGGCCGAAAATATGACTTCCGGAAAAATTCTCAGCATCGATGGAACTTTCATGAACTTTCATGAGTGCCGATTTCGGTCAGTCGAAATTCAAAAGAATCCCTCCTCCTATTACTTGATTCACTAATTGAGACGTTCAGTTAGAGAATGTTTTTTAGGGCTATATTAGGAGATATTATCCTCCGTTTTCGGAATTCTAGGAGTTGCGGCAGTCCTGCAAATCTCTCTGGACTTCAGTACTTATCATACCACACTTTCGAATTAAAAATGTAAATTCCAGAAGAAAGTTCAGAGCTCCGTTACTGCAATCATTTGTATAGTTAGAAGGGCGATAAGTCAATTGCATGGGATGAAACGTTCGTACACGACTGAACTTTTTTTTTACTTTCGTCTTTTCAGATCCAAATAATACTTTCTTGTCAGAAGCTTGCAACAGTTTTCGATTTTATCGTTGCTTACTAAGCAATGCTTAGCCGTAAAATATCACTAAATTTACTTAAAATCCCGCGCTTCGTTGTACCAAATTACGTGACCAGCTAGTTCAATGTAACATTGCTAAACGATTAAAAATCAAACACGAAAATTAGAATTTTTGAAAATTTAACTTAACTTTTATTATTGAAAGAAATGTGCGGTCAATTCAACTGCTCGTCATATTTTAACTTAAAAATTGCGTTACGAGTAAGACGAAAAGTATTTTTTGCTTTAAATCTCAAATCGAATATCAAAGAATTTTCGGTTTTCATCAGAGAACACGAAATCTTAACTCATTGAGGATGGTACTTAAAAAATTCATGCCACACACTTCTCCACTTCAGACACACCATTTCGTTTACCAATTCTTCTCTCATTAAATATTAAAAAAAATCTTTTGTTTCAATTTTTCGTTAAATCTTTAAATATTTCCATATTCATGTTCTTGTTATAAAGGTTGTTGGTTTTTTACAAACAAAAGAAAATGGAAAATTCAACGATTCTCAAAATCGCCACCATTTTATGCATCAGCTTCGGCTTTAAGCTTGGCCAAGAAGGCAGCCTTTCGTTCGCTAACGTACTGCTTACGTTGTTCCAAAGTGAGCTTAGCTTTGTTCCATCTCTTGGCGGTAGCGGGCGCGGCTTTCTTCGATTTTTGATGAGATGGATCGGCACGGATGGCAGCATGCGCTTTCTTGTAGGTTGGTTCAAGCTGTTTAATGGAGGAGGAGAGTTTTAGCAATCAAATAACATTTCGAATTCTGCGCGAATTGACAGTGTTTAGCTTCTGTTCAGTTTACCACAGGGGGTGTTTGGTGGAAAAATAAAATGAAATTTTCTAAAAGAGAACTTTGAACGATGTGTGCTCACTCGACGATTATAAAATAATTTCAAAAATGTCAACAGTTTGTCGAAGTGTCTTTACATCCAGAGAACATTTCAAACTAAAAAGTCACTTAATTGAGTTTGAGTACAAGAGAAAATGAAACGAGAACAAAACCCATAAATTGTTGACTTGCCGTTGTATCAGAATGATAACAGTAACCAAGAACAGCGGACACTTCAATTGCTCACATCAGAAACTTCGAGCACTACACCAACCCCTGCGGTAAACTAAACAAATTGCTAACTCTGTGCATAATGTGCAACCGTTACAGGACGTTAAATGAACTGAAGTCATAGAACCTCGAACATTAGGTTTCGAAATTTAATTTAGTCCATGTTCGGCACCACAAAACCATTGAATTGAAATTTCGCGGTAATTTTGTAATGGACGTACGTACACACACACAACCATCGATAAAACATTTTCAAGAAAAACAAGTCAAATACTCACGTCATCGGCACGAATTCCAAGCGCGATGTACTTGCTGAATTGACGCTTGAATGCCTCGTTATCTTCCTCTTCCAAAGTTTTCATGTATTCGGCAACGTGTTGACCGAAAATGTGGGAACGATGTACTTCAGCGTTGAACGATTTCGTCTCGGCACTGTATCCCGGGAAACGTTTCACCGAATGTGGAATATTGAGGCCACCGTCAACGGCACCTTTCATTGCTCCGAAAACTCTGGCACCGGTTGTGGTACGACTGAGACCGACATCCAAATAACAACGGAATGCGTTCGGTTGGCCTTCAGCTGGTTCAACATTGTATTCAGCACCAGTTACTTCGGTACAGCCACTGTACAATGAATCCAATCCAAGTTTTTGGAGGATTCGACGAGCGACCAATAGACCGGTACAGTAAGCGGCTGCATAGTTTGTCAAACCAACCTAAAGAAAGTGAATTTTCAGTAAGACATTGTCATATGTCACATTGTCCGAACACAAACAAAATGGAGCCGGGACGGAAAAAAAAAATTGAAAACAAAAGTGAAATTCGTACCTTAACACCGTACTTCGGCAATTCGTGCGAATATGCAGCGCAACAGACATGGTCTCCTTCAATGCGAGAGTATGCAATCTGGCATGTAATGTCTTTGTTGCTGAGACGTACAATCAAACGATATTTTGGTGTGTTGTACTTGTTCTTGTCTTGGAAAATCAAACGTTTCCGAGCATAGTAATCGGTTTTACCCTCACGACGCCTCTTGAATTTGACCTGGTAACGCTTGAAGTACTGCTTGTTCTTGATAATCTTAACGAAACCCTGCAAAAACACGAAATCGAAAATTGAAATCGTTGTCCACCGTCACATCACATTTTTTTGGTTAAGAGTACCAAAACAGCAATCTCAATTTAACTTGGTAATCGGTTCGAAAATTGTCTACATTTTGTATTTAATTTGTCGAACAGTTAACCAGCTATCGATTTTCGTTGATAGTTTCGGCCGATGGACTTACCATTTTCCCCAAAATTTAATTAACACCGACCGTGGTTCAATCCGCGTACTGTTCGTTTGACGGAGCCACAGAAAAAGAAACTTTCAATGCAAATACCCGGAAACAGATGGTTGTCAACAAAAAATGACAGTAAATCCAGAAAATGTTTTTCCTGACACCTACATGTAAATACTCATCGAACAAGGAAAGTGGCGGTCGAATTTGAATATTGTTGGTTTCTTAGATTTCTCAGAAAGATATTAGTATTATTATTTTGGTAGTTGGTGGTTGTATAGCTGGATTGACATTCAAAATCGCAAAGCCACTATGAGCAAAACCAACAGCAGGCAAATAATAACTATTTGTTATCTGATAACTGATAGCTCAGAGTTAATTCGAAAATTTGGTAGTTGGTAGCTGACTACCAACATTATAATTGACTACCAAACGTAATTTTCGGCAGAGATGTTTGCTATTCGGGAACTATGCGCACCGACTGACAAAATTATTCTATCTGCTCGCCTATTTAAAGCTTGAATTTTTGGTAGTTGACTTCCAAACTGGTAGTTGACTACCATGCCGATAGAGAGATGGCAGAGATGCTTACTCTCAAACTTACACATGCTACACACCGACTGATGAAATTATGTAGGCTGCTTCAATATTCAATATTCATAATTCGATAATTTGGTAGTTGACTACCAAACTGGTAGATGAATACCAAATTGGTAGTTGAATACGAAACTGATAGAAAGTTGGTCGAGTCGAGATGTAGTTCAACAGTAGTTCAACAGCTGGATATCGACTGAAGCTATTCTTCTTGTTTTCCTATTTAAAACTCACGTATTGGGTAGTTGGTAGCTCCAGATTAAAAATTGAGAAAAAGAAAAAAGACCTAGGCCTTAGCCGGTCTATTCTAGTTTTGGAAGTGGACAAAAACTTTTCGTTGATTTAGTTGCTAGCAATTTTCAAGGATAGTGAGAGCGACCGAAAAATTAAAAGATCGTTGCCATCTAACTATCAAAATAGTAATCAAATGGATATCTTCACATACATGCATACCATCCACATACCACGTGATCAACATGATTTTTTTTTATTTTGATGTGACGTTTCAAAGTTCACCCCGAGTTCACCATAATTTTCTCCACTCCACAACACAATTTTTGAGATAATATATTCTGTCAAACGATATCCGTGTTTTGTTTTTGTTTTAATAATTAGAAGGAAAAAAAATGCTAATTAACAATGGGCAATGACCAGTCAGACTTAAACAAATTTGTGATAGACAATAAATCAATTGAAACAACCAAATACTGGACGTTACATTATGCTGAAGTACCGAAAAGTGAGCCAATAGGGCTGGTATCGGTTTTTCGCAGTGTTTCTGAGTCGGGGCAAGTGGGCCCATTTTTTGTCAATGGAAGTCCACTGTCTAGAGCTATTAGGGTAAATGCATGATCGGATTTAATCCACGCACAACAATCCATAATTTTCGATTGTTTCTCGTTCGACAGAATTTAAAAATTTATCGCCATCCATCACTCTTGAAATACATTTCATCGGGGAAAGATGGTGGTGAGCTGTATCTGGCTACCGAGCAATGTAGACCCTTGGTAGATGATATCAAAAACCAAGGAAATCTACAAATATGCTTGGGACTGCGTAACGTCCTTTGTGGATTAATATTTTTAGTGGAGCAGGTGAGACCACAAAACCTTACCGCAAATCAAATCGAATTGTTCTCATGCATTCCGATTCGTAGGCTTCCATGAGACATTCAAATGTTTGTTTGCCATCAATTTATGTGCAACAGGACGGAACGTGGAAATTGTTTGGATTCGAGCATTTATGGTCAGCGAAGGACGTGGAGAGTATAAAAGCAGCATATAACTATCGCAATCAGTCCAGCATAGATCCAAATGACGAGAAAAATGTATATGTGGGCATGGAGCAGTATGCGTTCGGATCACTTTGCGAAGAAGTCTTGAAAAATATCGAAAGTAAGTCTAGAGTGCCGTTCGACCCTCGATGGAGTTGTCATTATTTTTGAAATTGAAAATATTTTTCTTATCTCAGACACAATGCCGCACGCAACAGAGCTTCAGCAGTATTGTGCTATTCATTTAAAGCATAACAATCCAGCAATGCGACCGAAATTATCAGCGGTTTTGCTGCATCCGTTCTTCAATCATGAGTTTGTTCTGATACATTCATTTCTGACTGAAGTATGAGACAGCTAGCTAAGCTTTATGTACGCAACATTACAGACCAATTCTCTTGCAGTTACCGTTGAAAAGTCCACTAGATAAGCAACAATTTTTTACGAATCTTGTCGGCCGACTGCGCGAATTCGATGAGGAAACAGTAGCTATTCAATTGACAGACCTTCTTCTATCCCGACTTGTGCTATTGGATCCGACTGCCCGACAGTGTGTGACACCATTCGTGTTGAGGTATGCTGCGATGTTTAATTGGAAATTAAATGTTTTCTATTGGAGCTAATTTTCTCAGACCGAGAGCGGATGACATGTCGGAGGCGTTATTCAATGGCCAAACGTATAAAACTCACGTTACGCCTAAAATTATGCAAATATTTGCTGTCCGAGATGCACAGATTCGATTAATTTTGTTGGAATACTTCGTCGACTACATGAACTTCTTCAACTCCGACGAATTGACCGATCAGCTCTTACCACAATTGCTCGTAGGCATCAAAGACACAAACGATATTTTGGTGGCCGCAACATTACGATGTTTAGCTGAATTAGTGCCAATTCTGGGATCAGCAGTGGTTGTGGGACGAAATCGTGGCAAATATTTTGCCGATGGTCGTCCACAAGGCGTATCTCAAACCGACTCATCAGTGCATTGGATCGAGCATCGATCGATTACGCCGGTCATGAATTCCGTTAAGTATACTTCAAACAGTCCACTGTTAGACGCTGCTGACTTAAGTGAAAGCTATGTGTCCACAACGGTTAATCTAGTGCCTATGAGAGACGGAGGTGATGACGTTAAATCATCTAGTGGAGTGATAGAATTGGAAGATGACAATTGGAGTGACTGGGATGGTGAAGAAGGTACATTAACAAAACAACCGCTGGAAATGACATTAGAAACATCAACACACATAGAAAACGCAATTATGGACGTGAAAGAGCTCGACATTAAATCGAAACGTCGTCAGTCGGAGGAAATAGATTTTTTCAAGGACATGGAACCGGTTATTCATCGGACGAACGTGCTGCTCATCGCCGAGGATGGCATGAACGGTAATAGTACAACGACCGACGAATCCAAAAAATTGAATAATCTCGAGAACAGTCGATTCGATATTGAAGTCAATGAATGTGATGCAGACGAAATGGGTTGGGGTGATGATGGAAATGATTGGGCTGATGATGATTAAAAGTTAGAAAAACAAATTAGACGGAGTTGTTTTAATTCAAGGTGAATGGTGATCAATAGTGACTTTGCCGCACCATTGAGCATTGAGTAACTCCACTGATGGACCAAGACCGCCAAGAACTTTCATCGCGAATTTCTGACTTCAACTATAACTGTGAGCCTGCATCGCTATCTCCAACACATTTTCTGACTGTCTTTACCTTTCACAAACTCTAAGCGTATTGCGATACACTCCTCGAATCTATTACTTCGTTGTTTTACTTTGCTTACTACTCGCCAGAAAACCGTTTATTTTATTCGTTCTGTAACATCAATTTTGATGTAGGAAAGAGTTAGTTAATAGGAGATACATTTACAGGAAAATATTATGGCTACTCTTCTCACTGAAAAAAGTTCAAGCTAAAGAGACTCAATAGGCCAATCCGAAATAACTTAACTTGTATCCTCGCTCTCGGTTGCACAAATCTGTGCTACAGTAGTGAAGGTGACATGTTAAGAGATTAAACTTTGAATAGCACTGGTATATACAGAGGGATTCTTTTGAAAAACAGCCTACCGAAATCAGACGCATTTTCCAGTGGACTTTTTTATATGTGCCTAGAAAGGACTTCGACCCTAGAACCCAAAACCACTTTCAAAGAAATTCTTCGAAGCTTTTGTGACTGGTGAAAGGTGAACAAAAACCGAAAACTTGCACTTTTCTTACCAATATTTCTCCAGTTACACGAGCCGTACATGGTGGTGTGGGGTATCATTTGAACGGTAATTTTATGTGCTTTTGGGCCAAATAGGGTCTTATGGGGGTTTGAAAGCATCTACGATGAAATATGAGAAGTTGAAATGTTTAAGTGCCCATATTTCATCGCATGTACATCCAAACCCCATAAGACCCTATTTGGCCCAAAAGCACAGAAAATTACCTTTCAAATGATACCCCACACCACCGTATACGGCTCGTGTAATTATAGAAATATTGGTAAGAAAAGTGCAAGTTTTCTGTTGAAAACTTCAACTGCACATATTTCAGTGTGGATTAATTTTAAAACCAATGAGTCTCTATTCGGCTCAATAGTACATGTGATTACCTTTCTAATGACACCCCACACGACCCTGTACGGCTCGTGTACCTGGAGAAATTTTGGTAAATTTTCGACTTTCGATCACCTTTCACCAGCCATAAAAGCTTCGAAGATTTTTTTTGAGAGTGGTTTTGGCTTCTAGGGTCGAAGTCCTTTCTAGGTTCCTATAAAAAGTTCCACTAGAAAACACGCCCGATTTCGGTAGGCTGTTTTTCAAAAGAATCCCTCACAAAGCAAAACCACTGATGACGACTACAAATCATACCATCTTCGATTCATTGCTGAGCTTTCTTTCGATTGAACTGATGTTATTTGACCTGCTGCGATTTCTGTTCTCAAAAAATGGTAGCTCTACTAACGTCTGTACTAACAGCCAACTGTCGACATTTTTCCTTTAACAATGACCCAATTCGCTAAAGTCGGTAAGATTTACGTCAGGCTGTTTCGGTTTTTGAATTTTCCCTTTAGAATCATCACCGGTAAATGGGACGCCAATTTACGTGCCAATTTATTAATCAGTCCAACTGCATCTTATGAAAAAACTTGTTTCGTTTTGGATGGCATTGATACTTAAATGAAATATCAAAATGATGCGCCCATTTCCTATGTATCGCTCTGTACGTTGATCTGTTCGCCTCTCGTATGAAACACCCTGTGCATACAACATCATGTGTTTCAATCAAACGGTAAATTTCATTGCTAGCACATTCGTGTCGCAACATTTGAGTGGACTCACATAATTTCCTTTTGGCTAACGAAAAATCCTGAAATCAGCTTTAAGATTGCGAAATATGCACAGCTGTGTGTAATTGGTGGTAGGTTACAATGTGAACATTTTCAGATTTTCATCAACATTTGTTTTGTATCGCATCGAATAGAAAAAGTTACTGGATCCAAAGAAATGTGAATTTAGTGAGACTGCGTTGCATTGAAAGATAGTTTCAGCATTTAAAAGTTTAAAAATTGAATGGCTCGTGTTAAGAACCAATAATAAAACTGTCGTCCCTATCAACTTTCAGTTGAAAGGAAACTAAAACTTATTCAAATTCGAATTCAATTGCAGAAAAATGTCCACCAAGAAGCACAACGACCATTCATACGAATCAAGTCACAAAAGCCATCGGTCACGAATAACGGACATGAGATATCGTTCTGTAACTACTAGTTCATCCGATAACCAAACTTCGAAGTTAAAAAGAATACGTTTGGCACATGGACGTTCACCACAACATCGATCCAAAAGATCCCAAAGTAGGAGTTGTGAACGAAATTGTTGCCGAAGAAGAAGTAACCGACCCAGAAGCTGTAGTCGAGACCACAGCCACCGACGGTCAGAAAGTAGTAGCGTCAGTGAACGTCAAAGAAGCGGCGATCGGCAGATCAGATATCGTTCTACTAGCCCATCCGATGGCCATACTGTAAAAGCAATTTCAACTTATGAAAGATCATCACATAGTCGATCCAGAAGGGATCGAAGAAGTTGTGATGGAAGAAGTTATCGATCCAGAAGTCATCAACGATCCCGTCAACCAAAAAGCAGTTTATATAGACGACACAGAAGGTGCCAATCGAGAGATCGATGTTGCAGAACACATCGGCGGAGCAGATATCGTTCTGCAAGTGATAGCTCGTCCGATGACCAAACATCACGAGAATCCAGAAGCCGTCCTACGAAACGTCGTAGACAAAGAAGTCGTCGATCTAGATCCAGAAGCCGATGCTACAATCATGAACAATCTCCTCGATCAGGGAGTAGGTGCAAAAGTCGATATAATAAAGCACACAGAAGTCGTCGTTCTAGTAGTTGGGATAGACGTTGTACTACCTGTAACGGAGGTCGATCTATAACTGGAAGAACATCCAGCCCATCAGGTGGCCTTGTTTCAAAGTTACGTAAATCGATCTGTGAAAAATCAACACAAACGGATTATGGCCACTCATTTTATCCAATTAATCCGGCGTATCCCATTTACCAGGATACTCGCATACAAAACGATTACTCACTCGTACTTCCGGATCTCACAGACTATGCATTTCTTGATCCGCTGATTGCAGATCCTTTCCTGGATCCACTAGCAGATAGTCGATTCGAATGGCAAAATACAAGCGTCTCAGGCAACTTCAATGATGTTAACCAAACTCAACCAACAGATGACAATGGGACGAATATGGATAACGTAACAAATAGTAAGGAATCTCTACCGGATGTTGTAGCGAACCAACAGTTAAACACGGTTTGTAGAGTGGAAATTAAACGCCTACCTCTAGATATGGAACAGCTGCGTAAAATGATTCAAACACCCAAAGTTGAGAACATCAATCCGGAGTGGCACAGTTTGAACGAGAAAATGGACTGTAAAATCTGTTCAATGTGCTTCAACAGTCAATCCAAATTAGTTAAGCACTACGTGATGCGTCATCCAACTGATGAAATATTTCCTAGTCGGGTTACACCCATCGCTGCTGAATTATTACGCAGCTCAGTTCATCAATGCAAACGAATTAAATCCGTCCGTACCCACCGTTCCGTATTCGAACAATTCTGTTACTTTTGCAACCAGATTAAAATCTTGACGAGATTCGCTTGGAGCAATCACTTAGCATCGCACACCGGCTGCTTCGAATTTCCATATTATGGAAGTGTGTGTGAAAGTGGACCTCAATTCGAATGGGCCAATGTAAGGGCAACATTATGCGATTTATGCAATTACGTTCGGTTTAGTGAAACTGACATGGAGAATCACCTAAAGAACGAGCACGGACGTGATGCTACGAACAATTTTAAAGAAGTCACATTCTTGCGTTTTATGCTGTGCCATGGAGATCGCTGGCGAGTTTCCGGGCAGCTTATAGGTTAGTGGTTAAATCAATCTAAGTACGTTCAATTTGTAATTACGTTTTCAAATTTAATTACAGCTCGAGTCAATTGGTTTAAGTCTCCTCTAATCAAGCAACTGAAAGGCGACGACTCATCGGCAATTGTTAAAAACAACAATCCTGAGTGGCATTGTTTGAATAAAGAAAAGGGCTGCAGAATCTGTGGGAGCAGAGATTCCACAGTTGGTCATTACGTTAATGTTCATCCGAACACGGAAGTCGTCGTAAGTCGTCTCGATCCTTCCGTGGCAATGTTTTTGCGAAGTCTATTATATTCGCCAAAATGTAAAGTGGTCGGCGGTGTCGATCGTCAGCTCTTCGAGCAGTATTGCTATTTTTGCAACAAATCTCAATGCTTCTCAAAACATGGATGGATCGAACATATCATACGGCATACGGGGTACTACAATGGACAGTGTTGCTCTAATATGTTGGGAATAGGAGATTGTTCGAGGTGTAAGGGCAAGAGAACAAGATTGAAGAGCGTACATCAATTTAATGGACGGAATTTGACTGGATACCTATGCGATTTGTGCAACTTTATTCGATTCGATCGAACCGAAATCCAGAATCATTTGCGAAATGAACACGACGGCAACAATGGTATAGACGATTTCGAAGAAGTTGTTTTCCTAACTTTTCCTGATTGTCCGAAACGAAGGAGCAGTGTGGGTAAATGAACATTTCATTGATTTACTGTTAAAACCTCGACATTTCGACAATTTATTCCTTGTCCTACTCTTTTCAGCTAATATCCCGTCCATTGTGGCAGATGAACCGTTGCCGTTGGTGGAAAAAATGGAGGGAGTCGCTGCGACGAATGTAGAGTTAAGTAAGTGCCTGAATTTCTTTTTTTTTACATTTTGTCTAAGCATACATCTTAGAGCAGTTCAAGTGGCTAAAATAGTTATTTATTTATCCAGTGGAGAAAATAGGAAATTCCAACCAGAGCAAAGTTTTGCTCGAGTTGGAGTTTATCATGTCTCCCCGAGGTGAACAAATAATTTTTCTGCATACGTGAGAGTGTATTGATGAGCCATGATATGAATCGGTCGGTAGGGAAAGTAAACAGTCGAGAAGGAAAGTAACGGTTGGGAAGGAATGCACCAACACACTCTCACTATTACAGAAAAATATCTTTCAAAATACCCCAATACTCGATGTGTGTATTGGGGTATGTTGAAATATACTATTTCATCCGTGCGTGGCGGGAATAACCGTTTTCTTACAACACAGGCAAGAAAATAGTCATTTTCTCCCCTCCGCGAAACTTCAGAAGCCTTGGTTGTGAAAAACTTTTTGTTTACCTCGGGAAAAGTTGGAAATTATATTTTCTGGGATGACTTGTGGCCTTCGCTACGCTCTCAACAAAATCCTCGACATGCAGTTTCCAACTTTGTTTCCCTCGTTAAACAAATAACCGTTTTTATCCACGAAACAAACACACCAGTATGTTTCACCGTTTTTGAAAAGCAACACAAAGTGACAGTTGCAAGAAGAAAAAAGCTCTTGTTCAACAAGACTTGAAAAAATAAAAAAAATTCTCAACTGAACTGTCATCAGTAAGAGCGTTTACAAAACGCCATCTTGTCACTGCATTTGAGTGGAGAAAATAAGGTTATTCACGCCGAACGGATGAAAAGACATTAAAAATCCGTACCATGTAACAAACTACTCTGATCAATATTAATCCTCTTCGATTAATACTTTCTTGTCTTTTAATTGGAATACCCAAATCATCTAAAACCTATCGGCTGCATTCGTATTTTCGTGTTTCAATCGTTACTTTCGATGCCTTCAGCATGTAAAATTCATTACATAACTCGGAATAAAAATGAAAAGTCTATTGGCCTACGCAACAAATTCACACGAAAACTCGCGAAAACTCCACTTTTAATCTCTCGTAATGTAAAAGTATTAAGTTTCCTTTTCCCATTAATTTCTTTCGAAAATCATCATTTATCTATCTATCTATCTATCAATTTATTTTCATTTATCAGCTTCGTCGGTGGGCAGTCAAAACGAAGATTTTGGAGAAGGAATTATATCACTTGTGCCAGCGGTAGCGACAGGCGAATTCAACGGTTAATGGACAAAAACAGCTGAGATCCTTTGTAATCAAACGAACAAAATGAATTTTTCTATTTCTTTTTTTTCTAAATTGTTTACCATTGATTTTGGTATTGCTGAAATGGACAAATTTTTTATTTAACAAGGGACAAATTGTTTTTGTTTATCCAGCCCACATTATTGTACATAATATTTCAGATGAATATTACGTTGAAAAAGAATCAGAACTCTGTCGTTTTTCATTTATTCTTTATTTACCTTAAAGACACGAGTTGTGTCATAGTGCAACTTGGATCCCTTGAATATTTAAAAATAATTGGAAGATTTTCCATTTTACCGGTGACGTAAGTAAGACTTGAAAATTGTAAGTTGACTTTCCATAAACCTCGTATGTAGAAGTTATTGATAATTTCCAAGTTTTATGTCGAATGATACCTATTAAATGAAAATCACAATCTCCCTAGTTCGCTAGCTACTACATACATACATACATACACACTAGTGCTACTAATCCAGGTAAAAATCGTAAAAACTAAAAAAGTTTCAAGAAGTCTGTGTAATATGAGTGAATAAATCGAAGAAAAAAAATCAGAGGACATCGCCAGATAGACAGAAAGGAATGGACTATAAGCGAGTACACTAATGTTTTTGCAAAATCGATTGAAACTTGGCACAGGTTTGAGACGATTAATTTTTTGTCGTTATTCGAAGGACAATGATTTTTTTTCGTAAGAGAAATACGACCGTCCAGAATAAGAGTGTTCTAGTCATGAAAAACTTTGCTACATGTAAATCAAACAATAGAAAAATTTATACCAGGAAATTTTGCAGGGTAATGATAAATCAAATACTGCACAACCGGCGTTAGTGCAATACCACAACTGATAGAATTCCCTGACTAAACGCATACCTTACAGTATTTCCAGTACAAAGAAAAACATTTATAAAATTTACTCACTTGACGGCCGACCGAGGAAGGTTACAAAAATTCATACGAATATCTGGTGAACCAAAAGCGAAACACTTCCTGTTTCAGCGGGTCGCCTTAAGCCATCCAACAATGAAATGTAATGTTTGTAATCTCCAGTATTCCGAAGAGCGCGCCGTTGGAAGAAATTTATTTTGTCCAGTGTTTTTCTTTCATTTTTAAGTATTTTTGTATTTCACTATGCCGACATGTTAATGTACATTGTAGAATGAATTGAAATAAATTTTCTATCATACGGGAATTCTTAAAATTTCCCAAGATTCCACATTGAATTGCGAAAATTCCATCCTGAATTGCAACTCCAAAAATACCAGAATAACCAACGATTCCAAAAGTTTCATTCTGAGAAAATTGAGTTTGTTAACTCTGTGATTTGGGATCTGTTATTGTTTATATTTGTAATCCACAGCTAATGAAAACCTGCATTTTTTATTTTGGCATTCGTGCGTTCCCATCTGAATATGTAAATCTACTTATTCATCTGTTAAATACAAACAGCGACAGATCTCTTCGACTGTTAAATCCACAAAAATTCCAATCAATTTCAAAAATTTAATTTTACTTCCAAAATTCCATCGACCTGCACCTCCCTCGACCGAAACGTATGCACAATATATTTTCGCAACAAGTGACAAAAAGTAGGACTTTACTTCGCCTTTATTGCGAAAAACGTTGTATATAACACGATGATTAATGCTTTTTTTGGCACACGATGTGCATTGTCACACTCGGCCTACGACCTCGATTGACAATCAACACATCTATAAATAACTATTTTGATTGCGATTTGCAGACAATAATATTCGAACCAACTTAGATGTCAGACATGCATATATCAACTCAAATAACTGGTCAATGAAAAGTTGCAATAATTAACATCGTTTTTATTATAAATTTATTTTAAAATGATTTTTCTTACACATATAAGATGGTACAACAATTTCGTTTTCTTTTTTTTAATTCTTTTTCAGTTTTGTTTAAGTTTAAATAATTTATATTTTTGCAGCGCTCTAGCTAGGAAAGACCGATCGCTTATGATTTTGTGTAACTGTGAGTTTATTTAGTGTAATTGTTTTTCTGTCCATATAAATAACATTTTTATTGCAAACAAACAAAAAAAACCGTATCCTAAACAATCAATTATACTGGAAAATAAAATGTTGCACAGACAAATAAATTATTCTAAAAGTTCTTCAGTTTTGTAGTTATAACACTTCGAAATCGAAAATAGTCGAATTTCCATACCAAAGAAAATACAAAAAGAAAAAACTTGTGTCCACTCCTATTTTAAACCTAACGTTTTATGGAATTGATATCATTTTCTTTTCTTACTTTTTTTTGTAAATAAAAACAAATAAAATTAGGTAGAACCACGGGTAAACCGAAACTCAGTTCACTTTATTGTTATTCTCGTAATTTTATTTTGATTGACCCTCCTCTGTAAATCTCGTATATGCGTTGAATGTTGTCGGATTTAATGTAATTATAAAACCGAAAATAATCAATTTCAAAAATCATTAATAGCACACGTATACACACATACACAGCTGATTCGTGTTCATTTGTTTTCTGTTTTCATTTTTCTTTTTGAATTATCAAGTTAATTACATGAATATAAAATAGGGATATTAGTGTGGTTGATCCGTAATTTTTGAAAATTGACTATTGAGACGTCAACCTGCAACAGAAAGAAGAAAAACAAATTCAATTTAAGTTCAATCATCAAAAATAAGCAACAGTTGAGCATGGTAGCTTCGGTCATGGGTAAGATGAGGCCTGTGAAAGTATGAAAGAGACTTTCTACTTTCTTTGATCCCGTTCTCTGTTTTATGTAAAGTCTTGTCATAAATTGCGAGGTTCAAGTACGAACGCTGATGAAATAAAAGATATTTTTTATCAGAAACACTCTGCGGTAAATATTTTTGTGCGCTATTAGAACACATTCTTGTTACTTATAATTCATTTCGTGTTTCTAGAAGAGAAGTCGTTCGTAAGACTCTAATGTTCTAAATTTAATACTCGGAGGTCAAAAACTGACTCTGAAATTTAGGTCATTCACATCATAACCTGAATTTCTGAAACGGGTCAGGTCATCTGACATACAATTTTTTTCAGGTCTGACTGTATTCAGGTGTTAAGTAAATTCAGGTCAGGTCAAAATTGATTGAATCAGGCTCAGGTATTTTCAGTTCAGGCTTCAGGTAACCTTACCTGTTTCAAGCTGTATGTAAGTTATTAGAAAAACGCAAGCAAGAAAGGGACTAGGTAAACAACAAAATTAGCGGCCGTCGCTTTTTGAATGACGTCACAGATCAGCCTGGAAAATTATTAATTTGAAGTCAAGGCACCGGTTGTTAAAAGCAATTAAATACAAATTCTATTCAACCACCTCTTTGCTCCTATCTTTGGAGATAATCCAGAGTTTAGGATGAACCGATTTTCGTCGCTTTTGTGCTTTATCATTTTCCAAACTTACAGACAATGAGAGAAGATATGAATATGAATATGTAATTTTTGCGTTACAAGCGCAGAACGCGTCACCTACAACGATATCAGTTGTTTTGGAAGTATACACAACACAAGGACTTGCTTAACTTTTTACTCTTTTAAGGGTTTTTGACCGATCTGTAATACGCCGTAGGTGAAATATTCGATATGCACATGATTGCAAAATCTCTACAATTTGTTGAATGGCAACAGGTACAGCATGTATGTAGTTCTGGGGTGTGTAGCAATGTTTTAAAGATCGACTATGTTCGCTCTGCATCGCTACACCATTTCCCTACAGTCAAAGTGGCTTCCCGACTATGAGCAAAATGTAAGAAATAGTGTTTTTTCAGAAAGAATCCCTCGGAATCGATCGGTTATGGGCTAGAATTGTCCCCCAGACACGTTACTAATAAAAATACTATTTTGGACGAATTTTGGTTCAAATTTACTCTTTTATTCCAGCCGTAAAGGTCAACTTTTTTTCAAATGGCCCGCAAATCCGCAACACAAAACTTCTGAGGTCAAATTTAGATATGTGATGGTGGCTGAGGTCAGAACAATGATGTTGCAGATATACAGCACTCTTTGAAAGTTGACCATACTTTGACTGCTGGCTGGCCATGGGTGGTGAGTGCGGAAGTCAGTGTGGGCTCAAATTATCGGTCGTGGACAAGGCCAACAATCCTACAAAGTTTTAACTTTTTGGGTTCCTCCTTCATCAAGACATTGCTAAAAAAGTGTATTCACCACCAATTGACATCATATGACATGTACGAGGGGCACCCTAAAAGATTCGGGAATCAGGTATTTCCGACGCATAAAAGTATTTAATTTGAACATATTCGTAAATTTCAACATTTTTTAAGTAAAATGACGTCCTAACATCGTAAAAAAAAGATTTTGATATGAGTTGAGAAACATTTATAAAAAAGCTTGTCGGCCATTTTTGAAAATGGAGGAATTCATTTTCTGAAGTGCTGTTCGTTTTTTATTTTTTCTTAAATAATTATTTTTTATTAAAGTATTTTTATGTCCTCATGTAAAGTATGGTCCATCTAAATGGTAATAAGTCATATACGCGGCCTTCAAATGTTGACACTTCGTAGTAATGCGATAAATTAAAAACACTTACTGCTGACGGATTCAGAGCTCCACAGATCTGCCTCAAAAACAGGTTATGATAATTGAAAGTACTTTGCTGTTGCATTGGACTCTCAGCTATCAGAAAAGTCATAATTCATGTGAAATAATTTGATATACGCTGATAAAACCAGTTTGGTCTTAGTCAGTGTCCCTTGGCAAATTGTGTAGTCCTAGAACAATTTCGCTAAAAACTTTCCGAGAACTTATATTTTTACTGTATTTTTTTCGATTATAAATTCCTCACTTTTACTCAAAGCAAATTAACCAAGAAACAGCCACGATATAGGCCTTAGGACACAAAAAATGTGATCTCAAAGTGAGACTTCAGTATCAGGCTTTTTCGTGATTTAAATTTCTCGGCCTTAATATCTCAGAAGCGGAAAAACGTTCTGCCTGGAAAGGGATGGACTTTTATAACTGAAACATAAGCTATTGTTTCACTAGGAAACAGGTCATGTTACATCTCAAATTTTAGAAATAAACTGATCCATTTTGTAGGGCCGCTCTCGCAGTGAAATTGCATATGAATCTAATTCTTTCGATTTTTCCCGAAATTTCTGATGAAATCTGTTAGGATTCTTTAGATACATATTTTTAGGATTCTTTTATCGAACTATGCTGGTATTACATCGATACTGAGACCCAAACAACAGAAACCCTGGTCTAAACTTGCAAAAGTCGTGAAATTTTAGTTCAATTTTTAATGATAAGCCCTAATGTCTGAGTACACCCTTTTTTCGAACTGAGTTGGCTATTTACCTTAAAAAATGTTGAAATTTACGAATATGTTCAAATTAAATACTATGCATCGGAAATACCCGATTCCCGAAACTTTTATGGTGCCCCTCGTACACACATTACACCCAAACTGGATTTTTTTCGCTAGAATTGAACGACGAATCGAATGAGCTATAACTCAATAATATCGGAGGTAGCTTGTTTCAAAAATTGAAAATTTGTCTGCCGAATTGGCGAATTGACTCTTAAGTTTTAAAGTTTTTGTATCCCAATACCAAATAATCATTAGCGACATTTGTGTGGAAACATTTTTTTGAAGCATAATGCTCGAGGACGTGATAATATAGTTCAACCAGTTTTCCTACACAAAAAACACCAAACTAAAAATTATACAGGAAGTCATGTCGCTACTCATAAAAGTCAGAGTCTAAAATTTTATCAAAATTTTCTACATAAAATGAAATCTACTTCATGGATGTTTCTATGTCTTCTAATTGCTGCAGATATCAGAGCGAAAAAACACTAAATTCTGCAAGTGTCGAACATTATAAAATCGAAACAATATGCCAGGTGGTAGGTGACCTGGCTCATGTCCTCTGTACCCAAATACTTTTGCTGGCAAAAAACATTACAGTCGTCGACTCTTAAAATAAGTTGTTGATTTCGTTTCAGCAGTTTTTCAGCTGGTCATACAAACAAAATTGCTCATACGGCTGAAATATTTGCATGCATAGACGTGGTAGTGGTAAAAACGTATAAAGACGTAAATGAAGATATAGTGGACCAGATGAAAAACATCCGAAATGAATAAATTATTTCAGAGTCGCAAACTGTATTCGCTTATCGAAATATATCGACTCGACTGCAGAAATGAAATTTCAAATTTGGAATGAAATCCTCGACAATTGTTCGATTGTTCAATATTATTAGTAAATTAAGGTTATGCAGGTACACTTGCTTGTTAGTAGTAAAAAACTATCGTCAAAATACTGCTTAACTACCCATAATGGTTACAATCTTCAGCTTCAATTCGACTCAAAAAACTTGCAAGTACGTCTATTAAAAGTAACCGAAATATTGCACCAGACAGCATAATAAATCAAACACAAGAATTACGCCATGATATGGTTGCCGTTCGTTAATTTATTAAGGCTCAACCAGCTAAATCCGCAAAAGAGATCGGTATAAATTGTACATGGTGTACTGGTGTGCAATAACAGCAATAAAATGTATAAAATTTCCAGTAAAAAAACCATGAAATTCTCCAAATCCATTTAATGACTTGAACAGATAACACGAATTAATCAGTTTGGAAAAATCAACACAATCGATCGTAAATGTGGCAGCAATAAACCAATACAAACACTCGTGATGTGTCCGCCGATTTATATAGAAAAAAATTGCAGTTCAATTCCCTTCAAATTGAACTGTTAAATCACTTAACTATGATAGCATATAAATGACTGCTTATCAATTTCTAGATGAAATCATTTTGGTTGTTACTTATTACGTCATAGCTTATGAACGTAATTTCAAGTCCGAATCAAATCAAGAGCGAAAATAATTATCTGCGGCAGAGGGGAAGTGTAATTGTCCTATTTCGTTACTATTCGTATGGCTTTCAGTACAGAAAGGATATGAGAATTTTGGATTGTAAGAGACCACGTTACATTTCGTACATAGATGTCTAGTCTATTTCAGTTTTACAACATTGAGCATCTGAGTCATTGAACAGATTCGAAACGTTTTCCTTTAGCCCACCTTCAGACCGTCAGAACACTTTCGTTCACAGAATATGTTATACCACAACACTCACCGCATTCGATTACTTGGTAAATGCCATAAAAACTGCCCAGATGATTTCGTTTGTGTTCGGCTTGGCCGATTCATTTTCAAAGTCTAGATCCAAAAGTTCTCGAACTCGCCTCATCGCCAGCTCGTAGTCATCATCGTTTAATGGCGCAAAAGCATTTTCCAATACATCACTAGCATGAGCAAGAAATATCAACGCCAGCATCCGTTTGTCCATGCGTTGCGGGTCGTTGACCCATTTCGATAATACCGAATCTTGTATCTGGAAACGAATGGTTGCGATCAGACCGAGCGTATCTTATCGGCCGCACTGATTTCAACGTACCTTCTTCACTAGTCGACATTTGATCACGTTATCGTTCAGCGGATGCGTGGTCATATCGAATAACAAGAAATTTTGTTTCTCTGTGGTTAGAACTCCCTTTTCCACCAAATTTTTGGCAAGACGTTCGCGGACATTTTTCAATTGGTATCTCAATTTCAGTGGATTCCATGTTTCGCCGCTCAGGTATTCAATCCAGCTCTGTACGGTTTCCGGTGGATCGGTTTCTTTTATGTGTTTTAAGGCTTCGTCTAACAAAACGTCACCTGTCGGAGTCTCTGATTTCAATACTACTTTTCTGAAAGAAAAAATGATTTTTGAGTCATGCTTTTTGGATGGACGATTTGAAGTTTATTGCAGGTGAACGCACAGCTAATACCGGTATACTGAGTCTTGAAATTTTTCTTTCGTGCACAAAATTAGAGTCACAGAAATGTGTGACTGAAGTGGGGTTGAGAAATCTCTAACTGTCAGTCCATTCGTATATTTGTAATGTAAGGTATCAACTGAGTAAATAGACAGTTTTCCCAGCGTTTTTAAATGACTTTAGCTGGAGTGGGAACGACTTTTTATTCTTCTGATTCGCTTTACTCAATAAAGATCTTTTATCCCTTTACAAAACTCGAATTTCATTCGGTTCTTGTCCTCAAATTCAATTGTTCAATCGAACAACTATGAAGGAAATATAGATTAGATTAGATTAGATTAGATGGGAGGGTGTAAGCCCAGCACCTAAGCCTCAGATGGGCCTGTTGTGCTATTGTACAAGTCTCTTGATCATATGGACTGTGATTTTACATCATATCTCTCCCGACTTAGATTGTTCACAAATCGACCGTGTGTTAACGTCCCATACGTTGTGAATTCTCCAAGCCGTGGGTGGTATGCGAATACCACAACCATCACTAATTGACCTGTACATTTTCCCAAAGATGGCGCTATCAACATTGTCATGTTGTAGCTCTTTCTACTATTGACATTATGTCGATATGGTTTCTTTTATGGAGAAAGCGAATGTTGGGTTTTTTGATATTTCCGACTTTGTTACGGTTACGGCTATTAGTTTTAGGTAATAGCAAGTGTCTAATCACCATAGGCCATGAGTTGCCTCTTCGTATAAATCGCCATGCCACCATGTGACTGAACTCGTTCTGGCGTTGCAGGTTGTAGCGTTTGAATGATTCGTATTTCGTCATATCCCTTGACATCCATACAACGTATCAATCAATAGATCTGTTAAACCTCGCGGTCATTTTGGAGTACAAGATAGTTTCTGTATCTTGGGATTGTACCACAGCAAATTTGTAAAAATTTGCTATGTGGTTTTGGGGTGTCAAATGAGAACCCGAAGCGTTTGTACCTTACCTGCACTAAAATTGACTGCCAGATGCCATACGGCAATGTGTCATTTTCGTACATTAATCGAGCACGTAATTTAGCATTAGCTTCTGGTAGAGTCGATTGTTAATCCGTAAACCGACGCCACGAAGCACATGTTAAATAACAAAGGAAATAACACAATTGTTGATATCGCACAATGAGGCGAGAACGACTTTATTGATCAAAGAGAAAATGACCTACGAGAACAACACTTTGACTTCGTTAATAAAACCTTTAAAATAATTTCACCATTTAAACATTACAGCAAAATAAAAACACCAAAGCCGTAAAAGTTGGCACAGAAATTAGACAAAATCGAAAATGAATTCACACACAGCCACACAAAAGAAACACTTTTAGAGAGCAACGCATAAACACGTCCGTTCTCTGTGACTGCCGTTGTCCAAATGAAGGAAATATAAGTCAGTGGTTTGGTGGTTTCGATACAGGTGTCGACTAAGTGATAAGGACATAATACCAAATTGTCCTTGGCTTTGTGCGGAGAAGGTAACTTCGGAACATTTAATTTGCATTGGAAGACATTTCAATCAGGTTATAAGGAATGAGCGAATGAGACTAGTTGGAAACTAGACAATTAAAAAAAAAAAGTTGCAAAACTTACCTAGACGTTAAACCCTTTCTTCGCATTCCAGCTCGCTCCAGTTCAACGCGTCCCCGTATGCCTAGTTCAATAAGTATGCATCCACGCAATCCACTCGAAATGCAATCATTCCAGAACGATGTGTATCCCTAAAACGAAATCATTTCCATTTGGATACCGCGCGATTCAATTGCCAGGTTTTTCATTCTATTCAAATTTGATTCGGCAACTTTTTACAGTCGGTGTAAACATAATAACAATGAACAATATTCCTTATCAATTAAAAACTAGAAAGCGACAAAAATGTACCAACCAATCAACTAAATGAGGAAAACGTACGTTCGCGCTTATCTAACACAATACGCGTTTGAAGAATTTTTTGTGGGTAACATGAGTCATTTCGTAACCAATTTACACAAAGTGGAACTTTCAATTGTAATTATAGCATCACATTCAAACACTTTGAAATGAAAATTCACTTTATAATCGAATACGAATTTGATTGAAGTACAATTTTCGTGTGTGTTTATTTAACACAAAACATATCTGATGCTGCAAAGCATGTGAGGTCACGACAAAGAAATGCAAACTTCACATAAACAACTCTACCTTGACCCTCATCAGCACCAATGTAACATAACTCGTCAACGTTGCAACAAAAATCAAAGTGAACTTTTTCCGTTCGACTCACCTCTTTGTCTTTGAGCCCCAACAGTAGAACTTCTTCCATCAATGTCAATCGGGTCTCCTTCGAATCGTTGTCTTCCAATTCTTCATCTCGATCGGGACTATTATCGTTTTCTTCATTGCCAGCTGAACTGTTTGCATCGACATCAGAACGAGTTTTAATTCGTCTCACCAAACCATCACTGCGGTTCATTTTAGATGATATCCGAAACGCTGAATTACCATAAAATTTATTGAACGATTTTTTATTTGATTGAATCTAGTTGTTGGGCAGTTCCTTCGTTTTGTAGCCTGGAAAAAGTTTCACCAAATTTTTTATTGACGTTTTCTCAAGTTTTGATGTATGCATTTTTTGACACGACAATTTACGATTTTTTTTTCGGTGAATAGCGACATCTATGTGACTGTTGATAGCATCAAGAGTGTGAATATGAAAAATTGAACAAAATAACATACAGTTTAGGATCAGGCAAAAAAGAGAATATTTTACGGTTGGCAGTTGAGAGTTGAGCGTATAAATGAAAGTAGACATGCTGTGTAATGATAACTAATAACTAACCATGTCTTGGAATAACATTGTAACTGTAGACAGCAAGATTCAACCGCCGTTGGCTAATAAACCAAAATAATAAAAAAAATTAAGAACTGTCAAGTTACGAATTCTTAAAATTACGAACGATCAGGGCTTCATCCTGATTCTAAATTTTAGGGTCTCTGTTTCAAGTTCTGTTCTGAGTGAACAGGCTAAGACACTCCCGAAGGCGGGTGATACCAAGGTTCTGAAAGAACAGGTTAAGACAACTCTGAGACGGTCACGAAGTTATTAACGGCTGCGAAGTTTATATGTAAAATGGAACGTCACAGTGTCGACAATTGCGGCTAATCAGATCTCGGCTCCCTGGATTTTTGTTAAGGAGTCAGGGAACACCTCAAAAAAAATTATCAAAATAAAAGATGAAATTCTAGATTTTTAGAATTTTTTTTGGAGGTGTGTCCTGACTCCTTAACAAAAACAAAATTCTGAATTTTCGAGAAAAACATTTTCTTCAAGTTGATTTCTCACACTATCTGTTTATAAATTTTGGTGTCACCCGCCTTCTGAAAGAACAGGTTAAGACACTTCGAGTTGATCACGAAGGCTGTGTGATCAAAATTTTCTTGTAGCGCCAACTATTCGCCTAGTCGGTTGGCCTGTAGAGGCGCCACACTTTTTTATAGTACTTCATTCTTACTAGAATATTTTTTTTGTGAAACAACTTCACAATGATTCATTCGTATGAAATGTCACAGCAGTGAAAATAAGCGCAGTGACAGCAGTAATTTTATGACAGAATGTACTAAAATATGGAAAACCTCTATTACATTTCTTCTTAGTTTCTGAACATCATTCTCCTATGTTGGGAAAATTTTATATTTTATATTTTCAAGTTGACTTTTCAAACAATATACATGTCTGAATTGTCAAGATTTGTGTTGCACCCGCCTTCGTAAGTGTCTTAACCTGTTCTTTCAGAACCTTGCACATTTTGACAAATAGATTCTTTTTGTGAAACACATTCATTACAGATTTTTTGAAATGTCAACTTGAAGAAAAAAAAAAGTTTTTATCAAATTTATCAAAATTTGTATGTCACCGCCTACGTGATCAACTCAGAAGTATCCTCACCTGTTCTTTCAGAACCTTGGTTTCAACCAGTCACTTTGAATTGCCATCAGTGCGAGTGAGACAACTATATTTCGAAGTCGTTAGATCGAGTGGGATAGAAACATTCCAAAAATGTACGTTTCAAGTGACTGGGTTTTAATCAATCGAATAGTCATTTGTGTACCTGTTTTGGACGATTGATTTTAGGCAATTTCGCGGATTGTGGGCCGAACGAAGTGAGGTCTACAAGCGAAAGTGCCTTAAATCAACCGTCCCCAACAGGTGCACATGTGAGTTTTCATGCAGAGGGCCGGAAACCCGAGAAAATTCGAAAAATTGCCCTCATTTTCGGCCCCGAAGCATGAAATAGTATGTTGTGTTACAAGTATTGTAATGTTGATTTTTTCAGCACTAGACCCAAGTTTTCCTTACGAGCGGAGCGAGTAAGGAAAATTGGGTCGTGTGCTGAAAAAATCTCATTACAATACGTGTAACACATCATGCTTTGTGCCAACCGAGAATTGAAATAGACAAATGCACAAAAATTCAGAATTTTCATTGTAAACAATCACGGTATTTTTTTTGGCATATCTTTTAGCATATCTTTTCAAAAAAAATTTTTGTTTCCAAAAAATATTTTTGTTTTCAAAAAAAGTTTTGTAAGTATATAAAGAATTTTGGTTTTCAAAAAAAAAGTTTTGTTTTAGTATATAAGGAGTTTGGTTGAAGAAAAAGTAACAAAACTAAAGTTTTGCTTTTTCTACATATGAGAAAATATGGTAATAATTGATTGCAAAGAGAAATAATTTTGAAATGAGAACGAAAAGAAGATTGAGATAAAAGTGAATAAATGAATGGTAATTTGTTTTTCGCAATTCCGGTCCATAATCATCACCTTTCCATTCATCCATTTAATGTCGTTTTGAAGGTATTTATTTCACAGTGCGTTTTTGATTATTTTTTTCGCACTTGGGCTTTTTCACATTTTTTTCGCACGCTACATAGCTTAGTACGTTTAAGAAAGACTAAATTTTTTAAATAAAAACTTTGCACAGACCAGGATTTGAACATCCAACACCAAAATTCTTCCAAACACCAAGCAACGACCATAGCCATTCGGCTACAGAGTCACACAATTATACAGAACGCATTGTTGAAGCGTACATACTAAGCATTGACTACTTGATTTTATTTAGCGCGTCTCTATACATCACATTGCAATGTGTATATAGTGCAGGTTGCCTGATCGTTCAAATGAATTCATGTTTGCATGTGAATGTTTGGGAGAAATTTTGGTAATATTTTGCATTGGAAAGGTGATTATGGCCCGAAATTGCGAAAAACGTTGTATCTACCACGGTAGGTATTCCGGTATTTTTTCGCACACGACGTCTTGTCGACCTCGGCTTCGCCTCGGATCGACAATCGACATCTAGTGCGAAAAAATACCTTCATACCTACCTTGGTAGATAAATAACTATTAGAGCAACGGATTGAGTTTCCTTTTAAAAATTGCTCTCTCTTTATCTGTTGTGTTATACATCATTTTCTATGACTTCGCAAAAAAACTATAAGTTTGTGGATGATTATTGTTATTGAAACAAATCAATGGATCGGTGGTTAGATGTAATATTTTTGAACTTTTTTTTCTGTAAATTCAGTTTTATGTAAAACAAATTAGACGAAGCGAGAGAAAAAAAAATTAACTCCTAAGTTACCGACACCGTTCCGGCGCCCGGCTCGCATTGCGGCCCTCCGCTTCGCTCCGGGGCAATGGGCCGGATCGCTCGGCGTGTTAAAACACTTTTTAAGTGCAATGAAAATTGGTATTCGTTTCGTAAAAAAATGAATTCTGTGGGGACGAACTAAACTCCTTTACGGCCAGCGTTTTGATCGATCCTAGGAGATTTATCCTTTTACGAAATGTAACGTAAAGGAGTTTAGTTCGTCCCCACAGAATTCATTTTTTTACGAAACGAATACCAATTTTCATTGCACATAAAAAGTGTTTTAACACGCCGAGCGATCCGGCCCATTGCCCCGGAGCGAAGCGGAGGGCCGCAATGCGAGCCGGGCGCCGGAACGGTGTCGGTAACTTAGGAGTTAATTTTTTTTCTCTCGCTTCGTCTCCTTGATTGATCCGTTACGAAATGTAACGTAAAGGCGTTTTGCTCGATTCTAGGACATACATCATTCTACGAAATGGAACATAAGGGCGTTTTACTAGATCCTAGGACATACATCATTTTAGCATACAGTTTAGCAGTCTATTATAGCTAGATATGGAAATAATAAATGTATGGAAAAAACAAATCAACAAATTAAAAAGTTGAGAGAATACTTTCAGAAAAATAGAATTTAAAAACGGAGCCTCAAATGGAGAAAAACAACTAAAAACTGAGATAAAAAATTTAGAAAAGGGATTATGTTAAACCGGGAGATAAAAAAATCAAAAAGGGAAATATTTTTGGAGATAAAAAATTCACAGTTGGAGATATGAAATTCATAAAAGGAGTTAAAAACAATTAATATTGGAGAGATAAAAATCAAATTTCGAGATAGAAAATACAATCTTGGAGATAATAATTTCGTTTTGGAGATAAATATTTAAATTTTGGAAATAATTAAAATAGTAAAAGAGATAAATTAATTGAAAATGAAGTTAAAAAACATAAAAGAGGAGATAAATATATATTAAAATGGAAATATTTAATTTAAAAAGGGAGATACCGAAATTAATAAAATGGAGATATAAAATTCAAAAAATGGAGATAAAAAAATTAGAAATGGAAGTAAAAATCGAAGATAAAAAATTCGAAATTGCAGATAAATATTTAACGCGTTTACAATTGTGGAGCGGTTTGACAGATGGAAAGTTGGTTTCTTCGGCAAAGTTGTTGTCAGAAAGTGACCACACCACAGTGTACGCTTCTATGTAATAGTGACCACCCCCTCGATTTTTTTAACTTTTTGTGTGAAGCAGATGGAAAGTTGGTCTCTTCGGCAAAGTTGTTCGGTATTGAAACAGTGGTTGTGGTGTGGGGTGTAGAAGGGTACGGGTTTCACCAAATTGATGGTTTTCAACAAAGGGAAATGGAAAAATGTTTACGTGAAACGGAAAAATGACTACGGGGAACGAGGTGTTTTTCGATAATAGGTGTTTAACACGCCGAGCGATCCGGCCCATTGCCCCGGAGCGAAGCGGAGGGCCGCAATGCGAGCCGGGCGCCGGAACGGTGTCGGTAACTTAGGTGTTAATTTTTTTTCTCTCGCTTCGTCTAATAATTTTTCCGGGGCAGAAATGTGATGAAATTACTGCGACTGGCAGATGGAGTGTTTATTAGTCACAAACCCTTAAAGGGCCTTTTTACATAAAGCAAAGTCAGGTTTTAGTGACCATTCCCTCGAGCAGATGCAGAGTTAGTTTCTTCGGCAAAGAATTATTCTGTATTGAAAGAGTGGTTGTGTGGAAGGGACCAAAGTGTAAGCTATTGAGCTATTGTGTGTTACTGACCACCCCCTTGATTTTCGTATATCTCTTTTAAGCAAATATAGAGTTGCTTTCGAACAGGTGTTTCTCAATAACAGGTGTCTGCCCGGTCTAGCTTGCTAGGATGCGACGTGGCACGAAGTGCCACGGGATGCAGACTAGTTATTGAAGAGTTGTAAGGTTGCAACTTCATTTCAGCTGCGGTCTGTTTTGGAGTTTTCGAACTCAAGGAAGACAAAATAGTTACAAATGTGAGTCGTTGTTCAAAATCCAGATACAAACCCTTGTGAATGGGTTAACACAATTCACCTTAATATCCATCTTAAGATATATAGTTCCACTTGAAGCGCTGCAGGCTAATTTTTTAAGATTTTTCGATTTACCACTCATGTGTGCTAGATTCGTCTCTAATGATAACGATCTTCAACTTTTTTTTACAAAAACGAAAAAAGAAAAAAAGTAAGATTTTGCGGTGAGGGTCAAACTTTAAAAGTTTAGGCTTTTTATAAAGTCGAACAACTATTACTAAAACCAATACTTTAAGGTATAGATTCTTAGAAATTTTATATTGTATCAATACAGTTAGAGACAATGCAATTTCAGGATGAATTTGCTTCAGCTGTTTTTAAGCTAATCCAAATATAAAAACAAAACTGTTTATAGGTTTCTTTCATCGTACAGTAAAAACCCAATGAAAGTATACTCAATAGGTGGGTAAATCCACGTATTTTGTGACAGTGATTTTTCTCTTTCACTCTCACAACATCACCACTGTATTGTAGCGATAGCGCTCTACAATATCCATTTTCACATTTGGTAACATGACTTACGGTGTGTTTTTTCGCATCTTCTTTGGTGCATATTCGTACATTGAAAAGAGACAAAATTCTGTTTTGGTAACATGACTTACGCTGGAATTTCCCAGGTATGGTCTAATGTCAAAATTTCTATGGAGTGTAGGAAATAGCAATTTCATATAAACAAACTCACCTTTCAATGATTTTAATTGAGAGGTGAATTTTTTAGATAAAATCGCTATTTCCTCCGGATTGTATGGACATTGGAAAGACTGACTCGAAGGAGTGACGAGAGCAATTTCCTCAATCTATTTTACATCATGAAAACTAAAAAGGTGTTTCATAAAAAGAGGCCCTAGAAACCAAAATGGTCCAGGGCGCTGAATATGCTGGATGCGGCACTGTGCCTGCCACTACAATTTTGCACAATTAGAGCGCTTGCGATATTTAACTGTCATGATGTGATGACCGCTCTCGTTTTACCGCTTTCGTAATATTCGATTTTGTTTAGTTTTGTGTCGGCTATAGTAATTAAAAATGTACTTAAAGTGTCAATTAATGTATGTGCTAAAGTAATTAGTTGGAGTACACCGTTTTTCTGCGTTTAGTTAGCCATAAAACTCCGTGTAAAAGTTTGTTTGGTAACATAACCTCGAATAATTCGAATACACGTACACAAGCAGTTTTCGCATATTGGCATTGGATCGACAAAATGAACAACTGTACGGTGTGTGATGACCGCTTCCGAAATGATAAGCCAAACAAAATTATTTGTGATGGAATTTGTCGACAAGTTTTTCACGCTGAATGTGCCAATTTCAACAAAGATGCGCTGATGTACTACAGAGAAATGCCGAATCTTCAATGGTTCTGTGATAGCTGCATCAATCAAGCTCATTCGTTCAACGTTTCATCTCCGCTATTCAATAAATTCAATTCCACCGTTGTTGTTCCAACTTCATCGCCGTCTTACGCACAGCGTTCGTTTCGTGCTGCCAATCGAAATCGTAAACCGAAGGCAAGACCAACGAAAAGTTCCGTGTTTTTGGTAACTAAATCTCCGAACGTCAATCGATCGCCTAACGCCAAAATTGTCATTAGAAACGTCGATGACTCAATGAAACCACCAGTAAACGAGACGCAAGCCGAAAATATTATAGTCAAATCTCCTGGTGCATATGGATCGAGTAAACTGATTACGCCTGAAATAAATCGATCGGATGTCGCAGTCGCTCAACCTAAGCAGCAAAACGACTCCGTAGATTTTAAAGAAACTCTCAAGGTTTCACCGGATCTCGAAAACCCGACGTCTAATTTTGGTTCTTTTTCCGAGGTGCTAACTCAATCGACTATTGCTCAACCAACACCCGCTCGAAATGGATCGAATCCGATGAACACACCTGTAACTACTCAATCTGATGTCGATCCACTCAAGCCGCAGCATAATTCTGAATCGCCAATTGCTGAAACAGGACCCGTTTTAGCCAAAAACTCAACATTTCAACCGAAAAATGGTTTAATTCAGTTAAAACGTGTTGTCTCGCCGTCGACTGAGACGTATAATGTAGCTTATGTGTCAAATTTTGATCCGTCAGTTACCGAAGAGCAAATTGTAAATTATTTAGTGCGGAAGAACATAATAGCGTCGGCTGAAGATGTGTCATGCAAGAAATTGGTTTCACCCGGTGTAAATTTGGACCATGTTAGCTTTGTTTCGTTTAAAATTACTGCTAATTCTGAAGTGTATCAATCTATAGTTGAGGGTAAATTTTGGCCCGAGGGCGTTATTGCTCGTGAATTCGTAAATCGTTAAACAGAAGAATTTGAAATGACTGACGAAATGTGCTTTTTGTTTTGGTTTCTGTTCAGTAATTTTAGTAAATCAGTAAGTTCTTGTAAATTATTGTAAATTGTTGTAAAATTATTCAGCCAGTTTTTTGGCGGTGTAAATAAATCTATCTATCTATTCAATGATTTTAATTGAGAGGTGAATTTTTTAGATAAAATCGCTATTTCCTCCGGATTGTATGGACATTGGAAAGACTGACTCGAAGGAGTGACGAGAGCAATTTCCTCAATCTATTTTACATCATGAAAACTAAAAAGGTGTTTCATAAAAAGAGGCCCTAGAAACCAAAATGGTCCAGGGCGCTGAATATGCTGGATGCGGCACTGTGCCTGCCACTACAATTTTGCACAATTAGAGCGCTTGCTATGAAAACTGACTCAAGTTTCAAAAATTTGTATGCACATTACATGACGTAATAAAATTCAAAAATTGAGATAATTTTCACTAAATTTTGGAATTAAAAAAATTAATTTTGGAAATAAATAAAATAAAAAAGATGATAAAAAACTAAAAATTCTGAAAATGAAAAATTTAGTTTTGGAGATAAATGAATATATTTTACAGATAAAAAATTTAATTTTGAAGATAAATATATATTAAAATGAAAATTTTAAATTAAAAATTGGAGATAACGATATTACAAAAATGGAGATAAAAAATAATTAAAATGAAGATATTAAATTCAAAAAAGGAGACGGTATGACTCCAAATTTAATTTTATTATCTCCTGTTTTTAATTATTTATCTGCAATTTCAAATATTTTATCTTCGACTTTTAATTTTATACCTCCATTTCTGTTTTTTATATCTCCTTTTTTGATTTTTATATTTCCTTTTTTGATTTTTATATCTCCCGTTTATTACTATCCTTTAGAAAAGTAGATAGGCGTTGTCCAAAAAAGACGTCACGTTTTTTTCGATTTTTTTTGAGGTGGGTCCATCCTAAATCACACCATGTCCGCTTTCTGATTTTGGGGTCCATCCCCCAAAGCGGACGTCCGTATAAGGGAAAAGTAAATTCAAGTTAAACATCATAAGTATATTCTAAAACCAAAAAAATCACACAAAAGTCATGGTTCGATAACTGCCGCAGAAGAATCGATTTTTGAGGACTTAGATGACTTTGCATGCTTTGTCAACGTTGAGAAAAATTTCGATTTCAATTTTATGTCTTTCCACTCAATACATTTTTAGTTCACTAATGGTGAAAATAAACTTTTCTAATGGTGCACAATTCAGATGACTTTTGTAAAATCAATTCACAGCTTTTAATAGAGCATGCAATCCTCTACCAATATTCAAAGAGTATCAAACTGTCTTCGTCTTGGACGTATATCACCATTGAACAATGGCGAATTTTCGACTTTAGCTGGATTAGCTACGTGGCCAGGTTGTAGAGGGAAGCCATTTTAACACGAATTAGCTTAGAGTTAGTCCCTCTATCCGTTGCGATAACAATCTGTATTCAAATTGACTCGTGTTCTGGGCGGTCATGTATGCCGAGCGGATCCGGAAAATAAATACAGTTTCGTGTAGTACTCGAGTCCCTCAATCAGAACATAAAGAAATATCAGAGATGCTAACTTCTTTTAAGTGTTTTAACAAAGAGAGGACGTCCGATTTCAGAGAATGTGGGTCCGTCGCATATGTCAGAACACGTCACGTTTTTCGAAAAGTGGGTCCGTCCCTATGAGCGTGACTTCCTTTTTGAATGACGGTATACTATGACTCCGTTTTCAATAAAATTATCTCGCTTTGTTAATTATTTATCTCCGTTTATAAGAAATCTCGAGAAAATTCATTTTTCTGAGTTATCAATTTCTATTTATTGGAAATAAAATTTCCTTTTCTATGAAATAACTTTCTTTTTTTGGTATATCAAAATTTGCTTTTGGTGATATCAGAATTATTTTTTCGGGTCATCAATTCCTTTTTTTTGGATATCAGAATTCCTTTTTTGGGTATCAATTTCAAATTTCGGTGAATCATAATCATTTTTGGGGATATCAATTTCGAGAGATCAAATTTTTAAAGATTTGACATCTTTATTATTTATTTAAGATATCAAAATTTATTATTTTTTAGTGTATCATGCTGACAGGATATCAAAAATCTTTTTTCAAAACATCGAAAACCTTTTTTTAGGATATCAAAATCATTTTTCAGTGTATCACTTTAATTCGATGCCTTTCTAAATTATTTCTCTTTGCAATCAATTATTACCATATTTTCTCATATGTAGAAAAAGCAAAACTTTAGTTTTGTTACTTTTTCTTCAACCAAACTCCTTATATACTAAAACAAAACTTTTTTTTTGAAAACCAAAATTCTTTATATACTTACAAAACTTTTTTTGAAAACAAAAATATTTTTTGGAAACAAAAATTTTTTTTGAAAAGATATGCTAAAAGATATGCCAAAAAAAATACCGTTAAACAATCACTCTTCGAATTTGATCGATCACGTTGCTTTGCATTTTTTTAAAACGAATGCTGTAATAACTCATACGAATTTCATTTCAACACTGGTTTGAGTGTTGTAATAAGCCATGAAAACGGGTGTTGTAATTTTGGACATTTCAATCTAGTTATCGATATTGAAATCCGTCGTATTTCAATTCTCGGTGGCACAAAAGTATTAAACCACTTTTTGCTTTTCCTAACAAAAATCTTCGAGAGATAGTGGCATTAACGTACAGTTGAATGAAAGTTGAGTTTTTAAATGAATAACAAAAAATTTAATTTTATTAATATTTCGGCATGTGGGCATGTGTTCAATTAATAAAAAAGACCCTACATGTCAACTTTTAAAATAAACTGTATGTCACGGCAGCCATGTTAGTTATGTCTGTCAAAAACGTCAAAGCTCCATTTTCATTATCATAATACGCATCGTAGTCGTAAATAAATAACAGTGAGCTCGTCCAAGTGAATTAAATTAAAATAAATCGCAATGGAAGGTGAAAAATCATCCACTGAGAAATTAAAGGATCGTATGGAACGATTGAAAAAATTACATTTGGCCAGAAATGAAGCGCGTCAACACAATCACCAAGAAGTTGTGGAAGAGGATGCTCGAAACAAATTGCCAGCAAATTGGGAAACACGTAAAAGACAGGCCGATTGGTTGATTGCAGACGAGAAAGCCCGAAAAGAAGCAGCAGAAAAAGGTCTGAATTATGACCGCGTGAAATTGTTGCATGTGTCCGCCGTGGAAGCCAGTAATTTCGAGAAGAAAAAGAAGAAGAAAAATCCGGATGTTGGATTTTCGGACTATGAGGCACAAACAGCCAGGCAGTATAACAGGCTGGTGAAACAGATGCCCGCACGGGACATGGTCAAATATGAACAACAGCGACAAGCGTTTGGAGAGGCGTTTTACGGAGGAGCACACACAATTCAACAAGGACTCCATAAGGACGATCCCAAGGCAATCGATAATATGGTCAAGGATCTAGAAAATCAAATATCGAAACGCAAGAGTTTCTCGAGACGTCGAACGCACAACGATGATGCGGACATCGATTACATTAATGAGAAGAATCAACGTTTCAACAAGAAACTGGAACGATTCTATGGCGAACACACGGTTGAAATTAAACAGAATTTGGAACGAGGTACGGCCATATAGACCGTGTGCAATAAGTTAAATGAAATCAATAAAATATGGAAAGCAAACAAAGGCAAACAACTTCTTTTCTGTAACAAAAACTGTTTATTTGCGAAAATTTCATTCAGTTTCTTTGGAGAGCATTTCAACGGTTGCATTCACAGACACAATTGGTTCTTCAGAAATGACAACAGCATCATCCGTATAACTATTGTCATTTGGATCATCCAGATAACACAAAAATGAATCATCTTCGTATGTTGGAAAAAAGAACTCCGGATGATCCCACTTCGATTTGCTTCCAATTCCATAATGCTTTAACGACCCCAAGTGGTCGTGCAGTAGTTTGATCGTTTCGAATTGTTGATCACACGAAACACACTTCAGCAAATGCATTTGTCTGCGCACATAGTTGACAACTTTGACCTTCTCGTAGAAATTCAATTCCGAAATGGCCGTATCGAAATCGAATTCGTGGCTCGTTTTCATATGATTTTTGATCGCTGGAAAGTCTGTGTCGTTGATCGAACAAAATAAGCAGTTGAGTGGTTGCTTCTCACCCTCCCAGTCTGACCAGTCCGAATCGCTATCCGATTGAGTGTTCGATGGTGGTCGATGTGATACCTTCATACTGTTCAGCATTACAGACTGAACGGATTGCTTAGCCGAATGGCTATTTCCCCTTGGATTATCCATTTCATTTTTGTAGTTGACAAGGAAATATTTGTCGTACGCCTTGTTGTCAGGATTGATGCGTTTGTGGCCTTTCTTTCGCATGTGTTCCTTCAATGTTGGGCGGTCCTTAAACTTTTTACTACAAAACAAACAAATCAGTTGTTCCAGTTTGTCCTGAACGTCGTCGATCAGCTCATCAATGTAGACCAAGTTTTCCGACTTTCCCAGCTGTAGAAAATGCTTGACAAACAGATGTTCAATAAACAATGACCTTGTTGGCTCAATTACATCGCGACAGTGTAAACACTCTCGTTTGAATGTCTGATCCGTTCTCTCGAACTGGTGCTGCTGTAAAACTTGTTCCAAACGTTTCAGATGCAAGTTTTTGCGTAATTCGAAATCCTGCGGTAACACTTCGCTCAGTAAGTAGTATTTTTCGTTCACCGCCGGCGTTCCATCGGGTAAATGATTCAGCAGCATCGTCGTACAATACTCTTCTGACGGATTTGAGATTTTTTCATCTTAAACAGAAAGAGAATTGAGGATTTCATTGCTAGAATTTCGGCAAATGAGAAAGTCTTTACCGTGGAACTGTTTATGCCAGTGAACCAGATATTCATCCAAGAGAGCGATATATTGCTCATCACTGATCACAATTTTGTGTGTGAGAAATAAATGAGCCAAGTACAAGTCTTTTTCGACAGGGAAACTAAATAATTTCGAGCACGACAGACATGGAACTTCTTTTTCGCGCACTCGGGACGACTGTTTCGAAGATTCAGAGAAATTTAATGGACCGACTATTGTGGTGTTGGTTTTTAAATCAGCCATAATAACCGAGTGTGAAAATTGCACAGCCAAAATAAATGTTTCAGACGTCTGCTTGACAATTTCTTAATATTGACAGTTGGTGTCTGACGAAGTCGAACACAAGAGGCGCAAGACTTAAAGTTTTATGTTTTTTTCAATCTAATTACTACATCCAGAGGGCAGTCTGTATCGAATCAAAACAGTAAAATGACTATATCATGCCTTGGCGCCGAAATTTGTCTCGTGATTTTGTCCCTCTGCATGAAAAGTTAAGTATGGTTTCCACTCAACAAAAAGTACTCCGTGAGAGAGCCACCAGAGAGCAAGCTGTCAATTAAACAAAGCAAAATCTGAAAAAATTCTTTCTTCGTGTGAGTTGAGTCAGCTGCTAGGAATCTCGAGGTGTGATTCACAATGACACATTTTGCATAAGGAACATGTCACTTTGTGAGTCATTGTGAATCACGCCGGCGCGAGATTCCTCATTACCAAGTGGAAATCAATCCTTAAGGTAGCCTTATCCGCTTTCATTGTCATTTCAAACAATGTGCTCTATTGTATGAAATATCAACTGTCATGTTCACGGAGGCAAAACGGATGACTGTGAATTCACACTTATGTATGTATGCGTATATGAGTTGCGGCGGGAGATGTTAGGCAATTTGCGAGTAGTAGCTCGAACAAAGTATTGTGAATAGGAAAAATGGAAAGTTCAAGGAAGATGTAGCGGGTAAACTAAATAGGCTTACTGTATAATTGCTTAGGAAGGCTCATCAACGATGAGTCATCATATCATCATAATTATAATCAGTCAAAAAACCCTTAAAAGGTAAATGTGACGCAAGTCCTTCATCTTACTTACAAAATAACTGATATCGCTGAGGGTGACGCATTCTGCGCCGGTACGCAAAAGTTTTATCAACACTAAACGAACCCACAAATTTTTGGAAAGAAAATCTTATAAAAAAAATTGCGTCACAAGTGGCTGTCTTCCATTTAAATTTCATCTTTCAGTCCCACCTTTTGGGCGGGTCAGGTCCCTTGACTGACAATTTTTTCAATATATTTTTGACCAATTTCATTGTTGAACTTCCGAAGCATCACTGATAAAAATGCCTACATTTAATATATCGATTACTCTAAACATGACAACGAAATTTGACAGAAAAAGTTCTTCAAATAAACCTTCGAAGACCGAATGATCTTTGAGTTCTGATTTTTCTTATAAATTTGCAGAAAGATTTTCAATCAACCACACAAATCGTAAATAAAATGCGACTCGTGTGATTTACGGCCCTCGCTTCGCTCTGGCCGCAAACTTCCCACTCGTATGAGCTATCTATTATTCTGTTTGATTGCCATTTTGTCGAATTTAATCAGAGTAGATGCGAAGTTTTACAAATGTGGAACGATGAGACAACTCTTTCACTTTGGTAAAAAATTTAAAAAAAAACGATAGATGTTCTTCTCTTACAGTTTTGTGCAAAAAGGAAGTCCCCCGGTATTTTACAAAACCGTCACTCGTGAATAAAATGTGGATGGTAATAAACGACCGATAAATTAATTTTTTTTTTCGTTTCTTCACTTTTGTCGATTCAGAAAACGACAAAAGTGAGGGATTGACAAAACGTCTTTAAGTTACATTTCGTAGAAGGATGAATTTCCCTAGGAACGAACAAAACGTCTTTAAGTTACATTTTGTAAAAGGATGAATTCCCTTGGAACGAACAAAACGCCTTCTCGTTACATTTTGTAAAAGGATGAATTCGCTAGGACAAAGAGTGAAGCAAAGACAATTTTTTTTTTTTACTTTTTACTGATTTACTGAAGAGGTGCCAGCGACATGTACCACATTTCTATCGGTATTTTATTATTTTTTATCGGTAAAATTGAATTTTTCTATTGGTCGAATATAATATCCCATAAAATTATTACGACTCGTGAGAATTACGGCCCTCGCTTCGCTCTGGCAAACTTTCCACTCGTATGGGAGTTGTAACATATTTTGTTTGATTGTTGGAATAATGAATTTAAAAAAAATATTCAGAAATTTGTTGAGAATGACTTATATCTTATATTGCCTACAAAGAATGATGGTTACATTTAACGTTTTTCATAAAATTTCCTACACTTTTCAATCATAGTGTGCTCATGAAATTTTTCTGCCGTAAGACCTTGAGTAAAAAAACATCTTTCTTTGGTAGTAGACGCATTAAATTTGTTAGTCAACTATCAAGTTGTTAATCAACTATCAAATTTGATAGTCAACTATCAAGTTGTTAGTCAACTATCAAGTTGTTAGTCAACTATCAAATTTGATAGTCAACTATCAAGTTGTTAGTCAACTATCAAATTTGATAGTCAATTTTCAAGTCGTTAGTCAACTATCAAATTTGATAGTCAACTATCAAGTTGATAGTCAACTATCAAGTTGATAGTCAACTATCAAGTTGATAGTCAACTATCAAGTTGATAGTCAACTATCAAGTTGATAGTCAACTATCAAGTTGATAGTCAACTATCAAATTTGATAGTCAACTATAGAGGTGTGCGCCGATCTTAAAATAGTCGGCGGCGGTGCGCCGACTGGTAAGGGATCGGCGGCGGCGCGCCGGAAGAAATTTATAGTCGGCGGCGGTGCGCCGATCGGCGCGCCGATAAATTTACAAAAAATCTAAACTTTCGAAAATAATGCAAAAACATTTGAAAAAGCGTGCGCAATCATTTTTCCGAACACTGAAATCTTACTATCTTGCAATCTGAAGTATCAACCACTTATACAAGGGGAATCAACTGAGGCGTATCTCACCTTTTATATTGTGTACAATGTACAATCACCTATTATTTTGAAAACATCTAATTTAATGAATCCAAGAATGATTAATGAGTTTGCGTAAATGACATGTAAGCTATAAGTCAAATTATAATTTAGAAATTTTAAGTCACATCTTCATACCAGATGTTCTGCAGGCTTCTTATTTCCAACTTATAATTTATGTCATTTACGCAAACTCACTACTATTATCTTTCGATTTATGCAATAACCGTTCCCGTTGCCTTTAGTCCATCTTCGATGAAGGAGTGAGATCGTAGTAGAAGGTTTTCGCAAATAAGAGATTTAGATAAACTTAAATTTATAAGTAATAAGTGCATAGACTACGCCAAAATGATTTTTTCCCCAAATTTTTTAAATAAAGCAGCTAAAAATTGAAAATAAAGATACCCGTGTCTCGTCTTTTTGACGAAAAAACTTGAAACCGGAAAGATTTTCCACTTTATAAATTCCTAAAACACATGATTTGTGCCATTTTCCACCCAAATTCCACATAAGGTCTTAAGTTTGCCCCTTTACAATTACAGTAGTTTTGACTGATTCACTGAATTTTTTTCTCCTTCTTCTTCCTCTTATATGCACAGAAAATAGAGTAACGTACCCAAGAGTTCACGTTAAGTGAGGATAGAGAAAAGACAAATGCTGTTTCGACCTCGGGTATCGATGGCGGTCTCGGGCCAGCGTGATCTGACCATCCTCAGTAGTATCCATCGATACCCTTCCCAAGACAGCAGCCAACTTTTTCTTTGGACTAGTATTTATATGGCGACCATATAAAAGACGAGCTATAGGTAGACCACCAGAGAGATGGACAAACGGAATTAAGAATATTGCAGGTACAAACTGGCAGCAAATGGCAATGGATCGTACGAAATGGAAAGAAGTTGGAGAGGCCTACATCCAGCAGTGGATAGAAACAGGCTGAAAAAGAAGAAGAAGAAGTATTTAAAAATATGCATAAGACACTTGCCATCTACTGATGGAAATAGGATACGTTATAGAAAGCTACTTCGAAGATAACCCTATCGTAGCATCAGAAACAAAATCACCGTCGTACAGTGCAAGTAAGAAGAAAAACCCAAAGTTTCAACAAATTTTTTTAAACAAAAAACTCCTTTCTACCATAGCCTATTTTAGGAATTAAATTCCCGAAAATTCTTGAAATTCTCGAAAATTCTAGAAATTCCCGAAAATTCTCGAAATTCCCGAAAATTCTCTGAAATTCTCGAAAATTCTTGAAAATTCCCGAAATTCTTAAAAATTATTAAAACACTAGAAACTCGCTGCGTTTCGATTTTATTGTTCTTCAAAGTGTGGTAGTCGACCTCTATGGTGTGGCTTTACATATTTCAAAGGACAAAGAGCTATTTTTAAGATTTTTCGATTTTCCGATATTGGTGTCACCGCCTTCGTGATCAACTCAGAGGTGTCTTACCTGTTATTTCAGAACCTTAATAGAACTGACATGTATGAGGTAAAAGTAAAAATTTTAGTTCACAGTTCGTAGTTTTTACCAATGAATGTACATACGGGTTATGGCAGATTCTTCAAAATCTGTCGATTTATACTGAACGCACTCATTATTTTTGTCAAGATAAAAATAAGCGTTAAAATCCGTTTTGAAAATCGTTATTTCCTCCGAGGTGACATTAGACCGTACCTGGGTGATTTATCCTGCATTGGTTTTTACGCTAAGAGGGATTCTTTTGAAAAACAGCCTACCGAAATCGGACGCATTTTCCAGTCGACTTTTTTATATGTGCCTAGAAAGGTATTCGACCCTAGAAGCCAAAACCGTTTTCAAAGTCCACTGGAAAATGCGTCCGATTTCGGTAGGCTGTTTTTAAAAAGAATCCCTCTAATTCAATATTCGAGCTTTTTATTTTTCACTTCTTGCTGCGCTGTGGCATTATTTTCAAGTGATCAGCTTTCTTTTTCTACATGATTTACGTTATTGAAAGTAATAGGATAGCGCAAACAAATGAAGATCAGCTCAGCCCTCAAAGTAAGGTCTGTAGTTCTAAATGTTTCATTTTAGACTTCACCATTCATGTTTCCTATCAAAACAATTTCTTTTTGTAAATATTCGGTTTTAATACCCTGACGCGCGAATTGAAATTTTCCCTTTTAACTCATGGACTCTTGCACTCATCAAACTAAAAAATTTGGTACGTATTTTTTACGAGATTAGGCAATGTAAAATTAATTCGCAAACTCTACATAGTTTTTATGATAGATTAAAATTTCTCTTCAGACAATAATTGTCCATTCAGTGACCGAGCTCAGCGCATATTTTTTCCAGCGCAATGGGCACGGTACCGAATTTCCCATAGGGTAATACGCCTCTGAGTGGTTTAAAGGTGTCTTCGAAGAAGCACCGGCAAAGAAAACTGTGAAACAAAGTCCGAAAATCAATTTTAATTTTTTTCACTTCCTAATGTCGATATCTTTTTTAGTTGCTTATTCTAGAATTGTTATCAGTATACTTAAATCGGAAATTAAAATCAACGAATTGTTGAGCGAAGGTATATTTTCCTTGCAATGAAATTCTCGAAATTCCCGAAAATTCTCTAAAATTCCCGAAAATTCTCGAAATTCCCGAAAATTCTCGAAATTCTCTAAAATTCCCGAAAATTCTTTAAGAAATTACCTAAAATAGGCTATGCTTTCTACGCATATAGAAACATAGCAGCATATAGAAACCTGACTTATAAATTAAGAGCGATAAACATTTGCTAAAACCTTGTACATGTACTCAGGCACACACTTTTGTATAGATTTTTCAATTTAAGTTTATATTTATTGTCGCCCATTAAAATTTCTGAAAGCACTAAACGTATAAAATTTCGGCGCGACGAAAATACAATCGGCGGCGGCGGCGGCGTGAGCTATTATTTTTCGGCGGCGGCGCGCCGAAAATTTAGCAAAAAATCGGCGGCGCGCCGGCGTAAAATCGGCGGTGCACACCTCTAGTCAACTATCAAGTTGATAGTCAGCTATCAAATTTGATAGTCAACTATCAAATTTGATAGTCAACTATCAAGTTGATAGTCAACTATCAAGTTGATAGTCAACTATCAAGTTGATAGTCAACTATCAAGTTGATAGTCAACTATCAAGTTGATAGTCAACTATCAAGTTGATAGTCAACTATCAAGTTGATAGTCAACTATCAAGTTGATAGTCAACTATCAAGTTGATAGTCAACTATCAAGTTGATAGTCAACTATCAAGTTGATAGTCAACTATCAAGTTGATAGTCAGCTATCAAATTTGATAGTCAACTATCAAATTTGATAGTCAACTATCAAATTTGATAGTCAACTATCAAGTTGATAGTCAACTATCAAGTTGATAGTCAACTATCAAGTTGATAGTCAACTATCAAGTTGATAGTCAACTATCAAGTTGATAGTCAACTATCAAGTTGATAGTCAACTATCAAGTTGATAGTCAACTATCAAGTTGATAGTCAACTATCAAGTTGATATTCAACTATCAAGTTGATAGTCAACTATCAAATTTGATAGTTGACTATCAAATTTGATAGTTGAATATCAACTTGATAGTTGAATATCAACTTGATAGTTGACTATCAACTTGATAGTTGACTATCAACTTGATAGTTGACTATCAACTTGATAGTTGACTATCAACTTGATAGTTGACTATCAACTTGATAGTTGACTATCAACTTGATAGTTGACTATCAACTTGATAGTTGACTATCAACTTGATAGTTGACTATCAACTTGATAGTTGACTATCAAATTTGATAGTTGACTATCAAATTTGATAATTGGCTAGCAGGAGATGTTTACCGGTTCAAAGCTGGACATCGACTGATGGAATTGTTCTTTCCACTTATTAAATAAACTCTATCGAGAACATACTTATACGATTTACACACACTACGCAACCAAATCAAATTTCATCAAAGTAATCTTTTTCGATTGAGGCTATAATCAACAGTGTAAAATCCTGTTTTTCCTGGATAGCTTCCAGATCCTTCGTCCCACATTGCCCATCTTCGAACTTAGCCTCGAGATTTTAATTCCACATATTTAAAAAAAAGATTCATCTAAATTGCTTGAGAATTACTCAAGTTATCGTGCCTTCAACGATTTTTTGTCACCCACATTTAACGTTTTTCATACCATTTCATACATTTTCAATCATAGTGAACTTTTTTGTCACCCACATATTTCGGTATTTTCTGGTGTAAGACCCTGACTTTCAGGCAAGGGAATAAAAGGAATGCGCAATTTATGAGAAAGCAAGTCAGCTTCATAATATTTTTGAAACAACTGCAAAAATTGATTGAGAAAATCTGTGTCAAGGGACCTGACCCACCCAAACGGTGGGGCCTAGTTAGATAAATACGCAATTTGACACATTTGAAGTACAGACCAAGGCTGTAAAGTTTTGGGGAGGTCACACAGATTCAGATGCGCGGGTGAAACACCACACTTGATGATAACATGGCGGGTTTCATACAAAGATTCACGGCCTGCGTGACCTCCCCAAAGTTTACAGCCTTTGTACAGACCAATTTACTATTGAATTTATTATAAAATCTGTTACTTCTTTTGGTCAAATACTTTCAATACAAATTCATATCGAAATCTTGTACTTCATTGTTTTAACAATAATTTTACTAAATAAGACTATGTTAATTATATCTGATCGATTGCTTTTGTCGTCGCTGTCAGTAACAGATGACAAACCCTTTCCACACAAATTCTTTGATGCAAGACAGAGACCCAGTGGCGGGTTATGCCATGGGCAATTCGGGACTTTGTCCTGGGCGCTGGAAAAATTGGGGCGCTGGAAAAAGATATGAGCAAAAAAATGACTCTAAAATTACATAGGAAAATTTGAAATCGAAAATATCGCGCCAAATTTAGATCACTCTAGAGTGATTTCGTTATCAATATTTTAATGAAATTTAAACTTTTTATAGCCATGGCAGTATGGCAGTATGTCACCTAAATTTTTACAAATTCTTCCAAGTCTCATTTTTATGTTGTATATTTTGTATTCATATACTCTCAAGTAATATTGACAAAGTCGGGTTTTAAAAAGCCTGGCGCAAAACTTGAGCCCAAAAAATTCACTTTAAAGGTGTTTTGGCTAAAACCATAAAAATACAAACTTTTTTCAACAAAAGCAGAAGATCTGTCGATTTTTTTATCATGAACACATACCCTAATATTTTAATACTATCACCCATCAATTTTTTATTCTGAGTTGATATAAGCTTGTCCTGCAAATTCAGGTGAAAATCTACGAGTTTCTGAAAGTATATATATGTGTCGAAGGTCACCAAAAAATACTTTATGTACTTCAGTGCGTATTTTATTGCTTCCGTACATAAAATCTTGTTGCTAACTCGTGCCTATTTTGCGCATACGATGTGTTGTCAACCTCGGCTTCGCCTCGGATTGACAATTTTCACATCTATTGCGCAAAATTTCCATTTACGCAATAGTTAGCAAAATAGCTATTAAGCTATTACAAGTCCGATGAAAGTATGAAAAAAGTTGAAAAATATTTCCGAATTTCGTTTTGCATGATCATTGTGAAATTCAAAGTGAGCTCTAAAAACATGTGACCTTAAATATTGTCTTGTGAATCAGGAAAAAAATGTAACTTTGTTCGACTTAAAATCTTTACAGTGACCCGAAATTTGGTAAAATTAGAGTTTTTTGAAGCAAGTTGAAAAATCAATACTTCTGAGATAGAAACTCATTTTTTATATTTAAGATTGATTAATAATAACTAAATAAGTCTCTTTTTTTGTCGTGTACACAATGTTGATTTTCCCACTTGTCTCAAACATATTTTACTGATATTTCGAACCAAGGTTTCGACAATAATTCTGATGTAGATCGGTAGTTATGCTGGACTTTTCTTTTTTTCTTGTTATCATCAGTGCAGATTCTGTGACTCTAGTCCGTACTACCTCCTTTCACTCATGCGAAGAAACTGTCTAACAAAACAGGAAACAAAACACCAAAAAACAGAACAAAATTGGCGCTAGATTTTTATTTGCCAGGGGCGCTAGAAACGTTAATCCGCCACTGCAGAGACCAGTTGTCTGAGTTTCAATGGTTTCACCACAAACACACAAATACAATTTCTCGAAAACACACACATACAAATTGACTTTTATATGACGTTTGTATGGAGACTATGTGGACTATATGGGTTTTTCCAACTTTTGAATATTCCATTCTTATTTTTGGGCCATTATTAGCCTATAACCAAAATTTCTGGAAAATCTATAGAAAATTTCCTGGTACTGGGTCCATTTTTTCATAGGCAATTTGCATTATCTGAAACAACGAAATTTTGCATTTTTATATGGAAGAACCAGGATTTTAAATTCAATATCTTGGCCAATTTTGAAGCTGCAGTAACGTGTGATAGCTCGTTGAACTCGTATGGATCCCTAGGATTCATTGGAGCCAAGGGAGAGAAGTCAAAAAGTTGCTGTCCCCATTTTTTTTTTTTTTAAACTTTTTTGGTAGTGAGCTTGCGTCACGCCCGCTTATTAATTGAAGACACATTGATGCGTCTATCTCTAGGATTCATTGGAAACTAAGAGTAATTATACCTAGAGAGGAAATTTCGAACAAAATTACGTAAAATATGTGGTCCCAACATAATATACGAAATTTTTGTTGGTATATGTGTTTTCCCTCTTAATTAAGAGGGCAAATTATACGAAATGTGTATCTTATACGAACTGATGTAGGAACCGTCGTACAAATTTCCCCTCTAGATATAATTACTCTTAGATTGGAATATCCACCGAAATTATTCAAATTTCATCTATAGATATGCATTGACCGGTACAAAATTATGGTTTCTTCGTAAACATAAACGAAGAAACCATAATTCATAAGTCAAAATGATTTCTAGCAACGCACTGCCCTTTTCATTGCGCCACGGGATGCAGACTAGTAAACATATTATAATGACGGGATGTTTGTCTGTGGGTAATGATTTTACCGGAAAAACCTGCTTTTACTGCCTGTTGTAATGAAAGTTCAGAGCAAAAAAAAACACATTGTAATGATTTTTAAAGTATTGAATTTGTAGATATAAAAGCCCGCGAATGGAAAGTAAAGTGAACGATGTCTCGTTTTCATCAGAGAAATGATACCAATGATACCTACATGGCGTTGCCGCAAGCGCGCCATCTAGGTATCATTTCTCTGGTTTTCATTTATTTTTGTTTATTTTTTACAATGAATTCGCTGGAAAAGTGCACGTATAGATTATAATGTTCAACAATATAAAAGCATATGAATCACTATTTATACGAGCATTAAATGATAAGGTGAAGAAAGTCGATGAACGAAATTTTGTGTTGAAACAAACTCATACGAAATCTATTGCTAGGGATAATTGAATGTCTTTGATAAATTCATTTTAAAATAACCGGATGTTGTGCCCTGAAATTCGATTGTTGAAACCGTTGGAAGACACAAAAATCGTTCATCAACATTGCTCCCCTCCTAATTCGATGACTTCGCGATATAATAAGATATTGCACCATAATTAACTTGTTTTGTACGGTTTTAAGCTCTGACTCCGTAGCTTTTGTGAATTTTGTGCTAATACAAGCATAAGTTGAGAGATGGAATCAAGTCAGCAGAAAGAAAAGTTACGAGACAAAATACAAGGCATAATTTTCGGTAGATGCACAAATTGATTGAGCGATTAAAAATCAAATCAAATGACGAAATTCCTTGAAAACAGGCGCCGCTCTGGGTGATGCTTTCGGATTGGCTACAGAGTTCATGAATAAAGAAACAGCACGAAAACTCTACGGCGATGGTCCGATCAAATTTGGATTGGCAAAAGGGTAAGTATGAGCATATTATCAACGTTTCTCGGACAACTTACCTCTCAAAATCTCAACACCAAAATTTAGTCACGAATTCTACAGAGATGGGCACAGATGCCGATGGCATGAAAATGACTTCACCGATGATACTGGTTAGGAAAATAATACCTGATACCGTTGTGGAGGTCTAATGTTTGAATTTCCGCAGATCAAATGCTGTTGATTCTGCAATGTTTATTGTCATCGGATGGACTTCTTATACCTCAGGAATTCGCATATAGCCTTAAAGAATGGACCGAAATTGGATTCCCGGAACTGGACAACAAGACATGCTGTGGTGTCGGGTTTACAGTTGGCTGTGTAATAGGACACACCCAATTCGAAACGAATCCGCACAAAGCTGCACTCGACATTTGGCAAGCGAACGACCGCAATCTTGCAGCTAATGGCGCTGTAATGAGAACTTCTGTATTGGGCATTTCGCTATTCCACGACGAATCGCATGTTGTGCGAAATGCCGCTAATTGTGCGAAGGTAACTCATGCCGATCCACGATGCATTTTCTCTGCTGTAGTCGTATCGGTACTCATTTCAAGAATGCTAAGGATGGAGATTGGGAGTACTCGAAAGTACAATATTCCGGACAGCGAAAAAGAGAAACTGTTGAAACTTATCAACAGCGACGCAACTGAAAACTACGATGAACCGACTGGGACAGCACTGAAAAGTATTCTTTCTCCAAAATCAGTGCAGAAAGACAAATCACGAAATATATTACAGTCGTTGTGGTCTCCAATAGCGCGTAAATTTGTAAAGAAACCGGCGATGGGTTCGTTCTCCTTACCAAGTCATAGACCCATCGATCCGTTACGCATACAAACACCGGCGGTATGTTCAAATGATCCTGACCGGTTTTCTACAACACTATGCGGTCAAAATGATCTCTTGATGAGAATGATCGAAGAAGTGGTGTCCGATTACAGCTTTCTCATCGACAAACAACAAACCCAGTGGAATGCGGACGTGGAAAGAATGTGTCCTCCAAAGAATCTGCACGATTTGCAATTGGACGAGCGACGATCCATAGGCTACACCCTAAAGTGTGTGGGCTCTGCTCTATTCTGTTTCAGCCGAAACAAAGCTGATGATATGAAGAGTGGTGACTTTTTCATAAGAATAATTACCGATCTAACGTTGGAAGCTGGTGATGCGGACACAAATGCCGCTGTTGCTGGAGCTCTTCTGGGATGTCGTTTGGGCTTCAAAGGATTGCCCAGCCAATGGCTGAATGGGCTTAGACATCGAAAGTTTCTGATGGAGATTTGTGATGAATTACTGGAGCTTGTCATGAAACAGCTGTCGAAATCGAAACAGGAAATCCATGGCGCACAAGGACTTTAATAGAATGCCTTTTCTATTATACATTTTACAATTTCCATAAACATGACGTCATATTAATTTACCACTTGAACATTTTGCTAATAAAATGAACCGAAATGGATCGTGAAACAAATTTCAGTTGTTGTTTTTTTATTAAACTTTATTCTTGCAGTTAATAAAGACGTGGATTAAATGGATGTTATATTTGTGACAAATTGAAAGTTAAAATGAGAAACGTCAACGAATACTTATTTCTTAATATCAAGGATTCGTATACTTCGATTATGATTCCTGAACTTCTGGAGCTATAAACTATAGGCTTTAAATCCGTTATCTGTTTATGAAACTCGGTCCACCTTCCGCTGGACCTGTTTCATACAAAAGCACGAGTGTATTAGTTTATCAGTTTTACCTAGGCATCGTACGAGACGATACACATAATTATCTAATATCTCACGTTGCTATCTCATTTTATTATTATCAGAACAATGTGTTTGCTGGAACAGTATAGGAATAGTATTTTTCGTACCAATACAGGAAATGACGATTTTTTCAGGAAAATTAGGACGTGTGCGGGAAAAATCCATTTCCTGTTGACGAAGGGACAACTGAAATAGACAAAACACATCAATTTACGTGAAAATATGCAAGGTTCTGAAAGAACCTTGAAAATATGCAACACTTCACATTCACCATATTAAATTTGATCAATCGTATAGTCATGGAAAAATTCATTCAAAACCGTTCTCACACGATAAATCGTAAAGAAATGATTTTTTTCCCGCACGATATATCGTTCGGGAAAAACTGACATTTCTCAACGAAAAATCATGGCAAAATACTATGTCGTATTTCAGTTGTATCCGGTGCACAAACGAATTTTGTTAACGAAAATTCGTTGAAATAACTATAGAACGGTCTTAGGTAACCTGTCCTTCAAACATAATCTGTTCAAAAGCATTTCAAAATGATGTGTTCATTTTGGAACGCCAAAGCGTTTCAGAATGATCTGTTCATTTCAACATTTCAAAAAGCCTACAAAGAGTGTTTCAAAATGATCTGTTCATTTCGCAACGCCTCTACAAAAAAAGTGTTTCAAAACTTTCTTCTTGAGGTAAACTTTCAAGGCTTTCAAACTGGTTCATACTGGATTTATTACAACTTCTGAGCATATTTTGATTCAGTACATTTTTAACCATTTTTTTCTTTTAAAGTGTGAAGTCGTGTGAAGTTTGATTTTGTAACCCGTAATTAGGGAAAAGCCAAAGCACCAAAGCCAAAGATTCTTTGGAAAAGCTTTTTGGAAACTAAAGCTCCAACGTATGTATGTAATAGATTTTCGTATAATTCTATTGCATTTTTAGTACCTTTTGTCATAAAATTACTAATGTCAGCGCTCTATTTTTTTGTGAGCCAACTTCACGGATATTTTACCAAAGTGAAGTTATATCACGCGAAAATTGAGCGCAAAGAATGATAAAAAGGTAGCACCTCTTCAGGCCAACCGAGGTTTTCTATAGTAAACAACAGTTTTAACGATTAAACCGGCTTGCCTTGCTCAAAAGCTTAAGTATACAGTAAAATTAGGTAATTCAAACACAGCAAAAAAAAAAGTAACAAACATTCATCTTAACATAGATCGCATTCGCATACACAATCACAAAGCAGCAAAACACACGTAACATATGATTAATAAAGCTGTTTAAACTCGTACAGATTGCGTTATGCAGGAGAGTATCATTTATTTCTGTTCGACGGTCAGTCGCCGCATTTTTTTAAATTTTACGAGTGTAAAGCTTGTCTTTAATAGTTATTTACCTAACGCACGCTAGAAGGCTTTTTTTTAGCGAATTCTAATAAGTTCGCATAAGTTATTTATGAACAACGGAAAAATGTAGTTGGGTGTCGGAGAGAAATGTGTTGAGGATGCGGAATTTTATTGTTATTCACGAGTTTTTCGAATTTCATAGCATTTTCAGGCAAATTGTTATTGGTTTTATTCGATTTTAGATAATTTTTAAAATTTTCTCAACAAAGGGACGAAAAATTTAAAAAAACATCTTCATGCGGGTGGAATAGTAGCACTAATGCGTGTGGTTGTGGTAGTGGTCAAACCGTGAAAAGTCATGAGTTTTGTTTGAGTGGATGAGCTGAAAATCAGCTGGACTCTAAATTTCATTGACGTCCACTGTATCTTTTCTTATTTGTACAAATTTTCATTTTAATATGGTTCGTAACATTTCATTTATTTGTGGTAATGGCAAATAGATTTACCAAATATAGACAAAGATACACAACTCAAACTTGTCGTATAAAAGCGGGTCTTCCAGTTTCCCTACGACAATTAGAATGAATGAATATACCGGTTGTCGTGTTATTGGATGAAAACGTGGAAAACGTTAATATCGTGGTAGTGGAAAAAGCTGGCTGTGGGTACGGTTCATGCAACAAGTCGTCTAATCTAAAATTAGTGATAAGAAAATCAGTTTGTTATACACTTTGCATTGCATTGCACACATTCAGTTTGTTGATCCGCACACATTTCGTGAAACTTTTTATATGAATCGATTGAGTGAATGTGGAAGATTTTGAATTAAGCTTTCTGAAACGGTGAAGAGGTTAGAAAAGGTACAAATTGATCTGACAAATTCTTGAAAGGTAAAACGAAATTGAATAATTAATTGCAAAATGTGTGACATCTGAAAGAAATGTTTGTTCTAGTGATACCCTAATCAACGATGGCTGGCATTTCTTCCATTTTAAATCCAATCGTTTTGCAAGAATGTGCGAGAAATTGGCTAAAAGAAGATTCTCCGAATTTTGATCTGCAAGCGATCATTGCTGGCGATCGAAAAGTGACTGCCAAAATATTTTGTAAAAGTTCAGGGATCTTGGCTGGTGTACCTTTTGTAAATGCAGTTTTTCGAGAGCTAGAGTGCTCAGTGGAGTGGTTGTATGAAGAAGGGCGGTATCTTGATGTGTCAAATGGAATTATAGGTATAAATAGTCAGATGTCTGTGAAAGGAAAAAGTTATTTAAATTCACTGTCAAACACCTATAGAAGTGGCTCATATTACTGGTAAAGGTCACTGTGTGCTACTAGCCGAACGGCTTATCCTCAACGTGTTAGCAAGATGTTCGGGAGTTTCTACTAGAGCTGGACGTATTCAGAAAAGTTTAACCAAGCAAGGATGGAATGGTTCACTTGCCGGGTCACGGAAAACCACACCCGGATTTCGACTCGTCGAAAAATACGGTTTGATGGTGGCAAATGTCGATCCTCATCGTTATGATTTGGGGAGTATGGTAATCTTAATGTTAAGCGATGCGAGTCATCTACGAATGCATTTTGTGTGTAAAATCTTCTTAGGTAATGTTGAAAGATAATCACGTCACCATCAGCGGTTCCATCCAGAACGCTATCGCCAAAGTGAAAAGTGTATCAGGATTTGCGACTAAAATCGAAGTTGAGTGCAGAAATATTGACGAAGCCTTGAACGCAGCAGCTTCATCCGTTGACATTATTATGTTGGACAATTTTACTCCCGCTGTAAGTTCAAACCACAGCTGAGTCTAAAATTTATAGAAATCATGAATCGCAAACAATTACAGAACCTTGAAGCTGCATCGAAACAATTGAAAGCTAATTTTCCGCACATTCTCATCGAAGCCTCCGGGGGTATTACAGAGGACAACGCTCAACAGTATGCAATACCATCAGTTGACATTATCTCAACGAGTTCGTTAGTGCAAGGATATGAAGTGGTTGATTTTTCCATGAAAATTTCTCAGTAAACAAAGTTTTCGGTTCGACTTCACAACTGTGTGATGATAAATTTACCGGCCCCAGCTATTTTTAAACTATAATTTTAGAGGTCGCTAGACTTTTATCACTTTCCACTTATCATCATGTCTCAGTTGCAATCAAAGATTAGAATGAATGTTAGCCTAGTTAGTCTTGACTTCATCATGCCATTATCTCTTTTAAGATAATTATATCATGTTCATTGCTACGGTGAGGTGCTGAACAAAGCAATATCGAAAAGTTTTTATTGGATGCAAGATGAAAGTTGAAGCTTACACTTTGTAGACCAATCAAAAATAGCCTCCCGATATTTTGCTTCTCGTGCCTGATGCTAGTATGCAATTGTATCGCTATTAAATGAAAGCGATCGCACAAACATGTTTCACAAATTTATTTCCGATCAAAAGTTGCCATATAATTTGTCTACTTTAGTTGTTTTAAAAGCATGAAGTGCAAACCACTTTTCTCGTGTAGTGAAGTGGCTGGACTTCAGTAAAAAATATAAAAGTGCTGCAGATGAAATTGAATCAAAAATATGAAAAATCATTAAAAAGAATCGTCAATCCAATCCAATTTTCGTCATAATTTACCTGATTGTCATTTCGCTTGAAGCAGACGGTAAGATTGTATGGAAACTCAAGGAGATCTCTTATAGGCTTTGCACGTTTCACACATCCCTTGACCATACCTAAATAGATTTCCTGCTCCTCTTTCGTCAATTCGGCAAAATAGGCAGACATTTTACCCAGCAGCAGTTTATTTGATTTTTCTTCCAATGATTCACTCAATTCACCAAAGCAACGAAGATAAGTTTTAATTGCTGTGCTGTTCGGTAGATGTTCCATATCTTCGCTCATTTCAAATTCGATTAACTCCTTTTTGTCCACTCCACTTCTTTCGTAACAATTTGTGACAATATGGTTCAAGTCGAAGTGCTTAACAACCGTCGTGAGAGGAGGAAACTGGAAGTTTTTTGTTTTTATTTTTAAAAATATCATTAAAATTGGAGACAAATTACCTTATCCGTTTTGTAGGCATATATGAATAATAAAAAACCGAACCACATGGAAGTTCTAACCAAAATCATAGCATCGACATTTAATCCTGAACTCTGAACACTGACCACTCGAACGCAACAGAATATTTTTCGACAATTTATCCACTATATATACCGAGCATGTAGTGCTAACGAATGCCCGGACATTAATTGTTGGTTGTCATCATGAGTTGTGAATATGAATCTTTACATCGTTCCGTTTACATTTCGGGCACGATACGATGGAACCGTACTCATTTAGTGTTACGATTGCACTAAATGAGCACTTGAGTTTAGTATCTAACATTTAAAGATTTGATCGGAAGGCAGGGAATTACCCATTGATGCCAACGTTAAAGCTCGCTTCCGGTCAAATTAAACATTTAAAACCATATCCGAAAGCTACTCTTGCATAAAATGTGTCTTATATGTGTGCAAAGACTTTTTGCGGATCTAGATTTCCAATCCACTGACCCAATTATCTTGAATTCGTTTTCTGATTATTAGAATAGAATCAGTAGCTGTAATCCTGCCTCAATAATTTTATTGAGTTATAAACATAGACTGTGAATTACACCAGCTCAGCGAATAAGTAAACTATTTATTACATCCTCGATGTACAATTTCGAACATACACCTCATAATATTTACCTAATATCACGACGAAACTGTAACGTCAGAACGTGATACGAGTCGACAATAGCATCTTGCTTAACTTAGTACCTTAGTGCAGTTTTGAAATGTCGATTTTTTCAGCACTAGTTCTTTTCCTTACGAGCGATATATTTAGTATGTTGTGTTACAAGTATTGTAATGTTGATTTTTTGAGCACTAGACCCAAGTTTTCCTTACGAGCGGAGCGAGTAAGGAAAATTGGGTCGTGTGCTGAAAAAATCTCATTACAATACGTGTAACACATCATGCTTTGTGCCAACCGAGAATTGAAATAGACAAATGTACAAAAATTCAGAATTTTCATTGTAAACAATCACTCTTCGAATTTGATCGATCACGTTGCTTTGCATTTTTTTAAAACGAATGCTGTAATAACTCATACGAATTTCATTTCAACACTGGTTTGAGTGTTGTAATAAGCCATGAAAACGGGTGTTGTAATTTTGGACATTTCAATCTAGTTATCGATATTGAAATCCGTCGTATTTCAATTCTCGGTGGCACAAAATATATTATACAACTCGAGATCATAATTTTCGAAAACTGCGAACTTTTGTTCCCTCTGTTGCATGAAACGTTGTATGAATTTCGGTGCAAAGTACTTGATTAGGCTCACGACGTCTATTATGACACACGGCCTGCGACACACATCTAGAGCCTAATAATGTACTTCGCTCTCGATGTCATAATAGTATGTTGTGTTACAAGTATTGTAATGTTGATTTTTTCAGCACTTTCAGCACTCGCTCCGCTCGTAAGGAAAACTTGGGTCGTATGCTGAAAAAATCTCATTACAATACGTGTAACACATCATGCTTTGTGCCAACCGAGAATTGAAATAGACAAGAGCACAAAAAATCGTAATTTTCATTGTAAACAATCACTCTTCAAATTTGATCGATCACATTGATTTGCATTTTCTCAAACGAATGCTGTAACAACTCATACAAATTCCATATCAACACTGCTTTGAGTGTTGTAATATCACATCAAACGGGTGCTGAAATAAATCACTTTACAACCCTAAAATTAGTGCTGAAAAGAGTCGTATTTCAATTCTCGGTGGCACAAATAACTATTGAAGAACAAGGTCACAACTGAAGCATGTGAAAACAATGAATTGAGTATCATGAGCCGCAAATTTACAGTAAATTACAATATTTCGTTGGGCATGCACATATTCTCTAATTTATGAGCTCAATCACATAACTATTGAGGTCACAGCGTAGTTCGCCTAATGTTTACTTTGTTATACATTGTCTTAAAATATAAGACACTAAATCGCAATCATGACATACAATTAAAAGCAATTTAGATATCATCAGCTAGCTTATAATTTTATTTCAAAACAAATTGCAAATAACAGAAAGGGATTGTAAAAAGACTTGGCGACACAATAATTTCGGACCAATGTGTTACTGAAACCACTTAAGCACGCGAGTGTAGACAAGTGTATTTCAACAAATCTGAGTGATGGTCAATTAGAGATGTGAGCGCTGGCCGAATTTTCGAGCAGTTAGACTTTTAAACCCGACCCGAACTGATTCTGGTCTGGCCGGTTTCTAATTCAGTCGAGTCGGATCTGGTAGGGCTTCAACTAAAAACGTGTGGCAGACCCGAAGGAATTATTGAAAATTGTAAAAATCGCGCAAAAACATTTTCCAATAAATGGAATCTAACATCACGTTAGCCAGTTCAATGTTCTTGAATTTTTTTTCGAGTTTCTGGTTTCGGACGGGTTTTTGGTTCTTTCGAATCGAAAAATTACGGGGTTTGAAAGTCTGAATTCGGGCGGGTTCGGGTCTGGCGGGTTTCCGAAAATGGCAGACCCGCATATCTCTATGGACAACTGACATTGATGAAAATGTTGCAGTGGCAAACTTGTTGTTTAGAACTCAATAGCAATGTGCATTCGTGCAAGTCCATGCGATTGAGACTGAATGAACTATTGATTGATATTGATACAAATTGCAACATTGTAATTTGTAACGAATGTTAGATGCTTGTTTGTTGTTTTGTCGATATTACGTTTATATTAATTACGAGGTAGACTTAAATGAGGAAGGCATTTAATAACCGGATATTTACACTTAGCTTACAAGATCGCTACTACTTCTTGACGTAGAGATGAGAAACTCAAAATGATCAATGAATCATCAGATACGAACAAATATGAATTTATAGATTCCACCGGCACGGGTTCTTTACACATTTGTGGACATAAGGGTATTTATGGCATATGCATTTTGAAAGACTCGGTGGGCACCCGATTTTTTTCTTCTTCAGATTTCAAGTTATAACACTGTACTCACCATACCGTATATTCACCGTACTACGCATAGGTATGCCCACTCATCTCTAATTCATATAACTGAAATTCAAGCTCAAGCTTTCTAATTGTTTTATTTCTTTCTCATTGCAATACCGACGATAGGTCGTCTAGGCACATTTAGCAATGTGTTAGAATCCGTAGCCAGCCATTCATCGGTTTCGGTGCATCGAAAAACAGTAAATTTGTGTACCGTTCTAGCCAATGCCAATTTCGCTTCTAACAGGCCAAAACGAGCTCCAAGGCAATTTCGCGGACCTGCACCGTTTTTCTTTGATAAATAATTTCAACTTTGGTTTCAAGGCTCACCTTGCCCAAATGGCAAATAAGTGTATGGAATCAAATTGTGCTTGTTGTGCGGCATAAATCGTTCTGGATCAAATTTGAATGGATCGGGGTAGTATTTCTCATCGTGATGAATTGCATAGATTGGTATGTGGACCAGTTGCCCAGGATGTAAAATTATGTCCGTGTCACCCAATTTATATTCCTGTGAAACTATGCGCGTAGTTCTCTCAACCGGTGAGTGATGTCTCAGAGTTTCCGATATGACTGCATCCAAATATGGTAAGCGACAGAGTTCATCGAAATCTATCGAGCCATTTGTGTTGAATGAGGAGTTAATTTCCACGAACAATTTGTCTTGTACGTCAGTGTTCATCGCAAGCTCATATGTTGCGTAGATGAGCAGACTTGCTGTTGTCTCATTACCAGCAACTACAAAAGCAACCGTCTGCGCAATGATTTCGTCTTCGGTCAACGTTTTATTTGGGCTACTCAATCTAACGTTCGTCAGCTCTGACTCTTTCTCCCCTTAAACAATTTGGTGGGCATTAGATAAAGAAGTAGATTTCGTTAGACCATTTACCTTCAACATGATGGGATTCACTTTGTTCTGCGTCCATTAATACTTGCAAAAAATCATTGAATTTTTGTTCGCCTTCCTTTCGATATTTAATCATTTGTCGGACTAAATTTACAAAATAAAGTCGACTCTTGCCTGAAGAGTTCTTCTCGGTTGTTACACCGATCGTTTTGAAAATTAACTTCGGAATCAATTTGACCAAAAACTTTTTAATTGAATTACTTTCCGAAATTCTTCTCGCATGCACCACAAATTGATTGTCCAGTCCATTTTGTAAATTCAATCTAACTGCGAATGCCCATAAAACTATCACTTCCAAGGCCAAACATCCATAAAAATCCCTAATGTTGACATTAGACGTTGTCTGAATGATATTCTCCAAATGCACCATAAAATCATTCACACAGCTTTCAACGAACGGATACATTTGCCTTATCTTGCCAGCTGTGAACGTTGCAGCAGCGATCGACCGAATCCTTTTCCAATCATCGCCGACAATGTCTGCTATATTCATTTTTAAAACGGGATGTAAAGTGCCAGATCCGTATCTTTGCGGAAGTGAATGAAAATCTTTGACCAAAATAGTTTTGATTAGCTCTGGCTGACCTACTACTAGAACTGTTTTGTTGCCTTCGTAGTATCTTCAATGAATGAAAAATGCGTTCAAATTTGGTATAGCTAGTTGACGAAACTAAATCGTACCCGTATAAATTGCCATACTTTCGGTAATACTTCAGTTCCAAAATGGTTCTAGGAGTGAGTAGAACGTCTAATAAATTTCCGAAAATCGGAAATGGTATTGGTCCATTGACTCCTCTGATTTTCCAATATTTATAATTTTTGGAGAAACTCCTATAAGAAGCAATCATTTTACTTAAACGCTTGTATCACCCTTCTAGGAATTGAACTGAATTCATACCAATAACCATAGCTAATGAAGGCCAATAACGTCAAACAGATTAAAAGAAGCATTTCTGATCCGTCAGATCATTCGCTGACAACTATCGATTTAGTTGTGTTATATCGAAGTCAAAGACAGATTGAGAATACGAATTCACATGCTTCTGCTATTAAAAACCTTTCAGTTTAATAGCTAAATAGAAATTGACCAAGACCGATGCTTACATTGAGGAAGACTTACGAGTCGTGACAATACGATAAAATATATTTTTCACGCTTTGATTTATCGTGAGATAATCCTGTTCCGCTGTCGCATACTTCCTGCCATTTACCTTGAAGACTTGAAGTGCCTAGTATTCTTGGCTACGTTAAACTCATTTCGATAAAAGTCGCAAGCACTTTTTTTTAGATTATAGGCGTTTCAAATGAGTACGGCAGAAGTCACTGGTTACATATATAAATGAGTTGTGAATCTTCGTGATTCGTGAATTGCGAATACTGACGTGATTCCTCATACTTTATACTTTAGTATGACGCGAAGAGATTAACGTTACTCTTTGCTTTCCTCACCTCTGCACTACAGGTACGGTGAAATTTTCCTAGGTTCATCATAATTCACGACTCAAACTCGCCTCTAGCTGAACGAAACTCGGACGATGTGGGTTGGATATGGGTCTGCTCATTCGTACTTTATTTCAATTTAATGAGAATTACTTCGTATGTGCACAATTTAAAATTGTTCGGTTAATTTTGTACGACACTCCAGGCTACCGGTGTTAGTAAGTTACTGGAAATTAAGTCTTTTCGGCAAAGGCAGTCATGAGTGTGTAAGTTAAATCGATCTTGCCGCCAGCACCATTATGAACCTCTCCATTCTTTTCCATCGTCATTTCGAGACACAGATCGACGAATTCTTCTGTAAACTCTTCTTTTTCCGTTGGCGACATTCGATGCAAAAATGGTATAATCGATGAGAAACTCTCTGCAAACGGGCCACATTAACTTAAATCGACTTATTTTGAACACAACATTACCTTTGAATTTCTCGACATCATCGACAGCTACGTATTGTTTTCTCATCTGAATCTCATATCGAGTAAATCCGGCGTTTTTCAAATATTTCTTCAGTAAATATTCAGGATTCAATCGTCGATAATATGGTGAAATGTAATCATCAGCGTCCTCCATGTATTTCAACCATTTCTTGTCCATCTTGCCGTATGCATCAAACACAAAGCAATCCGTTATAATGTACAGCAAGCAATCTCCGTTTGGTTGAAGTAAATTGTAAATATTCTGTAGAGCCCGTTGTTGGTCCGGAACCAAGTGCAAACACAGAGTGCTTGTAATATGATCGAAACATTGATGTGTCGCCAAAAAGTCCGTTATATCGCCTCCAATATCCAGAACTTCAAACGAAACATTCGGAAGTTTGAAATGCTCATTTGCGTAATTAATCATTGTTCTGCTAATATCAATTCCTACCAAGCGAGAAAAGCCTTCCGGTAATAGTGTGGAGAGTATAACATCGATTGTAATGTTGCCACCAGCACAACCGATGTCCAGCAATGAGTCTTTTCGATCATGACGAAAGCGAATCTTTGCTTTATATTCGTCAAAAAAATTTTGCATATCAGCTTTGAAATGCTCCGCTTTGTGATACAATTCTGGATCATCCATTTCTGTGCACTGACTGAGTAAGTAATTCTCTTTTTTTGTAAGTAAACGCTTCAGTTATCATTAGATAAGCAGTAAACACTTTACATTATCTCAGTTTTTTTTTTTCAAATTTGGAAAACCAAGGCCACCAATGTAGCTCTCTAGCAACCACACACTAATTGTTTACAAAATTAGAGAGCCTAAATTCGGACAGTATCTGCTTACAAATTTCATTATTTGGGAAGTGTATGAATACAGTGTAATAAACTTTACAGGCGGACACTGTCCGATTTTTGGCCTCCTAATTTTTTAAACAATGTGTGTGCGGTTGCTAGAGAGTTGCCTTGAGTAAACATTAGATTTATCAGAGTTTTAAAAGTCATCGATGTTTCCTGTCCAACTAAAAAAAAACCAACTGTAACCGCTTAATGAATGAAAAACACCTTAAATTATGCAAAATAACTAAAAAAACATAGCTAACGCCGACCCGTACGAAACACCTATTCGTATCAAAAGCCTTTACTGTGAAACTCTTCATTTCTTTTACTTCATTCTCTACTGAAAAGCTATTCGCCCTTTAAAATCACTTACATTATCTTTCTTTGCCTTGTTAGCATATACAAATAAATTGCCGGAGGCAATATAGACAGCCCCGTACGAAGTCAACTTTCATAAATTCCTATTTAAACAACTATACCGTTATATTTACCTATATTTCACTATAAATAAACATTTCACAGAGGAATATGCTATTATATAGCTCTATATGCCTGTATATAGCTCAATATAGCTGTATATAGGTATATATAGATGTCCATATATGGAATCCCTGAAACCCCTCACACTTAACACATTATTTCCATGTTAACAGAAACACTCTAAGTACCATTTTTCCCAATATATATCACTTTTATTAAAATCCAATATGGCCACCGGCAGCCTTTTTGTTAGGAGACCGGAAATTTCAAAATTTACTCGAGATATTGACAAAATACTCCACGTTCACTGTACGGCCGAGTAGCCAGATAAGAGCTCACTCCAAGAGACCTAGCTCACGCTCCGGAGAACATAATTTCAAAAACTTTTTTTTCCCTGATTGGTACGGTCAATAAACTTCCATAAACTTTTTTTTTGTCGATCGGTATTGTAAATACCTTTTATTTGACGTATCAGTTACAAGTGTAACGTTTGAATGTCCGGAGATATCTTCGAAAAACCGTAAAGCACTTATTGGGCCACAGCTCGGGAAGGGTCGATCCAAAATCACTCATCTTCGAACTTAGTCTGTCTTTTGACATTACCAAACGGGAAAAAAAAGAATTTTCAAAATCGGATGCGTTTTACTAAAGTTATCGTGCAAACGGACAGACGGACATTTTTTTTCACTGATTTGGCATCTCTAGACAACCACAATAGTTTTCCCCTTACTCAGGGAGTCCAATTCGACGTGTTACGGACTTATGCGTAAACGCATAAGACCCCAGTACTTCGTACGGGTCTAAAAACTTTTTAGAGAAAATAGAAATCTATGAAACAGCCCTTCAAATTCACAGCGACCTAGTAGAATGACTTTGCTTCAAAAAACTTAAAGGATGTCTGTTGATAGTTATGAAGCTCCTATAGCTACACAGCAACTTAAACCTAATAAAAAATTTCCCATAAAAAAATGTTCTTGAGACGTAATTCTTACTCGTGGTACTAAAAACACTTCTATGAGGGGTCGAATAAATTTTTTTCAAGCTCACCGTGACATGTATCGTTGTATTGCTATTCAAGTATTCATTGTCAGCTTGAGTAAGTGAGGGAGGATCTAGTGATGATGGATGTGGAAATAGCGTATAAGGAAAGGGAGAAAAGTGACGAAGGTGGAAGTGGAAGAGCGAGTGGAAGTGGAGGACCGAGTGGAAGTGGGAGGAGGAAGCAAGAAGAGGAAAGGGACTATACGAATTAGCCGTTGTTCAAAGGTTCGGTCCGAAATAAACACGAACGCGGTTGTTGATGATGGGCGAGGATAACGAGGAGGACTTTTTAGATGATATTATCGTCCAAAAACGATATTATCGTTTTTTGAACAATATTATTGTCTAAAATTTGATATTGCGATACTTTTCTAAAGTGATTTCTGCTACCCGAGCGGTGTTTGGTGGTTGAGTGTGTTGTGTGTGATAAATACTCTTGAGACTAGGGTCACATTATTGTAGAATTTGAAGTGATCAAAATTGCCGATCGCAAGCAAAAATTTGTAGACATTCATCCGTTTTTATGCATTGTTGGAAATTATCGTTATTGGCCAAAAAGCTGGCATCCTCCAACGGCGACCGTTGCCTTATGAGGAACTTATATTATTGATTATTAAAGTTTTGTTCTGTGCAGAAGCGTCATTTCCATGCTGCAACGACGTTTGGAAGGAAATGGGACTCTTTTCAATAATTTTTTTTTTATAATTTTCTAGGGTAAGGACATTATTTTGAGCGAAACAAAATTGTGGACGTTCAATGTACTACCATTAAAATAGCTTATAATGAGAAAGTATTTCACTATTTTTATGCATCGTTCTATTTGAAAAGCTTTCTGGACCCGTACATAAACGTTCATAAAATACCGTAGAGGTTTTCTGAACCACCATCGCTAAGATAAACAACCAAGCAATTATCTTGTTAAAGTATTTATTTAAAAAAAGAAAAACAATCTAGAACAACTAAACATTATAATCTACAACACAGCAGCGAGATGCAGTCGAAAGAAATTAGTTACTGTGCGAACAATTATTATACCTTACTTAAATCGTAGAAAATTCTGTTTTACAAACGAAAGAGGATATGAAGCTAAAATGAATGGAAATGAAAAGTTAAATTGAATTAAATTCAAATGTACTAACTGCTGCATTTAATTGAATGAGATTCATTTATTAGAGCACTAAGCACAATGAAAAGGCCAATATAACATCTGTTTCATTAAAATAGTTCAATATTTTTGTTTTGGTTTAATGAATATAACTTCTTGTTCAACATTTAATTTTAACGGTATTTCTCCTTCTTCATTACTATGTTACGATAGGTATGTCTTCATCTTTAGATTTATAATCTTTTCATAAAAAATATATTTTTGTCTGTTTTCTTGAATACTCTCACGGTTTAACCGCTGTTGACTTAAAACATTCTTTTATAAAATAAATCACACTTTATGTTCGCTTCTCGTCACAAGCAGAACTACCACCGAAATCGGAATCCTTTAAATTTAACTAACAAATCCTGAGTAAATCTTTGCAGCCGCCTCGTCGAATTCGAATTGAACAATCTTCAGCAAAACACAACCGCTTTGCGAGTGGAAAAGAAATCGCAGAGAAGTTTTGATTCGATTTATTCTCTCTAGGTGTAAATTGGATTGAACCTGTTTAATTTTGGTAGCTTGGCAAAATATGCAAAGAGCTGACTTTTATTAAATTTTTCACAAGGACTCAACTCAACCTTATTACATTCGGCATCTGTTATTGACGATGATGACAAGTAATGATGAGATCGGGATAGTCTTCTCTTACAGCAAAATGTTTAAACAAATGAAAGGGAAAGACTATTTCTTCAATTCTAGTAGGAATGCTCGATTTAATGTTTAGTATGAGCAAACCAGGGCTACCAGATCGTTTTAAAATCGTAATAATGTTCGCATGAAACACACACTAGAAGTAGTAGATTAAATCCTTTGTTTTTAAGTTTTTATTTTGCTAAGTGTGACGTTTGAGCCGAAGGCAAGGGATGCAACCACACAAGGCAAAGTAAGAACTGTTAAACAAACTTAAAATTGTGAGAGTTCTACAATGGATCGTAGTAAAAGTAATCTAAAATTCTGGGTTAGGTTCGAAGTGTTTTTGTGTCAATCCAATTTTGTGATTACGATCGAGACGATTTCTGATTCAGGTGATTCGGAACCATTCCAACCGAGAAGGTTTTTTTTTAATTGCCCTCGAACTCTGTGGAGGCGCTGACGAGACTTACTTAGGTAAATTTTCATAGGTTTAGCATCTGTGTTCATTATTTTTACTTAAAATTATAATTTGTTACGAAAAAAAAGTTGTTTATTTTTCTGTTTTGTTTTATCGAACCGTCCGTCGTTCTCAGAACATTTTAAATATAAATTTTTTTGTTTTACGAAAAAGTTAGAAAACGTTTCTTTAGAATATTTCTTTGTTTTTTTACAAGTTATACATAACAAGGTTTGATTTTGCTCGTTTAGAGGTGAATATGATAGGCAAATTTAGTGGAAGGTTCACGAAAACCACGTTTTTTATTTATTTATTTTTAAATTATTTTGTTTTTAGAATTGAGGTTTGTCACTTTCTACGAACGCGCACGCACACATTGCGCTAAACCATACAAATCACTAATTTTAACAATGAAAAATGTATAAATCTGGATTCACAAAATTAATTTTAACAAAAAAGGAAATTTTTTATGTCGTTCAAATATCTGATGGAATCCGTCGTCTATTTTAGGGAGAAATTAAAACAAAAAACAAAATTTAAGAAAAAATCCCGGACAAATAATTAAACTCTTTTCAGTAAATTATCTCTAACACTTTCGTTCATCAATTAATATCAGCTGTAACCGATCTAAAATCACTTGTCAATTTGCTAACCATAATTCGTAACTGAGGAATATTAATTTTTCTTTTCTACTTTCAACTATTAGCCAACATGTTTTAAAACAAAAAAAAAAACTTTAACGGGAAGAGAACTGATCAATCACAAAAAACTATACAAATAACATTTTTCCGAAATGAATAAGACCCCACATCAAAAATATCTCAAATATTTTTCAACTCAATTTCGATGTACGTACGGAATACATACATCAGCTTCTTAACATAGTAGTAAGCGCGCCTTCGTAAACCTAAAAAATAGTCAGACTTTTGTAGCGGTGAGTGTTGATGTTAACTTTCACGATTAGGAATTTTCGTTAGGAAACGTCTCGGCCAGGGCAATGGCCATTCGAAGTGATTCGGTACTTGGCCCCGAACGTTTCGTTCGAAATATTTGTAGTATGTGAACCACCATTCTCTGGCCAAATAGTTATTCGGTCCAGCTTGCTGTAAAATAGAGACGAAACGTTAAAAATTTTCTTTCTATTTTGAATTGGTCGAACGGGTGGCAGACGGATTTCTCTATTACTTTCCGAATTTTTGGCTGGTGCCGAGGCTGGTGCATAATAATGCTTACAGAAGGTGTCTACAATCGAGTATTAGACCAAAATTGTTTTTACTGAGATTCACACTCAGATTCGAACGCATTAGCATTTCACTAAAAGACAAGTTTCTCATCATAGTGTCGAGGAAGCACCTTTCGAAAATTATGTTCTTGCTGGTGCCTGGTTGTCTTGTCATAATTTTATTTCTTGGTGGAAATAGTAAGAGAACAGAAAGGAACAATTTGTCGTTGGTTAGTGGAATGCATGATGTTCGGGTTATGTATCGAAAGTTTTGTGTATTAACGTGGTACGTGGGTCAGGCGTTGCATCGAAATGAACATAATTTCAAAATGTCCAGTAAAATGACCGTTTTACGATAGGCGTATAGGTCAGAGTTATTTACGTCCCTCGCTTACAGTTTATATATGGGAAGGGAGACAGAACACAACCCGTACATGCAGTAAAAATTTGCACTCAATTTGGTCTTTCGATAATGTCTCAATTAGGAAGGGTTCATTCGGAAAGTAAAATTCGGTCCCGATATTACGAATAACGAATTACCTTCAATAAGAAGCAGTTATTGGCAAGTGTGTGGTATACCCAAAACAGGCGTGTAGTAATATAGTAGGCAATAAGTACGTCTATCGTGTAATGGCCATGAGCGACTAGTACCATCAAAACACCGACAAAGGCGTTCGTCCATGCAATCCAATGCAAAATGTAAAAACGCTTTTGCAGATCTGAAACAACATTAAAATTCACAGTTAAATGACAATCATTCCGAATCGAATGCCGATGAAACTCACATTCTGATATTGTTAAATAACCTAACACCAGCATAACCGTATGGCCACTGTAAATATAATCTCCGCAAAATGTATGCTTTCCATTAATTGACAATCCGAAACCAGACATCAACTGAAACGCTCGTTTTGCAATTATTAATGGCGTTGTGGAATTCGATAATTTTGGACTACAAAAATATGTGGTACTGGATACGGGTAATACAGTCACGTACATGGTTATCGAACGTAAGAAGTATAATATTGACATCATTAGGAAGATTCGACGCATTACTATGAATCTGAAAGAGAAGATAATTTGTTAAATTTTGTGAAAATTATTAAGGTCAACTGACGCTCGGTCTCACAGTTAGACTAATTACCTTTAAAAATGGAAATCTGAAGAACTTAAAAGTTACGTGTATCATCCACTCACTCATTTCCATGCACCTCATACGTACTCACTTCATATCCATTCATTCACTTTCTCTGTCAGACGCTCTGATAGAGCTCACATCTGTAACATCTCATTAGTTCAAAGAAAGGAATTTCTGGACGCATTTTTTCGGATCTATTGCGATTCAATCCTATACAAATTTGAAGATGTCCGAATCATCACCTCGTTCACGCAGATTGTTTCGGTTGCGACGCCGGTGATTAAGCCTCGAAATGGCATTTCATTCACTAAGGACATTAACATTCACACAGTCAATCAATCAACGCTGTTATTTACCTGACAGCGACAACATTCTTTTGGACTGGCCGAAGTTCTATCCTCCCATCGCACAACCTATTGCACCACCATATTCCACCCTCAAGCTCGCAAAACGATTGGACGATTGGATCGTACAAAAACAACCAAAATACAATACCCAACAAAAAAGCAGTTCCTTCCATTTTCACATCCAGCCTCTGTATTAAAATTCCTGAGTATGAAAATGGGGCCACTGTACCAGAGAGTCTATTTAGGTACATTCTGCGAAAATAGCGTTTCTCCGTCCATTGTGACTTTTGTGTCATTTAAACGTCTTTTTTCAGGAGATTCATCAAGATAAAATGACACAGACAAACTTCCATGTCCAATAAAAAATGAAGAGGTCATTGCTCTCAACAAATAATAACTGTGTTCGTATCAGAGCGACTGGAAGGCTTAAGTGAATAAAGACTAACTCTGTTTCATATTAGGAACCCGATGTTGTTTGGATCGATATTTTGTCATTCTGTTCGATGGGATTCTTAGTAACACAGGTCATTCTTACTCCGCTCTCGACTTCGCTTCATCAGCCCAACGAACTGTGACACTGAACCTGATTAGGTCTGGCTATTTATGTAACGACCAGTAGGTAATTTTGAAATTTTAAAGAGCAGTTTGCTTGCGCCATGAAAAAAGATAACAAAATTCTGAAAATACGTTCTCGCAGGAGTGAATGTACATACAAAGTACAATAAAAATGTAGTATGGCATCGATCGTAAATAATATGCAAATTTAGATGCATATCGTGAATTCAATTAGTAAATGAATATTTGCTTGCGGTAAATGGTTTCAGAGATTGTCTAATGGGTGTTCTAGTTTCTCGCAAATAATGGGTATTTGTGTGTGTACGTTACATAGTGTACGCTGTGTCGAGACGAAAGTAATAATTTTAAAATTGCTCGCACCAAACCTCGATGCACAATATCAGTTAAGGTTATCGAATGAACGTAAATTGATTATCTAATATACTAAAACTGCATGGAAATAGTAAAATTGTGTTTGTAGATGGAAATTTTTGTAAAAAAATTATTGTCGTCATTAAATTGACAAAGTTGTTATATACCACGACGATAACAACCATACATTATTATTACGACAACGACATTAACTGCGGGTTATTATTTGCAAAATTCTTATTCAAATTACACCAGCAGAGCCCAATGAAGTGTTTTGAATGCGAACAAAATAATTCATAAATAGAAATATGTCAACGAGACTCTTTGTGACTTGTTGTGTAAAGTCATTCCATTTCAATTAATATATTAGCGGAGACAAGGGAAACATTTATACGCAAGCATCAGGTGACAAATAATAGATAACTGTACGAATTAGCATGTGTCGATTTTGAAACAGTTTTGTTTTAAGAGGTTTTAGTGTGGGTGAGTCATACAATTTAGTTCTTGGTTTTTTACCTCTTACTGTACCCAAAAATAGAATCAAAATTTCTGCCTATTCGATTATAAGCAAACACACTCTTCACACAGTTAGATGCATTTCAGCCAATTTACGCTACGATACTCATCCATTTGGAAACGCATCAAAAGATAATTTTTCACAGTTCTCCGAATCACGCATACACAGTCGCGCCAAATTGATTTACTGATAAATCGAGTCCTGACTTACCGATGCTTATGAAAAGTGATGAGTATAATGCAAGCGTTGACTTGAATCATTATTAAAATTTCACTAACATCTAAAGCCCAGTCTTGTGGCGTCACATTGTCTAAAAATACGTCCGGCAGTGGTCCGTATGTTTCCCGGTCTGGCAACCGTTCATGGACTAGCGATAGGGAGACTGTGGCTAAAATCATATTCGAGGCGAGAACAACGAATGCTAAAATAAGCAGAAAAATAAATTTACATTTTCGGCATTTTTTTGCGATGGTCAAAGCATTATTACCGGTAAATGTTTTCCATTTTTCTTTCGGAAATCTGGGTTCTTCACGCAAAGGCACTGGTACATCAATTTTTATCATGACTGCTTCACCATTGTCGTTTTGATGGTGGTAAGGCAAATCGTAGTTATCATCAGGTACTTCCTACAAAAGAAACATTTTTTTGGGTTAGTTTCACTAAAAATTGTAAAATATAAATTAAAGCATCTTAAAGTAATTATGTCCTATACGACCCTATAGAGTTCGAATTTCTGGTTCCAAGTGATACTATAATTGAAAAAGCTTTTAAACTGAGTGATAAGCTGCGACTTTCTTAAAAGCTTTATCCTTTGATATCTCACTCAGGGTATATGAAAAAGCCAAACTTGTGACAAGTAATGACTTACATGTGTGCAAACAATTCAGCGAAAAATTCTTTTGACAAAGTCATGAGACTATCAATTGTAAGTATTTATCTTTCTACGAAAATTAAGATCTAATTACGCTGACACCTTCAACATCAGCCTATTTATTAAGTCGATTTTAGTTGATTGATACCAATTAGGTTGTATAATACATTATGAAACATTTCATTTTTTCTTTCAAAATAAACAAAAAATAATGTGAAGAGTTATTCTAATAGAATAAGCCTGAACAATTTATTTATTATATGAACAGTAATAGCTATTATCTCTAGATGTTTATTTGGTCATAGTCTCGAAAGTGTTAGTATAATCATGTGGTTATTTTTAGTGGTCTAAAGGTTATTTATTATTAGTAAATAAATGAATGTTGTCGATTTCCGATAAACGCATTTAGTTGAGTAATTTGTTAAAATTTGCTGTGCTTCTGAAATTTGAAAACTTTATAATCATATGATGCTGATCTGAACAGGGATCGAATGTTTTTCTTTTAAATCAATAAAAATTCTTGAGAGATTAATAGTCTGACCTTCTTTTCAAAAAAAAAAAAATGGTTTCGAGTTTAAAAATTAATAGTAGCTTTCTGAGTTAACGGATCCGAGGACTTCAGTCCGAGGTACTTTTACTCATCGAAATATCATAATTATTTTCCGTATGTAGAATCCTATTTTACTTTACGAGTGAAGTACAGGGTTTTGCCTATTGAAGGAAAGGCCACATTACATGCTTATGCACTGTAAAGTGTACTTTGTGCCACCGAGAATTGAAATACGACGGATTTCAATATCGATAACTAGATTGAAATGTCCAAAATTACAACACCCGTTTTCATGGCTTATTACAACACGCAAACCAGTGTTGAAATGAAATTCGTATGAGTTATTACAGCATTCGTTTTAAAAAAATGCAAAGCAACGTGATCGATCAAATTCGAAGAGTGATTGTTTACAATGAAAATTCTGAATTTTTGTGCATTTGTCTATTTCAATTCTCGGTTGGCACAAAACATGATGCGTTACACGTATTGTAATGAGATTTTTTCAGCATACGACCCAATTTTCCTTACTCGCTCCGCTCGTAAGGAAAACTTAGGTCTAGTGCTGAAAAAATCAACATTACAATACTTGTAACACAACATACTATTACATCACTGCTTGTGACAGGGAAAATGCACTTACCGTCCACAAACATGTAAAATGTGTTACGTCACTGATTGTAAATGCTAGTTTAGGCACGCGTGATTATTCCACTCGTCTTCGGCTCGTTCCGCAAACCTCTCACTTGCCTAAACAAATATTTACAAACGGTGACGTAACATACTATTATCTCCCTAGTAAAGTAAATGACTCAAAAAATTACATTTAATAGTTTTACATGACTAGTGATAAAAAGATGAAAAGTAGAGTTTTCGTGTGAATTTTTTTGTCAATAAACACACGGAAACGAGACTTTTTATTTTTATCCCGAGTTATGTTAAGGATTTTATCACATATGCGCGGTGTTCGGATGTCAAAATTACTTAACTAGAAGTTTAATTCAAAAATTACACTTCAGGTCTATGTTGTTGTCTCGTTTTCGCTTATGTGATAAAATATAGTACACACTTGTCACTATCAGTCTCGGCAAGCCTCGACAAGCCTCGACTTCTTCGTGACAAGTGTGTAATATATATTACATGTTGAGGGCGCCGAAAGAAGTGCTTGAAACATGATAAGTACGGTTTTCGACGCATGTAAAGACTATTTACATGCTACATGCATCAAAAACCGTACTTTTTATGTTTCAAGCACGTCTTTCGACCATGTAATTTCCATTAAATAACTCGGGATAAAAATAAAAAGTCTCGTTTTCGTGTGTTTATTGACCTCGGCTTCGCCTCGGATCAAAAAAATTCTCACGAAAACTCTACTTTTCATCTTTTTATCACCATGTTAAATACTATTTGCCTATGCTTTTGACTTTAAAGTCAATTTACTTTTCATCCGTAGAGTAGAAATATGCCACTTTCGACTCAAGGGAAACAAAAGTATGTGACAGACTTGTTCACATCCCCTTATTCGATCTTTCAATGTCAATGAAGAAGAAATCTACTTGCGAAATAAAATTGAGATTAGATTATTGAAACGGATTCAGATATGGACTTCATGTTCACATATTCGAGTTTTGCAAATTTATCTACCATTTATTTGATGATAACAGGAGATCGTCATAAAATGCTAGTATTACCACAATGCCATCATTTTTAGATAAATATCGGAAACAAAAAGATCTTCTAACACTTTTGACTCAATGATTAAACGAAAACATTGATATCAATAATTTTAGTAACACAAACTTGTGATGTGCGTAATTATTGAACAAAAATTTATTATTTGTCCAATAAAATACAACGCATCATTGATGGAGCTTGTTGAAACGAAGCCATAGTTTATCAAATAGATAGACAAAATCAACAAATTGTAATTGCTTATGATAAGACATTATTCATCCTTTGCTCATCGTGTCGCAAGCAAAACCAAACGCAAATAATACATGGAAGTCTAATCGCTTTACGCAAAGACAATAAATTATGAAAAGTAACCTTATTTACATTTTTGTAAAGCGGAAAAATTTGTTGATCTTCAGCTGTTTCCATTTGATTAACTTCCATCACACGATAAGCGATTAACTGTTTTGTTCAAGTTAAGAGGACCTTGTGAAGGAATTAAGATAAATGAATAGATCTAGCTCATCATTGTATTTGAATATTTATGTTTTGACTCTTTGACCGAGAATAATAATGTGAGAATCTGGAATCTTGATCTGTAAGAGAATTACGGGATTACCAGACATATACAGAAAGCAACCCGCAAAGTGAGATTAGAGAACTGATAAACATTTTCTTTTTAAGAACAGGATTAAAGAGAACAGTCAACGGTTGACACATTCTTTCAATAACAACAAAACTGGCTGAATTTCAGAAAGGCTTATAACACACAAATCGCTTAGATTTTAAGCTTTACAGACAACGTGAAAAACGTCAGTGAATAATCATCTAAACTTCTTGGATTTTGTTGTGACTCAGTTTATTAAGCATACAATTCGAAGCGGTATTCTCGACTGATACTTTCAAATAACATTTACGTTCACAGTACTCACCAAGGGAAACGTAACTGAGTACTTGATTTCCGAGAATTCCGATGTTGTAGTCATTCAATTCGTTCTTAGAAACTCAACAAAATAGATTCCAAAATATGTGTGGCGAGTCATTGCCAATGACATTCCACTTACATACCGTGTCTTAATAGTTTTGAAAAAGAACAATTCCGATAAAAATCGTTTATATCCCACTACATCACCACAGAAATCCCTTATTGGATTTGGATATATAAAAATGGTGGAAGAGAGAAATTTGATATGCATACAATGTTTGGAACACTGACGCTAAGAACCCTAATCCGACATTGTTTACGCTGCACGCCACAAACAAATTAGATTAAACGATTTTTCGGTGTATTATGTGCAGTTGTTTTTCTAAAAGTATCGATGCCAACAAATTCGTCATCCACTGAATATTATGACGAAGCACATACATTTTCAGCACAAAGGTCCGTGTTTCGTCAGTTAGATTTTCATAACAAAGCGAGAGACGAATTCATGAATTTACAACGACAAAAAACAGACAAGAAAATTTAACATTTTTGTATTATAAACTACAACAGAGAAGAGAAACGATACACACTGACGATTATCATCACATACTTAGTTCGTTTGAATTTTAAGATATATTTATCAAACACCGGCAACGTTTTGGTACAGCGCAATCAAAATAAATTCGTTGGCATCCAACCTAGCCAGAAATTATAACTATTCCATTAAGTTGATAGTGTTTACGTCCATCGAAATTTGTTTTCCATTTTTTTTCTACTTCTTTTTCGCTGTTTCAGTGCGCGTGCACTTAGCTCGATGTAACATTAAAATGTATGGAGCACACAAAACAACAACATACCCATATAACCCATACGTAAGCGATATTTATTATGATTTTAGTCAATGGGTTCTGTTTCGCAAATCACAAACGGGTATTTAAATATTGCCCACGAGAGTCTTTTTCAAACATGTAGTAAATCTATCGATAAAAATAGAAACCATGTTCATCGTTTGACGATGATGATGTTGTGAGGATTCGATAGAATATAACTTTCGTATTAATTTATGCGGCGTATGCAAAAGTTTAGTGAGTTCGGCTTCACACATTTATTTATCCGTAAAAGCTTACCGTAGAGGGTACATTTGCACAAATAATATTCAACAGGCATGGTTCGGTTCAATTCTCAAACTCTAATTTTAAATTTGTTGTTACCGATAGCTGCACTCACCGGTTGTATCCTACGGTAGTGATACATCACGACAATAACACTGTCGTGCGCCCGTAGGTTTTCACAAATAAAATATTTTTTCTAGTCGTTAAAATTTGGGAACAAATCCGTACATTCAATTTGCTTATTGTTATCACCGGATTAATATCAAAGTCTATATAAGCTCTAAAGCTAATAACACCGTTTCAATGTTGAATCTAGTTGTTACTGGTTGCGAATTGCCGGTGCGGGTCTAATAATATATCAACAATTGAACGCTGTCGATGTAATATAAAACAGATATTCAACGTACCGAAATAACATCACGGACTTTGTATCGCCGTGGAATCGTACGTTTGCAGATAAAAAATTTATTTGCCGAAGATAAAATTCACCATCGACTGCAAAACTAATCTTTAAGCTGACTGAGGCCAAATAAAACAATCATCAATTAATGTGACAGTTTGGAGGTTATCGGTTTGTTTGTATTGATTATGTTTATTAAATCCGAGCTGCGATAAACAATATATACGAGAATATCGCGTAACTCATATTATATATCAAAGTTTATGACATTTGTTTTATCACCACTATGCAGGGGACTATCGCGAACACTATCACAGTTATAAATTCGAGAATTTGTAAAGTTTAATCAGTTGGATTGTTGAATATTTTTTTTAATTGCTTTTATATCACGAAAAAAAAACTGAAATTGCTATTTTATGGATGTGTCTATAACACTTTCAATTTGCACATCCACATAGAGCTTTTGAAGAATTTGAATTTTGAAGCGGGTGTTTAATAATGTAAATGTAATATTCATTAAAAAGTCAATTTTTACGGGAGAAACGTGTCATCGTAATATATTCATCTAGCTATCAAACCATATGGATGTTCTACACTGAGTAAAGAAATTTACATTGATTAAAATTAAATTTTCTCGTAAAATAAAACAAAATTTGTGCGTAGACTTGGGATGAATCCAAAATATTAGACCTACATTTTACTCTATTTCAATTGAGAGCTTGATTTTGTAACCGAAATATTAATTGCGTCGCGTCGCTTAGTTTATAGTAGTGTATTCCTAACTTGATTCGTCACTTCTCCCGAAACGAAAAGTACGGAGTAATGAATTAACCATTCACGTAACAAGCACAAAAACCGAAAGTACTTTTCCGTGTTGCGTAATGGGTTTTTCGTGCTTGCTAAGGGGGCTGAAAGTACAAGAAATGTCAATTCAAGTAAATTTTCACCCCTTGAATTGACATTTTCGGCTCCCCTAGCTGGCATGAAATGTTCCGGTCTTAGAAAATAAATTCAGTTGTACTCTCAAGGGTGGCAGTGGTGAAAATGACACGGATGTAAGTCAAAATCCTAATCTTATTGTACATAAAATTTAAGCCTTGCAGATAGTCTTTACTGTAGCAGACATATGCAACTCACATCCACTGTCACGCCCCTCTGGATAGTAGACCATAATACTAAATTCGTTGTACTCTACATATGTCATCACTTCACAATCAATAGTACACGTACAAGTAATTTGTGTGACCATCACGTCAAATGAAAATCGGTGAGTCAAATAACAACTAAGCCTAGGATCAAGTCTTATCGCACACGCCATGAATTATTTAACAGACAGTTGATGAGCTAGATACTCTAATTGACTTGATGTCTACGAACCATCAACGATGACTCATTGTATACAATTAAACAAAGTCCCTCTAATCTGAACGCGAATAACATTCTAATTAATAATGTTGTGACCGTTCTGATAAAATGTGTGGCGATAAATAATTTATCATAAATTAGATGGGCGTGCGATGTAAACATACCATTTATAAACACAAACAAAATGTAAACTGCACTTAGTGTAACAGTTTTTTTTTTTCATAAAATTATTTGCCCACTCAGTTTTCAATCAAGTAAATGCTCGAATTTTTGCATTTGAGTGCATCTATATCGTTCGTTGTTATGTTGACGAAGAAAAAACACGGGGAAAAGTAGGTATTTGCTAAGTAGAATCTATAATTACTTATCATGAAGAAAAAGTTTATAAATTCTGATAAATTATCATAAATTAAAGTTATGCAAAGTATTTAGTAGCAGCCAGAACTGCAATAGAGGTCAGACTCTATGAATAAATCGTACTTAAACCTTGCTCAGCTCATAGGCAAATAAATATTTGCCTAAATTATGTAATAAACTTGTATAAAGTGTATAGTTGTTCAGATCGTATGGAAATCGGCGGCTTAATTATATGCATAAAATCGTTAGTATGTACTGGTTATTGTATATGTGTGACATTCAACCATTAAAAATGTTAAATCAAATTATTCAGAATATTAAATTGCAGCAATTTCGACGAGAGAGAGAAAAAATCAATGTATTGGTATTTGAAGATTAAACAAGAACAAAAAAAAAACAATCATCATTGAAGGTCATTATTTGTATGTTGAGTCGATCGCTTAGAATGTAGACATAGCCTCAATAAAATGATAAAAAATACGCCTATTGCGTCTCGGATAAATATATTTATTTTTTTAGAAAGAGTGTTTTGATTTTCGTAATATTTTTTTTGAAGATAACAAATCAAATCTAATTGAAGTCTTCAATTTGAAGAGACTAAGCGAAATTGTGACTTTTTTTTAAATCAGATTTAATCTGGATATGCGATGTTTCACTGTAAAGAATGAGCAAAGAAAGAACCATTCCAGCGGCCCCTAAAACAACGACGTCCTATATGCGATTATGTGCGAACTAAAAATCAGAAGTACGGTCAAAGAAAGCCTAGAAGATATTGGAAAAACCATCGACAGGGACTGGACATCCCACATACAATCCTGATATAATATAGTACTTCTAACTTCTAAATCGAACTTTACTTCAGGAAAAGTGGATACTGTTCTGAATTGGGAGTTGTTGTGTTTTGAAATTGTTTCCACAAAAATTTCATTCAACTAACGTAAATCTAGAATTAAAACTAAAATAACAAATCTAGATTTTCCTTTTGTTAAACGAAATTTATGCATTGAAACAATTCAGACCACAAGAACTCCCCAATCAGAAAGCATGTCGGCCGTCACCCATTTTTCCGCGAGTGTATAACTGAAAAACCAATTCGACGTATCGAACGAAAAAATGAATTTAAGGATTTTGAATTGTCTTTACATGTTAGACTCATATCCTCAAACATCGGGATACGAATGTTTTCATTTTCAAAATATCTAAATTAAACATTACCAGCCAGCAATACAACGATCTATTAATTAATTTCCAAAATAATTTAATTTTAGTTAGACGAAGTATTCATAAATCCTTAATTACCTTGCAATCCACAAATATTTACTCGATTTTATTGCTTAATCTATGGACGATCTCTCTGCAAATTTGACCCAAAATAACTAGAAGGACTTTGCTACTTTTCGATAAGTTTACTCATTCGTACAAATCTTTAAAAACGGAATATGTCGAGGAAAATGTTTATTTTCTGCCAATTTTGAATCTATTTTCAAATTTCCGTAATCAAATGTCTTGTTAGTTTTAGAAATATTTCCTTCTAAACCACGTCAGAAATGTTTGAATGTTTGAATGTGTTCTCTGAGGAAGAAATACCCAATGGAAGGCCGAAATGAGAAATGATTAAAGGAAATTGAAGATCAACAAATATTTTTCGATGATTTCCTCCCGGGAAAACTGATTTGAGTATAAATGAATATTTTATGAAGGAATCGATTTGAATAACTCGTCATCGGTCAGACAATGCTTAAACAATTAGTTGACATTCCTGATATTGTTGCGTACAGTTGCACTTAAGAACAATATAACAAAAAAACAACAACAACTACAAATGACGAACAGAATCCATGGACATTCTGTTTGAATAAAACATTCCGTAGAACATTTGTTGTTGTCATTAATTAAATTCTTAATGCAACTGGACAATTATATTGTTGCCATTCAGAAAAATCGTATGTGCAATTAATATTATCGTTGCACACTACTTTATCAGTGGAAGAAAATAAATCGCTTTAAAGCGAAAACAAATAAATTCATCAAAGGTCATTGACCTGGTTCGGTTCTGTGATTAAAATTTCTTCATAAAATTTCGTACTAAAGTCGTCTTACACTCGGGTAATATTGCAAGAATGCATATATATGTTGTTTGCATAGCTTGCATTTGTGCGTGTAAATCGTATATATACATTCGCGCAAAGGAAATAACAAAATTGTCACGAAGAGAAAATTCAATTGGAATATGAAAAATAGATCGAGATGATCAACAAACAAAACATAAATTTAATGCGCATATCGCCCATGCTCATGCTAGAACCAATAATATAATTTTGGCAAGAAAATTCGTCTATAAAAAAACCACAACAAAAAACAAAATTTATTTTTGTAAAGACGCACGAACCGAATTCAAGACAAAACACCTTGTCCCACCACCCGTTTCCGAGAATGGCATGAGCATTGTGTATTTATATGATTTTATTTATGCAAGAATTTTCAAGACGACCGGTTTAAGTCCACTAAACACGATACATATACCGTAGAAATGCTTCAATGAAAAAAGCACATTACAATTACACATTCATACAGTTATATACAAAAGATTTATAATATATACGCGATTATTAGTTAAACCATACAAGGTTTCCTTTCATGTAAATACAGAAGAAAAAAACTGATGAAACTATTTTTGCTTAAGTCATCGCAATATAAATAAGGCGGATGAAAAGATGCATTCGAGAAAACGGAATTCACAAAATTAAATAAATTCACAATGAAAAAGTGATCTTACTTCATACTGCATTCTACGTTGCATTGAGCTGCATGTAACACAAAATCGATCATTCAACAGTTTAAACATTCCCTTTCTATGCCGATCGTTTTTCGGTGACATTTAAAAACAAAAATAAAATCTTTGCACACAAATTTTGCGATTGTTTTCGTTTTTTTTTTGTTGGTTAACTTCTACACGATCAACAACAACGGAAAGTATAATGATTCACAATTAACTTTGAGTAACTGTACCTGTCTTCTTCGTGCACACAATGATATATTTGATAAAATTTGGATATTTTGTATTTTGCGTGTAGAAAATATGAAATTTCGGTTGTTTTTAGACGACACAGTTTAAACCAGCATTATACACATTATATGACATCACTTGAAGAAGAACAGTAAAGAAAATCTCTCTTTTTTACAACAAAGTTCAGCATCCCATCCCATGCACAAAAAATGAATCGACAAATATCCGTCACAGAAAACAAAATAATAATTTCCGACACAACACAAATTCAGTTTGTTATTTTAATTTCATTCTTGCATTTAAAAACGTTTCGCTTTTGGGTGTTATTATCGTTTCGGCGTACAGCACGAAATGAATGACATTGTAATCGGGATGATAGTTTAAAAAGACTGATTATACGCTTGAATTGACGCGCTGGACTGCCGTCGATGTCTTTAGCAGATGATCGTCGACTGGCTACGACTATACGGAATGTCGAGACAACTATATAATATATCGAGTCACTTGTCTGTATATATTCGTGTACATAAAACACATTAGATTAACACGAATTGTATAGACGAAGCTACAAATATATACACTCTGTGTGCGTCGAGTATAGGCTCTGCATATTATGACAATGAAACACATTCATACCAGAAGAGTGTATGTATGTATGTATAAGCAGTGCAAAGTTGTTACTTAAGTTATTTGGTATAAATGTAGTACCGATTGAAATCCACACGAATAAGATATAACAATCTTAAGAGACGATTATATACGCCCTCAGTGGTCGTGTATATTTTGAAGTAAATCCGTTTGAAAAATAATATGAGAAGTGTTGCTGTTGTGTTTTTCCTCTTCTTTACGTATCAGTTTACGTAGTAAGAGCTTAACAAAGATAGGTAAGTTTGGCTTAAGATTTGGGTATATTGGACTGATGCTTTTTCCTTGAGATACAATCATTTCTATAGTTTTAAAGGAAAAAAACCAACATTCGCAAAAGATCATTAAACACTCTTCATTTGGTAAAGTTCATAATCCCAATGAAAGTAGAGAACAGGTATGGTCGATCGCCGAATTCGTCTTAAACGCACTCACATTTTATGTCAAAATAATATGAAAATGAGTGCGTTTAAGTACTAAAATCAAATTTTTATGTCCTCCGCAATAGACCATACCTGTTTTACACTTTCATTACATAATCCTCCCAAAACTACTACAACTTCATTGGCGTAATTTGCATAAGAAACTTAGGAAGGACCATTTCAAAAAAAAAAAACATTAAGTTGAGCTAAGAGTGAATGCATTTCAATAGCGTAATGGTTAACTTATTTACTCTCCACCACACGATTGAGTTGCCAGTGCGAAGGTTCGAAACTGAACCGCAACAAAAGATTGTCAAACGTGTATAACAAACAAAACTGATTAAACCGGTTCAAAAATCGGCCGTAGTTGTTTCAAAGCTGTCACACGGCCTACCGGTTAAGACATTGTTGGGAGCCGCCGGTATTCTACTCCTACTAATTTCGTTACTAGTACACTAGACGTCAATAGGTTAGTCGCTGAGTTTACCACTGAGCACTTCAGAAACGTTTCTGTATGAAAGGATCTTGAAAAATTAGCGAAATTAGTAAAAATCAATGAAAGTGTAAGGCAGGTATGGTCGATCGTTCGCCCGGAGGACATAAAAATTTGATTTACGCACTCAAACGCACTCATTTACATATTATTTTGACATAATTTATGAATGCGTTTAAGGTGAATTTGCTGATCGGCCATACCTGTTCTGTACTTTCATTGGTAAAAATAACGATCGACCGACGTTCCCTTGCGGAGTAGGGTCTGTTATTAAGAGTGAATGTGGAGAAAAGTATCTTATAGAAATTAGGGCAGTTTAGTTAAAAAAATCAATTCTTCTATTCTAAAACACTTAAAACACTATAAAAGCGCCACGTTAGGAAGGCGCTGTGACACAAGTCCACAAAACAAATAATATTTTTAAAAAAATTAATGACCAAGGAATACTTAATTCCGTCTATATAGCGGAATCACAACAATAAGGCAATTCCCGACCCGAGTTTAAACTTTTATACTCGAGTATAAAGTTTAAAGTATAAAATTTTGACAGAACTAGCATATTGTTGAACGGCTCAGTAATTTGGTAATATTTACCACCAAACTATCGTCGGATCTTGATTTTATTGATGAAATCTGCAGAGCTCATATTTCTGAAACTAGAGGCAGTGAGCTGGAAAAAATTATTCGTATTTGTAATCGTATCGTCAATCCAAACTATGCTCTCATGTCATTGCATGGGAGCACGTGTTGGACGTGCAATGTTTTTAGTTGTCATTCAGTAGCACTACATATAGGTGAAAAGGTTTTTCCAGCTCACTGTCTTTAGCTTTAGAGACAACAGCTTTACTGATTTCATAAATAAAGTCAAGATCCGACGATACTTTGGTGGTAATTATTATCAAATTACTGAACCATTCATCGATATGTCAGTTCTGTCAAAATTTTATACTTTTGAAGCAAACATCAGTCTTTTAATGCATACGATATTGACGAAAGTTCTATCTTCTGTGATTTTTTTTTTGGCACACGATCATCGTGTCACGATGTGTATTGTCACATCTAAACATCCAGTGCCTAAAAAAGCATTTATCTTCCGGTTACGTAAATAACTATATAACCGAGTTGCATACAGTGATTTACTTTTTGTCACTGAGTTGGGAAAAAATTTATTCACTTAATACAGTGCCGGCAGGGAGAAATGGAGCTGGACTCCTGTTTGTCATTTGTTTAAACAAGTTTTTGTTATATTAAATTGGCGCTGAAAATTCCAATAGACCATGGTGCTCAAACCTATAATTTGGCACTGCCTCAATGTATCATGAAACCTGGTGATTTCAGTGAAGTCATTTCATAGTAAACGAATTTAAGTTTCCAATCTCCAACAAACTTGTCCTATTTTCCCTGAATTCGACTTGTTTGGATTTAAGAGTGAATGAAACTTAATTCTGTTGCCTCCACATCTACGAAATCTCAAAGCAGACTAAGTGTTGAGTCGCATAGTGATCGAAGTTTCAGTTACTGGTAGTACTGGAAATAAAAAATTGAAATTATGTGCAAACTTATACACATCCTGCAAACTTTTCAAGTGAAATTCTGTGCAATTTGGGTGGAAAGGCGTAAATGTAAAATCTTATCTCCTCTCGTCAAGCGCTCTGTCATGTGCTTCTTTGATAGCTTCATGTTCAAGCGATTAAGATAAAGATATTGTCGTTTTAATTTACAATCTTTTCAATTAACAATCAAACTGAATTTTGGTTCGCAATGATATATTGGACGATTCTTATCTTTCCGGCGGCGGCGTGAGATTCACTTTTCTTTATGAACAAATTTCTTTTTTTTTCGAAACAGACGAACGAGTGTGGAAATGTTACAGTATATCAATTTAGGTGCAATACCAATCAAAATGTTTGTGGTTTTATTCGTTACATAACATTAATGGAATAGTCACATTTAATAGTTTGATGATAAGAACTAAACAACTGATAAGCCTTTAAATGTGAATTGCAACATCAGGTGTTATATAAAAAATCTCATAACGTTCGCTTATCACTCATTCCCTTTATATGTACGACAAAATTAGATACCTGTTCTATTCAGTGTATTAGTGCTTAGTGCTCTAAACTATCTTCAACTGAAAATTTTGAAATTCTACGCATTTTTATGTAGATATGTAAATTTGTCAAAGTTGTAAACGAAAACCGAATTTTATTTCTAAAACGTGCTAAAATGTGTTTCCATGAAGAACCCATAAAAAATTCTTGCACTACCGATGCAAAGTCTACCTGATAAACACTCAACATATTTTTTGTTGTGTACTTACCAGCCATTCAACCTTTCCCAAAGACTTAATTTAAATAAAATCAACAAAGAACTACACAGTCGAAGTAATCTAAATGGAAAAGTAAATACCATAAAACAGCCGGCCGAAGAGAGCCGAAAAGATTGTTCAAAGTTTGTGGGCAATCAAAGTGTAATGTGAATGATACAACGTGTAATGCAACATATTTTTCCGTTATGAAGCGACACAACACACCTCGCAACAACTAAAAAATGTTGTGTGATCTGTCATTATTTAATTGAGTAGAAGATGTGAATGGTGTGATTCAAGTAAAGCAGAGATGACGTCAAGGTGTTAGAGCATAGTTTGAAAAAAAAATGACCAGTCACTTTGCGCTGAATGAGATCATCAAATCCATTTTTGTTTAAATTAGCTAAAATGATGTATCAGTCAGCGTTCATTCTATGAAATGAAAAATATCGAACTGATTTGTGTGTGTAAACTGATGGTGGTGTGATGTATAGTAGCATTAAAATGAAGAATAACGTCTGTTTTGATTTCAGCTGTTAAACAATCTTTAAATCTGAAATAGATGACATGACAGTTACAAATGTAGGTGGTTTGACATTTTATTATTGAAAAAAAATATTTTTGCGTTTTTTATTGTTTTAAATTATGTTAGTGTCCAACGACAACCATTTGATGAGCCGTATTCGGCGGTGTCCAGGTCTTAAATCAAACCATTGAAAATAGAAAAAGAGCAACAGTTTTCTATAGCATGGTTGAACGTTATATTGGAATAAACACAATCAAATATCAATGAAAATATCACATCGACAATGTTTGTTGGGGTGTTATGTTCATTTTATGATGGTATACTTACATGTCACCTAAATATAGCTGTCAATACACAAGTTGCTTTTCACCCATTAATCAAACTTTCATAAATAGCCGACAGAGCGAATTATATTACCAAAAAATTAAAATTAATTTATCGTACATATTTGGGGATAAATTACTATAAAATAATCAGTGAGAAACTGATTGATAATCGATAAATCAGATCTGAGTGTATACTCGCACGTACATGGATAAATGCTTGTCGACTAATTGTTTTTCGTATTAGTTATTATTAATATTGACAAGGTGTTACAATAACAATAACGATTAATAGATAACGTCGTCAGTTGATGTAGCGGAAACATTCAAGTAATCAGGTTTAATAATGAAAAAATAATAATCCGCAAGAAACACAATCTTTTAATCAACTAATAGCTTAGCAGATCTCTAGATGAAACTGTATCTACATATGTAGTTACTGAAATGAATGAGGTCAGTGAATGAATGAATGAATGAGGTTAAATCGTCTAAACTGGGATTTTATTAAAGCACATTGCCTAGCTATATTCGACTAGACTTAAGAGACACCGGTACTTAGCTACAATTGTAGCCTACATTTGTGTGCCTCATATTTCATTTTTGATGATATCTTTCCATCAGAATCTTCTTTCAAAAATGTACGACAGCAATAGACCATGTGCAGTATAAATAATTTATTTTTAATTGATGTAGATTAATATTCTGTAGAACAAAAGTGTAAACAGAATATCTGAAAAATGTCTGCTTGATTTTATATCTCACTTTAAAAGCTGTAATTTGAATGAAACTACACGGAAAATTCGGCAAATTCGACATTTGTTGTGTGCTGCATATATTTGCTGCAGACTGAATAATGTTCCCGTGTGTTGTATTACAATAAACATGTAATATGAATATTTTCAAAATATAGTTCCGGCAACAATATTATTCAGCTCGTAGGAATATTGTGAGGTTCCCAGGTATATATTTGCTGTGTGCTGAATTATATCTTCAAATTAGTTGTGGGATGTATTACTTAACTTTACCTGCATGCCGAATATTGACTAAATGGTACTATCGAACTATACCTGCATGCTGAATATTGACTAAATGAATAAAGTCGTCTGTATTTAGAATGGACTATGCAACAATAAATTTATTGTTTTAATGAAATAAAAGGAAGATCTCAAGAACATACGCATAAAGATGATTATCAAATCTAATTTTACTCCTTCATTTAAAGTTATTTCTATTTTTACCGAATTAATATGCAATGATAATGTTACATTTATGTATTGCAATAGAAATTTTGACGAACGAACTTTTAAATCCATTTTCGGTGTTAAAGGCTTTTGAAATGTTAACAGAAATAGTTGGTGGTATTCAGCAATAAATGATGGAATTTGTTTATGTACTGTCCGTTTGACAAGAGGATCGCCACGGTTCAGCAGGGGGTTTTGAACATTTGTTTTTTACACGTTGGTACACGTGCTCTTGTCAGATTCAAGATTCTTTTTACGAAGGTTACGCTGATTATACTTTGTGAAAAAGGCCAATACCTTGCAAATATGTCACATCTTGGACAGAATTTGACACTACAATATCTGCAACATGAAAAAACTAAATGTTCGAAACCCCCTGAAACCCCGTGCTTCTACCTACGTAATATACACAAACTAGGTGAGCCAATCTTAATTTATTAATTCGCGTAATAGATGCTCACTATTAATGTGAACAGTTTTTTTGTAGAACGATTGAAAAAACCTCTAATTCAGAACCAGGCTCAGAATTAAAATAATAATATCCGATGACATTGCTTAGTGGGGAGAAGTACTACATTTCATAGAAAATAAATTCAATTAAATGTTGTTGCATAACCCATTCTAAATACGGACGACTTTATTCATTTAGTCAATATTCAGCATGCAGGTATAAATATGCCTGTGTGCTGCATAAAGCAAAGTAACAACGGTTCGAAATAAGACTGCCACTATATGCAAGCAGTATAGCAGCAGTGGTAAAGTCGTTGGCAGTCAGAAACTGAGGTTAAGCATCGATGGTCGCGGTCCGTACTTGGGTGGGTGACCGGAAAAAACGTAAGCAAAAAAAAAAATCTGTTAGCAATTTAATATGATGAATTTAAATATAAATCTACGGCTAATAACAAAAAATAATAATAAAATTGAAAATAAAAAATAAAAATTTGAACAAGTTTTTTTGTTTTTTTTTTTGCTAACGCAAATAAAATTGATAAAGTTAATTAAATCAATTTCTTCTATTAAACGATAAATTAGGTTGTTTATTGAATTGAAAAAAATGGCGTCATTTTATATTATAAAACAGGCATACAGCTAAGACCTGCACGCTGAAAAATAATATCCAGCACACAACAATAATATTCATTAGGACGGCATTGTATGATCCTCAGATCAATATGCAGCACACAACTAATGTTCTATAATCGTGAAGCTGTTCCCGATTTCTTCGTCTGGGGTGCATATATGAGTTTTCCGTGTAAAAGGATATCCGAACCATTCTAATTCATTCTAATTGGATTCTTACTAAGATTCTAATAAGTGGGATGGCATCGGGATGGCAACAATATTTTTCAATAATTTCTATAAAAAAATTAAATATTTTTTTTCAATGGTTTTCATGGTAAATCTTCTTTTTATTGAAATATGAAACTTTTTTCTCAAAATCGCACACGGTCTATTCCGACCACGAATGAGTACGCTTTCAACAGAAAATGCATTTGGTTGTAGTCGTTTGAGAAAACTTTTCTCAGAGCCGGTCAAACTTCTACAAGCAAATGTATTTTCTGTTGAAAGCTACCACATTCGTGGTCGGAATTGCGGTCGTACATTTTTCAAAAAGGATTCTGATGGAAAGATATCATCAAAACAAAGCTAACGCCGACCCGTACGAAACACCTATTCGTATTAAAAGCCTTTAATATGAAACTTATCATCTCTCTCACTTCATTCTCTTCTCTGCTGAAAAACCGTGAGCCCTAAAATCACTTGCATTGTCCATTCTTTGCCTTATTATCAAGCATAAAGAAATTGCCGGAGGCAATGTCGACAGCCCTGTACGAAGTCAAATTTGATAAATTCCTATATGAACCGCTACATAATGCCATATTTACCTATATTTTACTATAAATGATGACTTTATAGATAAATATGCTTTTATATAGCTGAAAATTGCTATATATGCCAATGCCTGTACCAGGGCCTATTTTAAGGAAATTAAATTTCCAAAAATTCTTAAATTTTTCCATCACTTTTCGTCATTTTATCTAAAAACACAACATATTGCATCGTAAATGTTGTTTTTACTGCATTTTTAGTTGTTTTTCATGTCTTTGAGCTTAACTGATTACTTTGGAATGAGATCTAACAGAAAACAAAATTTAGAAATTTTAAGAATTTTTGTGAAATTTGTGAAATTTTGGAAATTTTTGGAAATGAAATTCCCTAAAATAGGCCCTGCTGTACATAGCTAAATATAGATGTATATATTATTTATAGATGTCCACAACGGGATGCCTGCACACACACATAACCAATTACTTCTCTGTTAACAGAAACTGTTTAAGCACCATTTTACCCAAGATTTTTCCATTTTACTAAAATTCAATATGGCCGCCGGCGCCATTTTGTTAGGAAACCGGAAATAGTACTGATGCCTTACATTCGTTAATACCTTTCAAACAAACAAAACATTCATGAAATTCGGTCAACATTTACTCGAGATATTGACAAAATACTCCACGTTCGCTGTACGGCCGAGTAGCCGGATAAGAGCTCACTCCAATAGACCTAGCTCACGCTCCGGTAAACCTAATTTCATGAACTTCTTTTTCCCTGATTGGTACAGTCAATACCTATCTAATAAAGCGAAAGTGGTCGAAATATGTTCAAATTTGGCCACCCTACAAGCAAAAACTGCTTGGCGTCCTGTACCTGGGTCACACCAAGGGGTCTAACTCACGACTTGGCCATCCGATTTCTATAAACTTTTTTTTGTCGATCGGTATTGCAAATGCCTTTCATTTGACGTATCACTTACAAATGTATCGTTTAAATATCCGGAGATATCTTTGAAAAACCCTAAAGCCTAGATTAATGAAAGGTGAAAAAAAGATTCTTAGAAATTGGATGTGTTTTACTCAAGTTATCGTGCAGACAGACGGACATTTTTTTTCGCTGATGATGCCAACCACAATAGGTTTCCACTTACTCAGGGAGTCCAATTCGACATGTTACAAACGTATGCGTAAACCTATAAGACCCCAGTACTTCGTACGGGTCTAAAAATGAACTAAAATCCAGTATTTAAAAATCGCCCTAATGTAAAGCACCGATGCCTCTTAATTTCTCTGTCGACAATCTAGAACGTTTTCTTATGGTATCATTCATTAAATATTTGAGTGTTAAGTCTCAGTAGAGTTGACGTCACAAGGTCAATATCAATGATTATCAAAATCAATCAATATACTACAATTACTCAAATGAAGAGACAAAAAAATCATCTGTTAATCATCTGTTATCACGATTGAAATAAAGCAATGGGATTCGAACAATGTCAAAACAAATGAAGTAAAAGATTGTTTCGTGATCGCATAAAAAATAGAGTAGCATATTCGAACAAATATCGCTGCTCTATTTTGGAGAGCTTAGAACTAATGCCATAAAAAGCATTTGGTGCCTAAATACTACTATCATTGGGTGATACTTTTCACTGAAGAAGTAATAGATTCAAAGATTATATTTGGAGATATGCTTGGCATTTTCAAGGGCTTGGTAAAATCAAACTCTTTTTGAGAATGTTATTGCGAAAATATTTGAAGAACACAAGGTGCACAAAAAAAGCAAAAACAGTATTTGCATTCTTTCTTGACTGTTAAAGTGCTGTTTTTAAAGTATGTCACGATAACATCTATGTATTTTTTAAGAATCCCTTTCGTGTCACACAAAAATATATGGTCACACGAGTCACACTCCTACCTCTCACCCTCTCACAACGTTGAATCGAAGAAGAGTGAATTCTGTGGTGCCATGAATACGAGGACACCAGTTCGGTACGTAAGTTTAGTCTATGTATTTGAGAACACCACCGAAGTTTGATGCGTAGAATTGATTGATAAAATATACCTATGGGAACTAAATATCTGTAATTGAATTGAATTTTGAGAATTATTAAGAAATAACAATTGAAACAAAATATTTGTTATTAAAGCCGAATTCGGAGAATGATTTTTTGTTTTGGTTTCGAAGTAGATATGATCCACTGAATAAATAAACGAAATTATACGATAATGATAATCATATGCTGTTAACGGGCTCATTTACGGTCAACAACGAAACAATCAAATTCCTCCCTCGTAAAAGTTAGTATAGCCGTATATATAATCAGGAAAGTGTTTACCTATTTGACGTACAAATTTCATGATGATAATAACAGTAATTGTGAAACTCTTTAAACAGATAATATAGTATATCAATAAATGGCATGTTTCCATGCACGATTGTTCATCAAATTAAACTCAATATCTAAAGTTGAAATGATTGATAAGAATGAAGAAAAAAAATCCTAGAAGCTGCGGGAATTTGCTCATAGATAGGCCTCACAGATAAATGGAATTTTTGGCTAATACTTAAAACATATAATTCCAGTCATTGAAAGTGTATTTAAAATTCCACGAATCAATGCTAACTTTTTGCATTATTGTTCTTTGAAGAACGAATTAAGTACAATGACGCTCTTAACGATAACTCGAAAAATTAGAACGAAGTTCTGTGAGATATGAAATCTCAATATTCCCATCTGCGTAACAAGCGCCTTTTGCAATTAAACCAAAAAATTCATTTTATTATACGAGCCTATCACGCAATTTTTTTCGTTTTAATAATTTAAAATTAAACCTACCAGCTACCAGTCTAAATAAAAAAGACAAAATTTCGATTCTGTGAACAATAATCATTCAAAATCAAAATTATACACAAAAATGTGCGCCAACAATGCGAATTGAATGATTAAAGTGTGCGCACTCCAAACGTTTCAGATGTATGCATTGCACAGTGCTTTCTACGGCAATAAGATAGCCGTGCCTTTTTGCCCACAAATGTTCTGAGTGATATTTTGACCAAAATGTCCGATCAATCTTCACCAAACTTTAGAGAATGAAAGTTCCCCACGACTTTTAACGATATTCCCAAAAAACAAATCAAAAAGTTAATATTTACTATGAAAACAAACTCTCTCAAAAGGGCATTTGGGGTGCTATATTGAGAGAGTCCGTACGGGAACAAAAACAAAACTTTTTGAACTTTTTTTGGGGAGTACCGCTAAAAGTCGTGTGGAACTTTCATTCTCTAAAGTTTGGTGAAGATTAATCGGATATTTTGGTCAAAATATCACTGAGAACATTTGTGGGCAAAAAGGCACGGCTATCTTATTGCCGTAGAAAGCACTGTGCAATGCATACATCTGAAACGTTTGGAGTGCGCACACTTTAATCATTCAATTCGCATTGTTGGCGCACATTTTTGTGTATAATTTTGATTTTGAATGATTATTGTTCACAGAATCGAAATTTTGTCTTTTTTATTTAGACTGGTAGCTGGTAGGTTTAATTTTAAATTATTAAAACGAAAAAAATTGCGTGATAGGCTCGAAAATAAAATGAATTTTTTGGTTTAATTGCAAAAGGCGCTTGTTACGCAGATGGGAATATTGAGATTTCATATCTCACAGAACTTCGTTCTAATTTTTCGATTTATCGTTAAGAGCGTCATTGTACTTAATTCGTTCTTCAAAGAACAATAATGCAAAAAGTTAGCATTGATTCGTGGAATTTTAAATACTCTTTCAATGACTGGAATTATATGTTTTAAGTATTAGCCAAAAATTCCATTTATCTGTGAGGCCTATCTATGAGCAAATTCCCGCAGCTTCCTATAAAAATTAGCGAGCAAAATTTGGATAATTAAATCAAAATGAATCAGTTTACGACTCACGGCAAACTAACCAAATATTCCATTCAATAGATTGATATGCTCTTGAAATAACATTTACACTCAATTACATTTTAAATTGGAACAATCGAATTCTTTATTTCAGACATTCTATGTATTTGCATAAAATATTTCAAATTCAATGAAGTGAGGAGTTAACAGTAAGTAATTCAGCATTCCGTTTAGGGAGTGGCAGGAATATTCTTATATCTCTGATGCAATTTCTTTAACAAAAACACATTAATACAACATTCTGCTCAGGCTCGGACTGGTCACAGTCGACAATCGAGCACAGTCGCCAATTTTTACATGCAAGTGCTCAATATGGTTTTTGTTGAAATAGTTCCATTGTAGATACTCATCGTTAGTACAAATGTTTGTCTAAAAAATCTTTATCGCCATCTGATTCCACTGCTCCCATTGTGTGCGTATAACATTTTCGTTATTATTATGTTGTGGATGTGGCAATCTTTTCGATACTTCAGATCAATTTTAACTATTGCATTTGAGACATTTGAGACATCAGCGATACATTTCATTGCTCCTATTCAGCCAGAGATACACTTTTTTAAAACTTCTTTATTTTTTTAATTGATTTCTTTCTATGTGAGAAATATACCGATTCAGAAGTCAATTATTATTACTGTTAGTCCAAATTTTTTAGCTATTAGCAACCTATTAGCAGTGGAGGTAATGTCAAAATTAAAATCACTAAATCAACACTGAAACAAATTAGCACGCATACGCAAATTTCCACTTTATATCGTCCCATAAGTTTGCCTATGCAACAACATCTGAGTGGTTTTTTTTTTCTTTCTTTTCGTTTACTAATTAAATAAAACAACAAATTTTGTGATTTTCACTCTCTAAATATTTAAGTCGAGATTGTAAGTCTAGGATTTCTAATTCTCTGTAATGGTAATCGATAATCGACATAAATATCTTAGGTTGTGATTATGCACAAAATGTTAAAACAAGAAAATAATACGATTGAATATTTTGAAAACAACAATTCCTCCACACACGACCACTGATTCAAATTGAACATTATATATACAATTTTCCATTAATAATTGAATGAAATAGGTCAGGCATGTAAGTGTAAGTATCGTTCTCAAGATAAAAGTAAAGTGTAACATCGATACAGAACGAAAATGGAAAAGATTTCCTTTCGACGTTATGATGTTGCTTTTATTTATTTTTACATTAATATAAGAGTCGACACGTTCGCTTAATGGAGGTAATGGAAAAATTGAGAATAGCAACACGAAGAGGAGCAGGTGCTTTAAATCATGTATTTATCACAGTATTACTAATACGTCTACATCGAGGTCTATTTATTCGGAGACCTGCAGTATTGAAAATTATATTAGAGTCGCGAAAAGTCGAAATATTTCCGAGAGACACCGAGTTTAAAGTGACAAGAAATCTTGAGTAATAAATCTGAACAGGAAATGAGTTTTGCGGTTCGGTTCCTTCAAAATACTAAATATTTAGAGGTTTGGTTAGAAAGCCATACCAAACATTTACTTATTGTGAATGGCGTCATTTATACTTAAAACTGATAGATCGACATAAACAAGATGGAAATATCGGGAAACAGATTATCTGTAAAATATATGCTATTTATTTTCGTCAGCATTTCAACGGATCTTACAATATTTGGCATTCATACAAACTATGTTATCTATAAAATGTGTTTAACATTTGTGAAAAAGTAAGGGAAACAAACAAAAAGGAGAAAAGAAAATCTAGTGCTCGACCAGCGCGCAACATGACGATCCATATTATCAGTAAATGTAATTATTTGAATTCGATATCAAATGAACTAAAAACTAAAAGCACGTCAGACGCGTGCATCATTCGACAACTTATATCACCATGATGCAACAAGGTTTTAATATTTCTATCAAACACGTCATCGATGTCGATGATGTAAACGTGTTCCAATAATTTGAAAATGGAGTCTATGTGTCGCCATCATATTTTCGTCTATTGCAGAACACTGTAAATAACAACATTACTGAGAGTTTGTTTCAAATAGAACAGTCAGAGTTTCAGTGAATCTTCAGCAAGAATTTGCTTCAGCTGTTTTTCAGCTGATCCCAACATTCGTCAAAACTGTTTCTACTTGTCTACGGTTGAAGCTGCTGCATACACGTGCGTAGTAGTGGCAGAACCTTATAAAGACATTTAAAGAGTTTTGATGTAAGTGTAAATCAGCTGAAAAATAGCTGAAGCAAATTCATGCTGCAATTCACTGCCTCTGGCTGTAATTTGAATGTTCTTCCGTTTCGTAATAGACGGTTTTGGTCCAACTTCATTTAGATAAAAGTAACGTAGTCGATCACTAGAGAGTTGTTTTTCATTAGCCTTTGAAACGACAACTTTTTGATCCAGTACTTTACCTGCTCGTATAGCGTTTCTGTAAATATTCTCCAAAAAGCATCTTAAAATTGTGACAAATATAAAACCTCTGACGGATGACTTTCATCATTAACATGAAAAATTTAAATTCAAATGTGCGCCCCAAAATATTATAATACTCAACAGGCACAGTTTACACTGAATGTATGCGACGATGTATACGCTGTCCTATCTTTCATATTACCATCACCGGGGAACTTATTAACTTTTCAAATTTGAATTAGAATTTTCAACGAAATGGTTGAAGGTGTCTCTTATACTTCTATACGCGTCAAAACGATCCAATGAAAATTAAAAATTCAACTTTAATAAAGTGAGATATCAAAACAAAAACCTTGCGATGTTTCAGTGGTGTGCGTATGGTAGTTCAATTTCTTTTCGTTTTTTTTATTAGTTTTAGCCGAACAAAAAGCGATACGATTTTATTTATCAAAATGAATCATTCAACACCTACAGCTTAGGAAATGCGAATAATTTAATTCTGTGTGTGTTATCAACGGAAGAATGTTTATTGAGTAGTCTTCCGCCGAGTAGTGTGAGTGTTACAGTGCATTGATCAGATCAACGATTAAGAACCTACTTCCTTTTACTAACAGCGTTTAATTAATCGATATTAATCATTATTTAAACTAGTGAGTCACTCAAAATCTATGCGTAAAAACCGTACAGAGTCAAGTGTGTACTTATGATTAGGACTGTGAGGAGAGAACATTATTACGAATGAATTTGGTTTCGTGACACCACAGGACACTTATTATTACATAATTGGTCGTAACGAAGAGACAATTTGTATATGCTTCCTAATACATTTTTCGGTTATTTTGTTCTTGAAAGTTGATTAGCTTTTTTTTTTATTCAACAGTTACTTGATGTTCCATTTTATTATGCTCGCATCTCGTCCTCAATGTTTCCTTTCTACAAAGTGCGGTGAGCGAATGTACAGCAGGTACGATCAACGCATGATTCAGATATTAGATTTGTATTGTTTTATACACACTGTCCGTATAGTCCATACCTATACCGTATAGATCTAATATTCAGTTCAATGAACACTATGAACACATTTAAAGTTCTTTCAAAACATCAAAAAATCAACTAAAATATCGTTGGTTCACACACTCGAATTATCACACGCAATTTTCCAAATACGTAAGTCTTGCCATACAGTAAATCAGCACTCGATTGATAAGCATTTACGTACTCACATTGCGTCTTACAAATCGGTGTGCGCAGGTTTTTCGTATTGCATAAAATTAACTGAATATTTTGCGTTGTGCGGGAAAGCTCATATAGATCTACAGATTAAGTGCTTATGTGAGGAGCTTTCAGTATTACCGTTAACCATTCTTTGTTTGAAAAATAAGTATGGTTAGTGTGATATCAGAGTGATGCGTGGATGATTGCTTACTTGTTGCGAAAGAAGCTATTAACAAATATCGAAGAATGTCCTTGTGTGCCTAATAATAATGAAAAGCAAAACGAATTTTTATTCAAAAATTTTATTCTTCCGTAATGTCTAAAACCTAATTCACTCATGAGTTATATAAGCTAAGAATTCTTAGTCAAAGCATCGTTAATAGTGCCATGATAAACGGACAGTAAAACTACTAGCGCAATATGAACGATCACAATGATCCAAAATGTAATTTGATAAGAAGTTTTCTTAGTTTTATGGCGACAAATTCGTTGAGCAGCAAAGCTGCCCAAAAATCCGCCTAACAATTCGAATAAATGTAATTTCCATTCCGGCGTTCGCCATTCACCCTTTTCGGCTGCCCGTTTGTCCAACATCATTGCCACAAAACTTATTATACCGAAAATGAGCAGCAAAATAATGTACGAAATTGCGACTATGAGAATTGGTTCCATTTTGGCTTTTGTGCTTTTTCAAGTATTTGGTAAAAATGATGTTTGAACTAAGTGAGAAAAGCGCGCAGCTAAAAAAACAAAATAAAAGTTATGATTTACTTGCAAGCCGAGAAGTGGCATATCTGTTAAAGGTAAATGCAGTCATGCAGTTAGGATTGTGTTTTTAAGGCGATGTTACCCCAATTTCAATTAATATAAGATCTCCTGGACTAAATTTAAAGTTCTTTGGAAGTACACACACCGATTAAAACTAACTTTACACAGCTTTTAAAGCGATATCGCGAAATATTCGAACAACTTTGGGAAAAGGTGTCAAGGTTTAGTTACAGCTCGTTCTATTCGTTGGACCCATGCGAGTAAAAGGTTGTACTAAGCTCCGAGGCATCATTCATAAAGTATGTAACGCGTGACGACTATTTACAACTCTCATTCTATCACATTTTCAACCATATCTTGCATCTATTTCGCACGTGTGACATACTTATTAACGATCCCCGATCACAAAATGAATTTTTCGGCTGGGATAAAACACGCCAGACTGCTTTTTTCATAGAACGGTTGAACTGTCAAACTTTTTCACATTTGTATGTAAAATTTTGACAGTTTGGTTTTAATAACGATATATCTCGTTTTCGTTAACAACATTTATAGCTTGACTATATGATTGACGTTCTGGTCGCATCGTCTTCAAATTTTTCAGAAAAAAATCCGTCAGCCGTGAGGCGCCGTGCTTATCTTTTCTTTGGTTTACTCTAAAGAGGAATCTACACATGGCTAAATTGCTGCCTACATTTGGGCACAAAATTATTACTATTTTGATGATAATTTGAGGCTCGCATCCTTTTTGGAAAAAGTACGACCATTGTTTAAAATGTGTTAGCTTTCAATAAAAAATGGGCATGTGCTCGATCACCACGAGAAAACTCAAAATATGTGTTGATTATCATGAAATATTGAGTTTTCTCGGGCCTAGGTTACATCACCACAAACATTTCTATTTTTTATTCAAAGGATGCAAAGGAGGCTACAAATTTGCCAAGTGAAGATTCCTCTTAAAAGTCCACCTAGTCGAACGAGCTTTTATTCGATGTTTTCGCGGTATCACTCTTAACATGACTAAATCAAAAATTTAATTACCATAAACGAATTGAAATCAGATTCGGTGGAAATTTCTTCCGTTTAGAAACGTAGCCATAATTTTCACTAAATTATGTTCGAATTACCAAACAAAATAGCACTTTTTAGAGTAAATTTTGGGCGGTGTGTGTAAATATATCCTTAATGACATTGTTTCCAACGAAAAAGCAAAAGAAAAACGAAAGCCATGCAGTATATGAACAAGCGAAAAGTATTTAGGAACGCATAAATATTGAATTTAATCAGAAAGAAAATAAAAATGAAAATTATTTCACAATCTCATCGCATTTTGTTATGATATTTATTTAGATAAAAGTGAAACTCAAACCGTTCTATTCTACTATGTTGTTGAACATTAAATCAATGTGAATATCATACGGTTTAAGGCGAGCCCAACATTTTTTTTTCTGTTTGTTTCGAGAATAAAAATTTCATTCTGTTTAAGTAATAATATGCTCGGAGAATATTTCTGTTTTGATTTCGTGCGTATTCTGCACACACAGTAAAAAAATCATTGCGTGACTCTGTAAACCAATTTTAATAAGTTTAATGGTCTTTTGTTAAATAACTTTCTGTTTCGAAGGTGCGTAGTATTTTCCTACGAGTAATGATATGTATAGGGGTGTTCGTGTTGAATTATTAAAGGAATTTGTGGACTAATTTTCGAGACAAGATAGTTTTTTTTTCGTTATTTCACTTTGTTTAAGCTCATATCCGAGGTTAATCAATAGAAAAAAGGTGAAGGTTATTCAGCCAAAAACAAAAATTATTATGGGATAGAACGCGATATGCAATGTGTATTTACATTAAACGCTTCTCCAACAAACAAACATCGTTTATTTTCACATTAAATCGTTTCTACTTGTAGCTTAATTAAAATGTTATAACCAGCGCCACAATTCTATTGAAAAGCAACATGTTCCTACCTACTATATTACCTTCAAGCGTCAACTTATACGAAATGTATATAGTATGCAGTCAATATTTGATAACACACAGCACAACTCACAAAATACACTAAAATAGTACAGAAGCATCATAATGTAATACACGAGAGCATGACATCATTTGAGAGCAAAGTTTTAGTCCAGTTTCGTTTAACATGAATTTGTTAGTATTGTCCTTAAGTTTGAAGAAACTTTTGTTTTGTAAATAATTTTCCAGATTTACATTGTGTTTAAACACGTGCAACGTAAGTCGATCGAAAGTTGTTTTCCAATTCGCTATTTTCATGCATTTTCCATTCATTCCACACGTTCCGCAAACAGACGTTTTGAGATGTTATGCAATTTATAAGTTCATATTCATAATTCATTGACTAAGGACGTCGCACGCACGGACAAATTATGGTTTGAGTATATTGAGTAAATATTAAATTGAAGAGCATAACATTTTAGTGCGGTAGCAACGACAATGTAAACGTTGATTGCGAATTGATCGACCAAATTATGAGACCCGATTTTGCATGATGGCTCATTTTTTGTCAAATGGAGAAAAATGTAGAACACAACCAGATCTACATTTTTCTCCATTTGGCCACAAATGAGCCTTCATGGCTTCGTGTTGAAAAATCGATTTAAAGAAGGTCTTGGCCAGAAATATGTCACTGGGTTTTATCATTCTTTGTGGACATCCATCATCTAAAGATCATAATGTGAATGCGTAAGTTCTACAGGTTTTCTTACCGCAAAATTGGAATCATTTAAACATGATTATAATAATATGTGGCGCAAGTTACCTAGTGCATACTGTGATCGTTTAAGGTGATGCATTAATGCATAACATGCCCATTATTCAGTCCGCTTATCGTAAATGAGCATTGTGTATGTGCACTTGAACGCAAAAATCTTAACAACCAAAATTTTACACAAAAAACTTTGCAGGTGATTCACCTTTCTTCTATAAAAATGTCTTTCTTTCAAGTTACTTTTCTTTATTTTTGAGTTTCCTCAACACCTGCCACTTGTGACGCATTTTTTTGGTTACAATATTCATTGTTCAAATTTTTGCGCTCAATAAAATGCCAATCTTTCACACAGATATCACTGATATCACCGCTTCCAATAAATTCTATTTTCATTTCACTCTCATAATCACCTTATCTGTTGCAAACAAACCACTTTAATATGAGGTATGTCATCCGCCAAGTAAGGTGATAAAAGCGATAAAAAACATCAAAGACTAACATCATTTGCAATACTACTTCACTGGAGATATAAAATGCCAACAAAATTGCTGTCAAATCAATCAAAATCAACAGTTAAGTCAATGCAGCGCTCAAACTTTTATATGTCATAAAGTCTTCAAATGATCTTAGCCGAAAACTGAATTTGGGATGGAGCCAGAGAGCTCGAATCGGGAAGCACGAGTGTTAAAAAAAACGATTTTCCAACATTACACTGGAGTGCAGAACTTGCAACATCTGGTCTTTTACCATGCTTTTGTTTATTCAGGAGCATATTCGTCGGTGTATTACCTACAATTATTAAACGTAAAGCTTGTGCAGAATCAGCAACAGCTGCACTTCACCAGCTGATCAACAAACATACTCTACTTGTATAATATACAATCAAAACACATTCTAAACAACGAGTTTACCACAGTCATACGTGCTATGTGCGCATATAATGACCTTAACGTATGTATACACTGTATGTAGCTTGCCTTTGCATTGTTTTCGATACAAAGATATTGTCTTTGTCGACCAGCTGGAGATGTTCACCTGTTGCTGATTCTGCACAAGCTTTACGTTTAATAATTGTACACCAAAGTGTTAGTTAGTACAAACACAAGCAAAATGTTGCTCATATATTGAACATATACACTATTTATATTAAGAATATCATGACCAGCCGTTGCAAATTCTGCATTCCACTGAAATTTACCCAGTGTATCACAAATTTCACTATCAAAATGAGTCACACAAAGAATTTACTAGAAAAGGAATATAACAGACACTCAGTTCTTGTCTGAATATTTTACTGATAACCTTTGGGTTTATAGGCTGATTGTTTATTGTACATGAGAAACGCTTAAGTGTAGTCAGTGAACTGAACATTCATTAAATTCCTTTAAATTCCATGAATACAGTGGTCACATATCAATACAATTTTGATTGTACAGAGAGATACAGAATCCAGTCGACACCAAGTATCTTACATTGGGATAGGCACTAGCAGCAGCAGTATAATCAAACCTGTTAAAATGCAGTTACTGTTAGTAAGTGAATTCTTGAAGGTCGTTAAGTAACAAAACAGATTTGATATATAGGGTGCGGTGTATTTTAGATCAATTAATGAGAATCGAGTATTATTCGGTGTGAAAATTTTAAAATAATTAATGTAGGAGAATCAGTGTGAAGAAACAGCCAATCGAAAATGTTTGCACCTAATTCTGCTTGTCTTTGCAAATATGAGTCTTGGTTTTGACGTGGTTCCCGAGGTAATTTTAAATTTATATCCTCAAAAGACACTCAGAGGTTTGCTTCAAATATCAAATAGAAATATCAATTGTCTTCATTGAAAAGTCAGTCATCAGAATCAGACACGAGAGTTAACAGTTCGTGATCGTTGCAAAATTAATGTTTTTAATTGAAAATTGAGGTCATCCCGTTCTTATAGCAATGACGTTACTAGCGCCTAATTAATAGATCACTTATCTTCGTTATTCAAAATCTACAGCAACAATTCTAGCGAAATAGCGATCGGAAGCAGGCACAGCTGGGTACAGCTCCAAGGCCCGTCCGAATGGAAAATATCAACGCATTAGCATACGCAGACCATAATCAACTTGTGTTGCTGTATGCGTTTTTATTAATTTTGGATTTTTAACAAATTTCCGTATGAGTTTAATGAGTGGACTGCTCTGGTAGCTAATTTCGAATTCCAATTAAGTATTTACATGTAAAATAAATAAAGTGTCAAGTGAATATAAAAGACCCTGAGTGTGTGTACACTACACGGTTCATGGTCACGGTCGTTAAATACTTAATATTTTGCACTCCGTGATGCGATTCTACATAAATATAATTTGATGTTATTGTATTACGTACTAAATCTAAATTTAATTTTACTAGTTTAGCGAAAATCCGACTGTGAATGCATAACAGAAAACAGAAAAACATTCATTCTTCTCTCGACGCGATGTCATATGACTTTTCCTATACATAATAATTGACCAGGTCAAACATTTCTCGTCTCTGTATTCGATGGTGATGATGACAGCAGCGACAGAAAATGTATAGTTTAAAATCAAGTAAAAACATTAAAAAAAACAGATAAATTTTTTAAAGTCAAAACATTACATCACAATAATTTAGAATTAATTGTAGTCGTATGTCAGAGCGAGTAAAATGTTAATTGAGTTATTAAAACTTAATGGAATTAGCTCTGCGTCTATTATAGAAATAACTAATTGTATCGCCCTAGCCTCACCCTTCTATTATTAAATATCCAAGAATAACCACTTCAATCAGTTAACTGAAATAGATATGCTGATAATGTCATATCATAAATGTACGGAGAGAAAGAAATAAAACAAAAAAAAACTCTTCGTTTATATACAGAAAGGAACTGCAGGTGGTTTTCTTATCACATACCACTACGTCGTGCTAGTATTTCTACGCGAGTCTACGATAAATGTACCTATGCATGTTTTGTAATAGATAATAAATAAGTGAGCCATTGATGATTACTTACATTAATTATTGATTCCGACATTTCTATGCCACAACTGGTAATTTACACGCACGCAAAATTCAAGAATACGTTGAAGTTTTCGACGATTTGTGTTTTTCTTTTGATTCGAAAAGTTTTCGCTTTTAAATTTTTAATCAAACCGAAACGTATGGTAGGTATAATACTATGAAGGAAACCAAATTGATTTTCTTTTCACATCGAATTCAACACCAAAAGAAGTCATTTGATTGCCGCGAACGTACACTTAAAACTAACAGAATGTTCCACACTCAATCAAATAACCATCCGAAGCTTCATTGGTATTATTCACTTTTATTGGTTGAAATATTTAAATTTTTGTTACAAATTTTGTTGGGAAAAAAACAAACAACTTTTTTTTTACCACCAAAACACACTTGTTTGTATTGAATTGGCGAGATGTTAATTACAACTGAATACAGAAAACACTTCGCAACAACCACTGTTTTCTGTTTCTGTCATTTTTTCCATTGGCCGTCATCGTATTGTATTCGATGGCTTTGCTGTATTTTATCAAATTTGTGATTGAAAGGTTCAATAAATTTTACATTGTTTTCACACAGATGTTTAACACACACTCTTTTGCTTCTTAGCTTGACATGATAACTTGAATTCTATTTATCGAAATTATAATTTTTTTATAAACAAATAGATCCAACCAAAAAACGTGTGATGTTTTGTTTTGATGTACCTAAAAATGTAATGGTATATATACTAGTACTAAAAAGCTGTATCAATTGGGCATGCTCGTATATATTACGAGTTGCATGACGTTTGAACCATAATGAAATGATGTTGTCAGCACGGTACGGGATAGAATATGACACAAAAAAAATATCACCACAAAATTGTACAGGGTTTTCATCTTTGAAAAATTATTCAAAATTCGAGAACATCTTAATTGCCCAAGGGTCTGTCTATCTTTTTATCACATGCACTGTTATACCCGATAATGAAAAGTTAGTTTTTTTTTGTATGAAACTTGAGTACCACCCGCGCATCTGTATCTATGTGACATTAAAAAACAATCACAAAAATAAAATTTTTGAACGAAAACAGCCCAGTTTTATGAACACTTTACTTTGAATATCTTATCGAGCACTCCCAATTTATGCATGCGGCAACAATGAACAACGTAGTTCTAAAATTGATGACATACTGTTCGAAAGCTAAAAAGTTCAACTAGGTTGTGAAAGTTTTTTTGTAGATGGCGATATCGTCGACAAGTGAACAAAAGTGGACATTTTTTAGGAAGATTCTACATTCTGGTTTAATGGAACTTTTGCGTCGGTATATTTAATCGATTGATTTTCGAACCTTTAACCGAGTTGAAAATTGTGTATCGGTTGTACCTTATACAATTTCTACCTTATGGATGGCCTATAGCCCTTTAAGGTGTAATTTAATAGTTATTTACATGACAAGGGATAAAAATTGTAAAGTAGAGTTTTCGTGTGAATTTTGTTTATCCGAAGCAAAGCCGATGCCAATAAACGCAAATGAAATTTGATGAAAAGAACGATTTTCGACCCATGTAAAAACAATGAAATGCAAAATTCGATGAAGTAATACTTAGAAAGAAATTTTGTTTGATGGTGTGGCTGTCACTACGTCAGGCCTATAGTCGCGAGAAAATGCAATTTCCAAATTCTTTCCCGAGGCAAACACAACATACTTCACAATAAAGGCCTTTCAAGATTCAGCGGAGGGGTGAAAATTGTCATTTTCCCTCATGCGTTGTGAAAAACGTTTTTATTTAGATCCTCCACACTCGTAACTAAAATTTTATCATTACGACATAAACTTCATTGAGTTTCAATTTATATAGTAGCTTACTATACCAGGGAACTAATTGAATATCTCGTATTCAGGCTGCAGCCTGACGTACTTTTACTCATCGTGATACGAGATATCCATAGTTATTTGCATCACTTGGATTGAAACCACGAAATTAGGGCACACAATTTTACACTCGTCACACCATGAAATACACAAACAATAAAACCAAATATAATGGCTCTCCTACAAAATCCGGAGAACTAAAATCCGGAATTACAAAATCCAGACAAAAAAATCCGGAGGCTTCAAAATCCGGAAGCCTCAGAATCCGGAAACCTCAAAATCTGGATGCTTCAAAATACCGAATTACAAAATCCAGGTTAAATTTGGTGCAAAAGCACATGTGCCTGCACCGAATCGGTACAAAGATCAGGATGGAAGGAAAAAGCTGTACCGAGTAGGTAATACTCCTTTCTTAAAAGAAATGGCAGCTGTAACGACTAGACAACAATCAAGATGGAAGGAAAAAGCTGTACCGTGTGGTACAACTCCTTTCTTTAGAGAAATAAAAGCTGTACCAACTAGGTACAACAATCAGGATGGAAGGAAAAAGCTGTATCTAGAAGGTACAACTCTTTTCTTTATAGAAATAGAATAAGTCCATATAGTTGTGACAAGTATAAAAGTTGGACCTAATTCATCATAAAAAATCTGTACTAAGCTAACTTTTCAGACACATCAAAAACACCCGGACAAAGTGTCATTGAACCTTCAAGGGGGGATTCTCCCCCCTTGGCCCCCCTCAGCGGGGGCTGCCGCCCCTCGACCCCGCTTTTTTATTTTTCCATTTATTTCAGGGCCTGCGGCGCTGATTTCATCCATTAACTACTAAACCAAACCTAGCAATTAAAGAATATATTTCAAGAATAACCAGAAGCAACCTTTTATATTTTCACACTTGAAATTACAATATTTAATTGTCAATGCAACTGTGTCAATTACAGTTGGTAGCGTCCATATTTTATGTCTTTTCTGTATTTATTTTGCTTATCCCTTCTGTCAACTTTTGACAGCATTTCACGTTTTATTACGTTTTCTTTTCCTGCAGCGAAAACCATATCTCAGCAAAAACAATCTATAATTTTTATCAAACAAATATCCAGAAATGACGGGTCCTACTCAGGTGGATGAGGATTTACAGTTTTGGACGCCATTTTTTAGAACTTTTTCGCAAAATTTCCAAGGTCGAAATAGCTCTCTCTTTGCTCAACAGTTATACTATCAAAATGATCTCTACGTGAAGATGGAAGAGTGAAAGTTCTGTAAAAGATTGTTGAATGGTATCCGTAAGTCTAGAGTATACACCGAATTAAATCCCTATGTGAATTGACAAATGTGATTCTAAAAAATTGCAATAATTGCAACAATAGGAACAAGGTCGTTGAAAATGTCAATCGTCATCCACAGAGAAACAACACAACCTCGCATTTACGTTTTACTCTCGTTCGTTTTCGTCTTTTTAAAACTCTTTTTTTACTATACTATAGGATGGAACAAACCTATGGAAAGTGTGTATTATTTGCCTCCGACGACTTTTGAATTTACACTGCCACTGTGCCAATTATGTGACACTGCAGTTTCAATACTATCACTAATAGCAGCTTTCAGAATTTTACAAAGTTCCAACATCTTCGCCAAGCTAACATCTTCGTCAAAGTTATCCGGAAAAAATCCGGACGAAATCCGTAAAGTTTAACATCGATCAGGATTTTGAAGCTTCCTGATTTTGAAGTTTCCAGATTATGAGGCTTCCGGATTTTGAGGTTTCCGGAGTTTTTTGTCTGGATTTTGTAATTCCGGATTTTAACTCTCCGGATTTTGTACGATTACCAAATATAATACACACCGTTCAAGGTTGAACTTGAATGTATAGAAGAAGAATGAGAATAAAAACGAAACCGAAAATACGCGATATGAAGCCGAACGAGTTGATCGTTCGATGTGCATCACACTACTCGTTGAAACGGAGAGTAAGTCCTTCCTTCGTATCAAATTTCTATCTTTGACAAATAACATAAACAAACTCCACCATTAAGGAAAACATAGCCTGGATCCCTATACCTGCTCAAGGTCTGCTGAGAGAGAACTAAAAATGTATGGTTTCCGATAACTGTTGACGCGTGATATTCAATGTTTTCATGGTTTGGCGAGTGTAAAATTGTTTTCCGTGTGAAGTATACTATTTTACTTTCGGGAGTTTGGGTATATCTTTGCATTGCCACATAAAAAACGATATGCACCTATGTCCAAATGTTTATTTTGACGAGTTGGATTATGATCCGCACCTTCGTCTTAGGATCACAATCACCAACTCTTCAAAATTAACATTTGGAAATTTGCACACATAATATTTATTAAACACGTCTCCATCAACCCATACACAAAATTTTATGATCCAGCTCCAGAAGATTTAGTGACTCTCCCAAATCTCAACTTTAGCTTCGCTTCTGTATGTGCTACAATCGATCGTAATCAAAGCAATAAGTCTTCCGTTTTACCGCTAAACTCACGTCCAATTTGAAACACAACGAATGCAAAAAAAAAGATATTTGGAGCCGATTTTCTCCATTCCAGCAGACCAAATTATTAACTTACGATACGTATGTGTATAAAAGAAACCTTCATCTGCTGTTACAAGAATAAGATTTGATCAGAAGCTGTTCTGACTTTGAATTTATTTCTATTGTGATTGTCTCAATAAATATAGATACAATAAATACACAGCCAAGTACATACTATCAATGCAAGCAAACGTTTATCATCGAATTGTTCTTTTTTCTTTAGGTTTTTTTTTTCTGGTCTTTACATAAATTTAAAAGAAGTCAAACATGTAACAAAATGTCATTTTGTAATTTCGTTTTGTATTTTTGTTATTTCTTCGGAAATAAGGCTAGTATAGTGCAATTAGAAAAATTCATGTACAAGAGCTTGCAAATATTAAGACAAGTTAGATTCGATAGGGCTTTCGAACCAGAATGACGTTTCCTCCCACTTTCGGGTTCCTTTGATATGGCCAATAATTTAGATTTATCAGTTTGGGATGATCAGTGAAGATCTGTTGATCCTTTGTTTCCGTTTGATGCCCAATAATATATCTCCCGCCTGTTTTCGTGTATTTGCATTACCAGTTCAGTGTTTATATACTTTGTTCGTTAATGCCCAGCTATCTTTTGCACCTTTTTTATCGGTGTTGATTTTTCCCATATTATTTAGTGGAAACTACGCGAGCTAATCGATCATCTTCAAGGCCGTTTGAAATGCCATCCACGTTAAAAAAAATCTCATTTGAATGAATGAACGAAACATTTATAAAATTCTTCAACAATTTGCTAGACATTAGTTGGGAGGTTTTGTCTTTGGCTTGGAATTAGACGAGTCTGCGTCTTCCTCTTGGTAGTGAAGAAATCATAATTTTTATTGAAAATTATTGAAATGAAAAGTTAATTCAATCGCAGTTTAAAACGGAATTCATTTACTATGAAGATGGAATAATTGATAAATGGATAACTTTTATATTCATCCGAACAATTTAATGTAAATATTTTCATCTTGTCATGGCTGTAATTTGGCTCATTAAATAATCAAAAGTGACGGGTTGTTTATTTATTTAAAATACACAACGTTTGATTATTATGTGTGTATCCGTCTACCTTACATTTTACATTTAAAAAAAATTCAAACGACGAATCATTTCACGGAATAAAATTGGATTTGAACATGTGTTAAAGAGTCGCTGAAAGTATACCTGACACAAAACAAATTCTGATCGAATAAATTATTCCATTTAATTTCAGTTAACTTTTTTTTATCTTTTTCAAATCGAATCAAACAAAACGTTCGAAGAGAAAAGGCAAAAAGTAGCGTGGAATATTTCACTCAGGCGTCAAATAAAATACAGCAGAGAAAAAAGAACCAACAAAAAGAAACTTTTATTTCCAAAGCGAAAATGTGCTGACTCTATGAGATAAAACTTGGGAAAATTTACATGCTTTTTGCAATAATATGAATTAATTAATCTCTCACAATGCATGTTGTATACGTCGACGAGAGGGACTCTTTTATAATATTGTTGATCGGACGCGGGCAGGGCATGTATAATTTATGTGTTTTTGAACAGTCTTCTTCCGAGGTATTATTGCTCACCTGGTCGTATTGTTTTGTGTGTGTTTTTTGTATGTTCAGTTACATGGATGTAAAGCATGAAAAAGTGCTGTTTCATTTGGTAGGTTTTTGTTTGATGTTTATCACGCTACGATGAGATTATCATTTTTTTCCTCGTCAAAAATTCAAATTTTAATTAGACACAAAGTGTAGGACAATTTATTCATATTTTCAACGCTCCGAAGATTAGAATAGAAAAAACGAAACGATTTTCATTCTTCTTCGTTTTTTTGTTGGTTTAGCTATAAATGAAATGGACTCCACGATTATCTTTTGATATTGCAACTTATGTGTTAGTCATATTAGTTCTCACATTTATACTAAAACCATATTGCCTTCGGTTCGAAATGCAACCTCCCCACAACCCTCAACAAAAAATTTCGTAGCAAGACTGAAATGTACTATTTTACAACGCAGGCGAGAAAATAGTCTTTTTTCCCCCTCAGTTGAAACTTCGGAAGCCTTTGTTGAGAAAACAACGCTCTTTCGAACTTGTCTTCACTCGTTGAACAAATAACTATTCTCAACGCAGGCAAGAAATAGTCATGCTTGCCAAGCGGACGAAAACAAAATATGTCAAATCACTGGAAAAAAGTAGAAAATTTCATTTTTTCGGATGACTTCTGGCCCTAGCTTCGCTCTGGCAACAAAAAACACCTTCGAAACGAAATTTCCAACTTTTTCCCTAAGGTAACGCACGACTATAACTAAGCGGTACAATAACATCATATCCAGAATCGGGCAACTATTATATGATTCTTAGGAGTATTGAACGATAAGAGTTACGTAGAGATTCAGTTCAACGAAATGAAAATTCTGAAGCGCCGAAATTTTAGATTTGGTTTATAAGTAGAGGAATTGGATCGACTAAATCATGTCGGAATAAATCTCTGCAGGATTCATCAGCTTGCACGGTGGGGTTGAACAAAATTTAAATAAAGTCGCGACACCACCTCCGATTTTTTTTCATATTCTTATTGAGGGACTCGAGTACTATAGGGAACCACATTCAGTTCGCGGATCTATCCAGCCGTTTCGGAGAACCGGCACTCATGGCCGTGCGTAACCGAAGAGTCAATTTGAATACAGATGGTTATCACAACGGATAGAGGGACTAATTCTAAGCTAATTTGTGTTGAAATGGCTTCCCTCTACAATGTGACCACGTAGCTACAGCCAGCTAAAGTCGAAATTTCGACATTTTTAAATCGTGATATGCCCAAGATAAAGAGAGTTTGAAACTCCCTACCCCCCGTCCTCTCACCAGTTAATCCTCCTGTTTGTAAAATTAAATCTGTCAGTTGTAGTCTTTAGTTTTAAGTTAAGTCAAGTATTAGAAAAGGTTTTTGTCTAGTTTTCCTTTCGCCCTCTTGCTCGTCAGTCGCCATTTATATAAATAACTAACACATTAACGCTGAATTAAGTTAAAAAGCCGTCCTTAGGCTAAACACTTACTGCAAGTGAAATATTATTATTATATTCGTAATTTGTATTTTTTTGAATAATAAAGTTCGTTAAGTTAAGAGTTTGAAACTTTTTGAATGGCGATATTGGTATGGCGATATTAAAAGCCGAGAAAGGATTTAAAAAAAAAATTGTCTGAGTTGTACAATATTTGAATAAGTTTATTTTCACCATCATCGGCGAAGCTTGGACTCATCTGTAATACACAGGTTGACCATGTATGCAACAAGACAATAATGCCCGATCAGCCTGCAGCCTTACTCATACCACTTATTTATAAAGAATGCATAACAATTCCACTCATTCTAAAGGAAAAGTGCCCGAAGATAGATAGTAAATTGAAAATTTCGTTGTAGAGTGACCTTGCTGCAAACAAAAGGTTGTAACAGATGCTTGTTGTAAGGCTGGTATTGCAAGTGTGGTATCGTTGTAAAGCTTAGACTGCAGGCTGATCAGGCATTATTGTCTTGTTGCAGACAGGGTCAACCTGAGTATTACAGATGAGTCCAAGTTTCGCCGAGGATGGTGAAAATAAAATTTTTCAAATATTGTACAATTCAGACAAATTTTGTAAAATCCATTCTCGGCGTTTAATAGAGCATGGAATCCTCTACCAATATCGCCATTCAAAGAGTTTCCCACTTTCTTCGTGTTGGACATATCACCATTCAAGATGTCGAATTTTCGACTTTAGCTGGCTGTAGCTATGTGGTCAAGTTGTCGAGGGAAGCCATTTCAACACAAATTAGCTTAGAATTAGTCCCTCTATCCGTTGCGATAACAATCTGTATTCAAATTGACTAGTCGGTGCCGCAAAGCCATGAGTGCCGGTTCTCCGAAACGGCTGGATAGATCCGCGAACTGAATGTGGTTCCCTATAGTACTCGAGTCCCTCAATAAGAACATGAAAAAAAATCAGAGGTGGTGTCGCGACTTTATTTAAATTTTGTTCAACCCCACCGTGCTTGATTGTCATATTTGATGTCCGAAAAGCTTCATCGATTGTTTTATTCTAAATGTTTAACCTTTTACAGACGGCAAGCATACGACCAGTATTATTATCGGGTCTATTACTTACATCGATCAAAGTATTTTTAATCTGTTGATTTCAAATCTGGTACTTCAATTTTTTTTAACATGCATTTTACTATATAAAAGATCATATTACCCAGAACTTGTCTTTTTTTTCGTTGTAATCAATAACAGATGGATATCCGCATGTGACAGGTTAAATCTAAACGTTGATTGAACGAATAAAGATGTTAATGGATGACAACAGCGAAAACCAATTTCTTAGATGATAGTAATCCCACTCGATTTAGGAGAAAGATTGCAGTACATATTAATTTTCTCTTTCAGTTGACTTTTAACAGAATATGTTACATCATTTGATCTATATATCCAAATCCAAAATATTGATAAAAATCTTTTACTTCATTGGTTTTAACATTATTAAAAAAAAACCTGAAGAATAAATTATAACAGTGAGCGGCTGGACCACTAAACATGTTTATATTTGTCCTGTTCAACGGCTACTGTTCTGTGGAAGCGAAATTATTTATTTTCTCATCAATCCTGTTACCAATTATAGAAAATGTCGCTGAATAAATATCTACATAATAAATATTCAAAAGACAGCACCTTTGTACAGTGAGATCCACACCACACACCTACATTTTTCATTTAATTCATACAACTGAAAAATACATCTTTTTCTAGTTGAACATGTCAAGCTGTCAAAGACAATTATAATCCGACTCGAGACATCCCAATCTATCTGTTCCAGTAGGTAAAACTTTCAATTGTAAACTGATACATTATACAGCAGAAATTTTGTTAATTTATAATTAGTTTTTTATTTTCATAATTCCTTATAATATTTTTACCTTCAAATTCTTCTACGTTTTATTTTTTGTACAACACACCGTCTTAATTAAGATTCAGTTATTAACTGAATGATATACAAGTTTAATGAATAACAAATAATAATAATAGGATCTTGAATGGGATAGTAAAATTTCTTTCAAACATTTTGTTTCAGTTGAACAAATTTTGTTGGTTTTATATTTGTATAAAATAGCCGCCAACTTTTTTTCGGCTAGGCTGAAACTGACTGGTTCCATTGCCTAAATAATTTTTTTATTCGAAATTTGAACGTAATATCAAAGAAGTAGATGACTTGGTTTTACCCATCAGTGTTTTACGGCAAACGCAGGTATCTGTCAGCCAGCGTAAAAAAATTAATTAAGACGACAAATAAATTCTTGCGGTTGTACGAAATAAATACACAATGAATACCACAGGAGTTTGTGCGTGAAATCAGCAGTCATCGAAGATCAAGGAGAAAAAGACAAATTTTACCCTTTCAGCGGTGACTCATTCATTATAGATGAGATAATGGACAGCGAAACAGAGTATAACTAAAGATGTAATAGATATTTATGATACTAGAACTGTAAAATAATTGAATGATTTCGACAAATGAATTCACGCCGTAAGTGCGGTCGAAATTCAAAATGGAACGTGCGGAGGTCTTTCTAACGTAGCGTCATTCTCATACAATGATGCATTGAAATGTATTTTTTGGTTCACTTTTTCATCGAATCGTTCGCTAAAAATTCAAATTTTAGGCACACTTACGGCGTGAATTACACTGTCATACAACTGAACACGCCACAATCACTGCCATTCTGCTGCCGTGGATGGTGTGTAACATTTTCCTAGGGAATGCAATCCCGGTACCAATCCCGGTACCAGTACCGGAAAATCCCAGTCCCGAATCCCGGTATTGATCAAAAAATCCCGAGATTAGTACCGAAATTTAAAATCCAGTTTTCACTGACAAAAAAGTTTCGAAAAACTCACCTGTTGGAGGTAACTTTGTCTACAGGTATTACAGGTATTACAGGTACATTATCTGCCGCAGCTGTATTTTTTGCATGGGGCGCTACAGTTGTGGCAGCTATTGTATATTATCTGGAGACAAAGTTACCTGCAACAGGTGAGTTCGAATCTTTTTTGTCAGTGTTTTTTTTATAAAATTTTGAAATCGATCAACTTGTATGATTCAAACTACTATGGCAATATAAGATAAACATTGAAACATAGGATTAATTAACGTTTTTCTCTTATGTCGTATTATTTGCAAACACAGAAAAAGACGTTTTTAAAACTACGATGGCTAGCAACGCACTTCACGCATGCATGATCATAGTGGTCGGCTGCAGAAAGTACTCTATTTTACATGGAAATATTTTTATAGTGTTCTACGTTTGTATAATACACTGTCCAGTTTCAGTACTCTATTTATCATCCATGCTTGAAGTGTTTAAAATCTTTCTGGTGAGTGTCTGCTGCTCATCAAACCAACTAGCGTTGAATCTGAACGTGCATTTCCGGCTTGCCGTTACTTGCGTAGTAAAATATATTGTGGATTTAGGCGATATTTCACAAAACTGCCACTAATTGACGCTGTCGGAAAGTCGGTCTTCTGTCACTTCACACGATTTATATTTTCAAAGGCAGCGTGCTTGAAAATTTACATTACCTAACAAATCAATTAATTTTTAAATCACAAAGCACAAAAATTTGCGATTGTGACGACAACAAGTCCCACAACTTATACGTTCAAGATTGAACGATGATACGTTAAGTGCATTGTGAGCATTTTCCAAAGAGAAAATTGAATTTACAATGTGACATCATCTACGCTGTTGCAAACATAAGTTAAAGTTACCCGTCGTAGTGTCAAATTTGATATTTAGAACAAAATAAATTCGATACGTGTTTCACTGTGAGTAAGCACACTTAACTGTACCATTAAAAAACTTAAAAAAATGAGAATAAAATGAAAATAATTTCTTTTACTGATAATTAATCCATATCTTTTCAGTACCGGAAATCCCGGTACTGGTACCGGTACTGAGTTTCTTAATCCCGAATCCCGGGATTCAAAAATCGGTACGGGATTGCATTCCCTACATTTTCCTTACTCCATCCGCTAGTGTCGAATTCGATTTTTCGTTTATCTAAATTATTAAATTCGACACTAGCGGATGGAGTAAGGAAAATGTTACCGACCATCCACAGCAGGAGAATGGCAGTGATTGTGGCGTGTTCAGTTGTATGACAGTGGAATTCATTTGTCATTCATTCATTCACTTTCCTTCTTCAATTAATCTTCCAATTCGGACAACACCCGATCGTTCGACGCTCCCTTTGAATCGTAATATTTGATCGTTTTCTCTTTCATGTTGATAATAGCCATACACCAATGCGCATTGCCTACGTGCACTGGTACCGGTATTACATCACAGGCGAATAGGTCGATGTATTCATAACGTACAGGCCCGGACTGGCCATATGGTGAATTCGGGGAATTCCCGATGGGCCTTGTGGATTTTTGTATGAGAATTTTTAATTTGTGGGCCTTTTTAAATTGAGTTGCATGGAGCCCCCGATGGGCTTTTTCGAGCCAGTCCGGTACTGATAACGTACACTTTCGGAGGCACGGAGTCCACTGCGTTCTATCAACAGACTCATGTAGAAATTGATTACTTTGTCGTTTAACCAAACTAATGTAATGGAAAGTTGTTCGTACAGTTGGGGAGTCACCCGTGCCAGCTACATAACAAATTTCTGCTGGTATCCGAATCGTTCGGTCAAAATCGGGCTGGTCCGAGTGGTCTTCGGTGTCGCATCGTCAAAGCGAGTGGCAGCATATCGGTCCAAATTATCTTCAGTGTTGCGTCGTCAAAACGAGTCACAATATCTTGGCTTCAATACAAATCATCTTCCATCATCAAAAAGTCGTTGATCAATGGAACTCAAGAAGTCGTTGGTAAACCACGACTCAACATTGGCCAAGTGCAAGTTCTAAAGTTGTTGGTCAAATAGGACTCAAGGACATCGTCTGTAAACTGCAAGCCAAGCAGTCAATTGGTCAAAAGAAAATTCATTGTTGCATCGTAAAAACGAATCGAATGCAATTCAAAGAAGTAGCTGGTCAAATGCAACTCAAAGAAGTCGTTGGTAAAAAGCAACTCAAAGAAGTCGTTGGTCAAATGCAACTCAAAGAAGTCGTTGGTGAAATGAAACTCGAAGAAGTCGTTGGTAAACCGCGACTTAACATTGGTCAAACGCAAATCAAGGAATAGCACTCCAAGAAGTCATTGGTCAAATGTAACAGTTGAGTCGTTCAAAATTGAGTAATTTTTACTTTTCCGTAGACTCAGAGGTTTCTGCTTTTTCTTTCGAATTGTGTGAATATTTTATTCCATGATTTGACGACCAAATAGAGATCTTCCAACATTGTGAAAATTTAAATCTCCTAGAGCCTATTACAAAAGTGCGACTAAATATTGATAACGACAATGATAACAAAAAGAAAGCACGGAATGAGCCAACATATCACACAATTATCATCGTCAGTTAAACTACACTCTTAAGACAGTGTAGAGAGAGATGTGAATCGCAGCAAGGCATAAATAATATTGTATGCGATGGTCAAACTTATTTATGTGTGTACTCGATACGAACATATTTATGTGTATACATACCTAAGCAACAAATTCAAGAAACAAGTCAAAGAAGTAGAAATTGTTTTATATTTTCGTTATATTGTACACCACCGATTCGATATTATTTTATATAAAACTCGCGGGACTTCAAAATGAGAAATCAAGAGAAGTCAAGTCAGACAGTATACGGTCTTCGAACGTAAAGTGTGTATATGTGTTCTATGTTCGTTGGAAGGTTTAGTTTATTTTTGCCTTCTTTCAAATTTTACCGGAAAATTTTGTTTTTGTGAATAAGAAATTTGTACAACAAATTTAAAGGATAAAGCGATAATTGAGTTTGTGAAAGCGTAACTGGTGGATTAATTAATGTTATCCTGAAGGGTTACTGATAAATTTACTGTGAGTGGAAGTTTCAACGATTGAAAAGAGAGAAAAACGTCATCAATGCGAAAGGATTAATGGATTATGTGATTGTTGAAAGTGTACAGTGCATAACTGGAGGATGTATGTTTTGGATGCAAATGGATATTTATTGAAACATTGACGATCGTGTAAGTACTTAATTCTTTATTTGGTTTCTAATCAACAATTTTGTAAGATCTGTAAGGTCTAGAGACAAACACTGATCTCCTGATAGGATCCTATGGTTTTAACAGATAGGACTATTCGTAAACATTGATCAATCGATTGACTAAATAAATCGAAGGAGTTAACAAACTTGCTTCGTGTTTTTTTTTGCTAAATTAATACAAGCTGGAGACGCCATATACTGACTTGACAATGAGCAAATTTATTTCTAAATTTCTAATTAAACTTTTACATATCTAATTTTTATCAACGTAAAATTCTTAGCTCATCAATAGTTCTTTGTATCTAAAATGCACTCAAGCGAATAATTAAGTTTCATGACTCGGAATGATGTTTCTAACAAGAAGCAATGTTTGTAAAAATGTAAAATTTCTTATGTCAAAGCAGTGATTTATCAATCGTAAATTGAAGTTGTTTTCGAGGTTGTTTTGGTATTTCTTTGTTTATCCAATTATCGATACATCACATCGCATGCATAATGTTATGATGTGAGGTTTCTTAGTTTATTCTTCCAATCTTGTTTTATCTCATTGTTTACTGAAAATCTCTGTTTTGATTTTGCAAACTCCCAGAACGTTGCCATTAAAACGTTATCATTCACCAGAGAAAACATAACGAATAATTTGTACGGCACCTGAAGTCCACATAGCCATATATTTTAAGAACACTAAGTGATAGTAACAGTAGCAACCTTACCATTCGCTAGAAAAACCTAAAACTGTTGTTATTACAACTCTAAAAAAATACTTGACAAAAATATAAGCGATTACCTCCGATTAACGTGGACCTATAGAAAAATGTCTGTTAAAACAAATGAAGTAAAAGATTTTGTATTAAAGACTAATCGATTCTTTAAGTAATTGAAGTAGCAGATTTGACCGTAATGTGGCGAAACATATAAGTAACATTAATGCATTCAACTAATCGTCAAATATAATTAAATTTATATTATGAAGCAAGTATGTAGTAACAGAGTAAAATGAAAATAGGATCGTTGTAAGCTTTTAGAAACGGATCGGCATTTGTTACCAACAAAATCGACGAAAAATTGTAATGAAAAATCATCTTAATTATTATCTTGTATAGCAAAATGAGTTTTATGAAGTAGATGATTTCGAAACAATGTGACAAATTTACTGATTCATTATCATCTCGCAGACAACCACATCACCAACAAACCTATTGAGTTTGTTAATTCTTTTGATCTAAGTATTTTCAACAGCTTAAGAACGATGGATGCTTTTTACCAAAATACTTTTTGAGAAATCTTAAAACCGTAAGAACGACTACAAGTGTGTCAACTTTCAATAAAAAGTATTATTGTTCGCGTCAGTTTGCCGAAATTCATGAATTTCTCATTTTTCTCAGAGCTCTTATTTTTAGTACTTATTGCGGTTTTATGAAAACAGACGAAGCGTTGAGAATATGTTTCGATAAAATTTGTCGAAAATATAATAATGTAGTCTACAATTTCAGCTAAGTATTCATCGCTCTTAAGTAAACATCTTTTACTTCAATTGTTTACACATAAATTTTTCTAAGTAAGATTGCACAAATCAGAATCTTTTATTCTTTTTGTTATGGCTGTCGATAACAGATGACATAGCCGTCTACAAATGGTTGAGATACAAGAATTTGGAATCGCTCAGCGAGTTTTATCACATAAACATTAACTCTGCAGATTGGAATCAACTTGAAAACATAGTTCAAGAAAACGTCTTTTTAAATTCTTTCTCTCCACTCATAACTTGAAAACAAATATTTACGGGAGAAATAAAGTTAATTAATTTCGTGATGAGCTACCAATTTGTCTGTAGGATTTGCTCATTATAAACTTGAATATTACGCCAATCATATAAAGCTAAACACCTCGTCTCACACGCAATTTATTACCTTTTATTACAATATTCAAGTAAATGATATGGGAATTTAATGGACATTTATTGGTGTTGTTCGTTTTTTTTTTGTTTTATTATTTTTTTGCCCACATGGATTCAAAAAAAAAGCAAAACAGAGTATAACTGGTCTTACAACAATATTCTAACCAACAAATTCTATATAAAGAGCTGCAGTCAGCTTCCTATATAATTTAATGTATTTAATTTTGTCTGCAGCTTTAAGAAAGCGATTCTCCGTTTTTACTTCTAATTATTTCATATCTAATCCCAGAACCAATGTTCTATCGAATCAAACGGTTGTAAAAAGTGCAAAAAAGAATATTACTCTCCACTTCACCATGCACATTTGAGAAGTATTTAATGTGTGTGCTTGTAGTGTGCTTACTGTTATAACTTTTTCATCGAAAAAAAACTCCATCCGGGTAGAACAGGTGAGAAAATAATTTTATTTTAACACCATTTCTAATAACGTTCTTTCTCTGAACTGTAATTACGATTACATCACAAAAACTATTGTGGTTTCGTGTAAATAATTGCTGTGAGGTCTGTGTTTCTTTATCTAGTTTTTATTGTGACGTGATTAATGTCTTAATCTGAAGTACCTACTGTAGAAATTGGAAAATGAATATAATCCAGGCGGGGTTATTCTAAGTTAAGTTTCATATCAAAAAGGAGGCGGTCAAATGTTTTTTAATATGTCTTTAGAGCGACTATCCCTTAAAATCTATAAACGACACTGATGGACTTACTTCCTTTTTTGAATTGTCCCTGTGGAAACATGAAAATGACTGTGACTGTTTAAAGTTTGATATTCAAGGTTACCAATTTCAGTCAATTTTATCGATTCGATACTCATTTTCCATTTTATACAACCTATCAGACATGAAATTGTATCTATCTAACCGTTTTCGCTATGTCAATAGTAAACAACTGTATCGCTCCTAGGCAACGCACATAAACAAAGTTAAAATCTTTCGTTAAAACGTAATTTACTTTTTTTTGTTAAGTGGTGAACTATGTCCGAAATAACAAAATAAAATGCCTGTGAACGACTTGCCACCAGAAGAAACAAAGTCTACATCATCTTCATCTGATTCCGCTTCGATCGAACAGCTTCCATCAAGTCTCAGCAGTATATCATTACATGAAGACGATTTTGGAACTGAAACAGTATATCAACCGCTCGTCATTCCGAGGGAACCTAAACTGGATGAATTGCTAGTAAGTGTAGTGCAATCAGTGATAGAAAATCGAGTCTTTAACCACAAAAAAATGGGATAGCGTAAAGTGTCCGGATCGCAAGACCTTCATAGATTGACTGAAGTAAACCTTAAATTGTCTTCCACTATGGTATGCATACAAAGACTGGAAGTGTTCCTACCGAATTTGGTCTCGCTGAATTTGGATGGAAGTTCTTTGAATTCGTTACGTGACTTAGGAACAGGACTTGTGATTAAATATTTAAATGTAAGCCGTTGTGGACTAACCAGTTTGGACGGAACGAATGGGCTGGCCAGTTTAATTCATTTGGTAGCTGAATCAAATGCAATTCGAGAGGTGTCACCAATATTTAATTTAAATGACTTGAGGAAGCTCAACCTACGTGGGTAAGGAGAAACTTTAACTTCTGCGATATATGTTTCCATCGTTTTTCACATCTAACTTCTGATTATCTTTAGAAATCTTATTGATAATTTCGGAACAGTTAGCTTCTTATCAATGTGTCCGGAGCTGATAGAAGTTGATTTAATCAGCAATCCCGTCTGTTACCTGAATAATTATAGGAATGAAGTTAAATCCTTTGTGCCCAACTTGGTTCTACTTGACGGTACTCCGTTCAATAGTCTACCCAACGACGGAACTTGTGAGACAGGAAACACATCATCCGAGTTTAGTTCATTATCTGACCAAACCCGAAGTGATGTGTCCAACAATGAAATAGTTACGATAAATCATCAATTACCCCGACCAAACAGTTTCGGTAACATAAACATGACCGACAACAAAACTATCCGAATTAATCGACCATCAACGGCCGGTTTGTTTGTTTGTAAATATAAAAATTTCTTCATAAAACAAACTCAAATTTACAGACCCAATAAATCCTTCAACAAGCAGAAATTTATCGTCAGGTGAACCGGTTTGTGGTAATGTAATTTCACGCATTCGATTTAATCGAAAGCACAAACGACCCGCATGGATTGCATCCGATACATCGTCATCGGTATCGAGTGGCAGTGATTCAATATCTTCAAGAGAATTTCCGGAAGTACTTCCCCAGCAATCGTTCGATTTGGAATTGGGCGTGTTAGGGATGGTCGGTAGTGAATCCGATCCGAATCGTTTATCCGAAAACGACGATCATGCGAAACTATTGCGTGTGGCTAAGACGTGGAGGAGAAACAAAAATTTGTCGATGTTGGGTCGAGAGGAAAAGTGAGTTCGGTGGGTGCGTAGAAAAATTTGTTCGAGTTTGTAGGGCGAAAATATTCATTTTATGCACTCAAACCGGTGGTTTTTGCATTCTCATTGCGGAAACTCGAGTGAATTTCCACAATTTTCTATTTTGATTCAATTGGTTGGTTAGCGTAAAATATTGTTGGTTCTTTGTTGCTATAAAATAAAATTGTATTACCAAGTCAAACCCAGTATTTAAAAAAAAACAATTTCACTTTGTTAGATCAGTAATCAAGACTTTTCTTTTGAAAAAGCAGTTTAAAGGCAACTCATGTTCAAAGCCTTTCAATACAATCACTTTTACACCTTTAAATATCGACTCAAAATTGAGCAAAACAAATTAATCCAATCCCTCTAATCTAAAATTAAATCATTAAACGTAGACGAATCGCTCGTTAAGCGTCATTTTCTACCATAATTCATCAACAAGTTAAAATTTGTAGAGAAAAAAAAGAGTTTATCTGAAGAGGTGTGGTTTCGGTAATTTTATATTTACTCGGTGATTAAATTCTCAATCATTTCAATAAAATGTGTTGCCAGTACAAACATTTTTGAATTAACTTTGTCTTTAATAAATCGGTGAATTGTTTCGCAAATAAAATCTCACATCGTAATATAATGTGAGTTAATTAAGGATTAATTTTGTCCATTTTAGTTACAATGCCATTTCACCGTGTACATTTAAATTCTCCTCTCCAGCATGCATAATGATCGCTACAAACGCCGACTTCGAAGTTATATAAAAATGTATGCACGATTCTCGTGATGCTAAGCTGTAAGGCAGTTAGTAGATTCAGTTAGAAACACCTCCACATTGAAATAATACACCTCATGTTTTAGTCATTTAATTTTTATTCACGTGCGTTTTCTCTGCAAAATTTTTGTTTCTTCTGTAAATGGATTTAAAAACTCTTTGTAATCGCGCTTGAAGGACGTACCGCTTAAAGCTTATACAAGAAAAAGTAAAATCCAGCAAAACAAAAACCTCATATACGTACAAACATTCGTCTCGTACATTCAATGTGAGAATTAAAGATCTCCGATTATGTCTTATAAGCAACTGAGACGTTCCTGAGGTATATGGATTTTAATGATTTCGAAAACTGTTGTTCGTCTGAACCGACGAGTATAATAATGTTTCTTGCCTCGGCTTAACATATAATTTATTTGTTTGATTGGGTGTCCAGATAGGAAAATATTTTCAATGTTGTTTTGGGTTATAATAATATCTCTACGGTACCCACAACCGATGTATTCGTTTTCTGCGTCTTCGTTGAATTAGATTAAGTAGTGTGGCTGTATAAAATGAAGATGAAGAGGTTCATGTGCGCTGGTAATTTTTATGTGAAATTTGATCGTTTTGTTTGTTAATTTTCCGTACAAAGTTGGTGTTTTATGGTCAAAGATGAGATTATTTGATATGGAGTTGGGAAATTAAAGATAAATTTGTGCGCATTACACGTAAGCCGAGTATGCATTGAATGTGTACGTGTAGTCAGATGATAAACGAATATTGCATTCGTATGCCATCATACCTTACTTGGAAATTTACATAAAAAAAACAAATCTTTTCGAGATGTACGATTAAAATATTTGCCAAGCATTGCGATTTCTACCATCGTTCTTGAGTCAAGACAACTTCCTTCTTCTATGCTTTTTATGCAATTGAAAATTTGTCATTAAGTTTTATTAAAGTTTCTTGATTTACTTGACCCTTGGACTGCTTTTGAGTCAGGAGTCGCTGTGTATTTTATCTCAAACAAAACAAAGAGGCGCTATTCTTCAATCATCGAACATAATGTTACTGGCAGATAAGATTGCAGCTTTCGTTATTGAATCTTAGTGTCGTTTCGATATCGGAATGGAAGTGTTTTATGCACTAGTGCCTTCTTCAAAGGGCCGACGTGTTCACAGACACACAATTTTACTTGCATTCCTTCCTTTTCTCTAATAATGCCGATAATGAGCATGTATTCAATGTTTTTTTTATTATTCAGAACTCGAGGCTGATTGTAAGATTTGTTCACACAACGGTCATAATAACCCTCACTATGCAACGAACAAATTGTACAATCGGTCCTTGTTGCAAAGAAGTAACTATTATTTACTAAATGACCGCAATCATCCGTTTTAATTAAGTTAAATGTTTTTAATCAACATATGGAATTATTATTACGAAGAAACCCATTATCCACTTGCAACTTGCATGTACGGTGCACACAACATAGTAAATGACTCAAAGCAATTCAATTGATTTCACATCCAATCCTATAAATTCCCATAAAGACATGCAATGTTAAGTTTAAAGGCACCTTTTCCATCTCTTTCTCCGTTTCACATATCCCACGCAAAAATGCATAATGAGAATTATATATCACGTTGAACGAACTATGACCAATTTGGCTGATTATACCAGTTGGAATATAACCGAAGAATCAATACTGTGGCTGTAGGGTAGAATGAAGGCGAATAATAGCATCGTTTAATTCGACTTGATTGTTTTCCGAATAAATTGATGACCGTAACGTATTCCCATGCATTTCGAGATTTATGCATCGATTTCATGCAAAATGTCGTTATGTTGTCTTTTTAACATAAGTCGGAATATTAAATGCGAAAATATGGAATGAAATTTTGTTCTCTTTTCGGTTGAGTTATTTACTGCATTTGTAAACAAAGATTGATCTCGTTTTCTAAAACGAAATTTCCGTCCATTTCTTTGGGATATATAGACAAGCTTCGCGATTATTTTCTACTATATAGAAATGTTTCGCTTATTACTGAAAACGACTCTAGAAGCGATACATTGATTTTTTTCTTCTTCTTAAATTCCAACTCAACCCATCACCGTCACGTAATCATTGTTGTTTGTCTTGCTCAAAGAGACGTATTAATGCTGTTTCACATGGATGTGTATATATTCTTCGTCCAGAAGAACAAAACAATACATAATAGCTGACATAACGACACATATCCACATAACATTCAACTACCTCAGACTTTTTTTCATTTCAATCTGCTAGTTTTACGGTCTTCCATCATTTAAATTTATTTCCTTTCAAAATATCATCTCATCATCATGTTCGTTGTAATGTGCTACAGATATATGCAGACAAACAACGTAAATGATACGATTAACCCACCATATAACTCGCTTGTTTCGCTACCATTTCTTTCTTTTTTTGTCTGTATAATATTAGGCCTGCTCTGAATCCGGGTAGTGTGGGATATTGGGCTGAATATGCGTTTTTCTGGTCCGGAAGGCTTAAATATTGGACCCGTATCTTTTTTTAGAATTTTAAAAAATAGTTTGGGCATGGGGAGCAAGGCGTTTGTACAAATGTACGAAAGCGTTGGTTAGAAGAGAGGAGAATGATGGTGTATATCTTTTTTACTCTTCTAACCAACGCTTTCGTACATTTGTACAAATGCCTCGCTCCCCATGCCTAAACTATTTTTTAAAATTCTAAAAAAAGATACGGGTCCAATATTTAAGCCTTCCGGACCAGAAAAACGCATATTCATCCCAATATCCCACACTACCCGGATTCAGAGCAGGCCTAGTATAATATGCATTTACAAGATTAACAAATATGAGCTTCTGTTACAACTTTTGAAACTTAACCATTTGAAGTAGAATTGTTCACTGAGAAAAATGCGGAGATTTATTTGGAATGTTCGGATGATACTGAAAAATCAATCATTTGCACGAATGGAATGGGAAGAATATCTGGGATCTCTACAAGAACTCTACATCGCTCGCCACTGTTGAAATTGTCACGAGAGTTCCTAATTTCTTCCAATGGTGAACTCAACGTCAATTCGTTACACAATTTTTCAAAACAAGAACAAATGTGACAGGTCGGGGGAGAAAATTTCTATTTTCCCACTGCCAAAACAAGACTCGAAAAAATAGAAATTTTCTCACCCGAATTCTCCTCAGACAAGACGTCAACCAATTTTCTGATGAACTTTTGAGTGGAGAAAATAAGGTTAATCATGTGAATAATCAAAACAAAGATTTTTTTAAAACTCAGAGCTGTCACATTTCCCCAATTTGTAGGCGCAGAGCTTTTGAGGCGGGTTCCGCTATTATAGGTTTACTGCTCCTCCAATCAAACGATATAGTTTTATAAAAGCATTGAACTGGGAAAACAAAAGTAATTTTTATAAATTTCATCAAAACTCATATGTTAGTAATAAGCATTGAGCGATGTGGACGTAACATGTTAGTAATTACGCTGAAAAAATTTTAACCCGGAATTTTTCTCTGTGTTAAAAGTGACATTGTAGGTTCAGTTGTTTTTTCGCGAATAGAATTCTTTGATTCTAAAACAACATTATGGACATGGGACATGGACGTTACTGTTTTATTTTAGATGTACATACAAATAAAGAAAATTAGTGGTGGGAAGACATGTTTTGAATCTGGTATCGTGCCCATGCACAATCGCTTCTTTGTTTGAATAAACTCTTTTGTGATATTCAATATCATTCAAAAAGGCAACCGTTATATATATTTGCTAAGACAGACATCCTGTTTACCTTATCTATGAAGATACAACTGTTATACGATATCTGCAGTGTCTCCGTCTTGTTGGTTTGATTGTTTAAATGAAGTAAAAGATTTCGCATCAAACACTAGGCAATACATTAATGAAATGAAGTACAGATATAATGATCAATTCGTTTGCTAAAGGTTAAAACTAAGGATGAAACTTAATGCAATGTAAATGGATAATCGCCACATGTGCCGGTCAATCCATATACATACGCGTCTGTCATCAGTATTTAAAAATGTCCTTGGAAAACTAGTTGCAAGGAGAATTTATACTGTAGAAGTACTAACAACGATAAAAAATGTGTTCACACGCTTCAGTCATTTAGTTGAAATAATAAATCTAAAAAAAATATAATTCTTTAGTCCACTTTAACACGCAAATTGCTCGCCTAAGGTGTATAAAAAGGTGTATCTCCCGTCGTTATTGAATGGGCCACTTGAAACAATGCGTATACAGAATTACAGATACGTGTGTTGTGTTGTAGAGTAGAATACCACGAGTTAATAAATTGAATATCTAACATCAATAAACAAATTAATGGAAATAATTTACTTTTGTTTATTTACACATATCACGGCGATGTATATCTAATTTCATTCGCCGAGAGTATTCACGAGAAATCACGCTGATTTGGAGTATTAAACGGAGGAAATGGTCTTAGATCGGTTGATAGAAGATTTCATAGTTAATGGGCATCGTAAAATATTTTGATTGAAATCAATTGCTTTATTCATTCAGATTTTATATTTTAGAAAAAAATATAACTTACAGAGGACATAGATTTATGGTATTTTATTGATTGGGTTTTCTTTTGCAAACATCGAATGCTACACACCGAAAAACATCTAGATATCCTTAGGGTATTTAGAGTACCGCCGAGCAGGGTTGTCGACTAGTATTTTTATCGATTTTTATGAATAGTGGTGCCCACTCTCATCGTGCTTAGATGAACTATAGCGCTCAGTATCAATCAACCTCCTAGTAATGGTGTACATTAGTACTTTTGGTGCGCAAAGCAGTCTCATTTCGTTATAATTCACTAAAACTGATGATTTTTAGCTAATTATATGGAAATGAACTGCTTGGCGGAGCTCGGAGAGTGTTTATTTTCTTCTGCAAAATTGTTCTATAAGATCTTACGAACCAAATAAGAGAACTGCGTCCAGATAATTCAAACTTTTTTTTTGCCTGAACGAACAGACATGACATACATAGTAGCAATAATGCCTCGCTGTACCATATTTTCGGGTTAACTCTGCTACATATTTAACCACATCATCATTGTTGACTGAGCTGAAGCAATTTTTTTATGAAATTTGTTTATTTGTGACGCAATGTGAAGGATGAAAAATTTGAGAAACAGAATTTTGTGTGTTTAATTATTATTTTTTTTATTTGTTCACGTTTGCACATTTCCAAATTATATCAAAATAAATATACAACGCAAATACTGACACATGTTCCCTTTTTATTTGATAAAAAGAATTTTTTTGGATTTTTTTTTGGTATAAAATGGTCAGATAAACTGTCGTCTATTCAGTTTGGTCGTGAAGTATACTACGAGAGGAGGGTAAAAAAAATTTGTAAAAATGCGTTGTCTTTTGATGATTTTAATCGTGTACTGTATTGTATCAATTGCATTATGTGCCACTAAAACAGGTATGGGTCTCTCAATTTTCTTTAAATTTATTATTATTATGGAAATCTAATCCGATCCATCTGTACTGTATATAGATAAAGCTTGCGATCCGAGCAACGGAACATCTAATTTTGGCTGCAGTTGGTTCTGTCAAACCATAGACCGAAACCCAAAGTACACTTCTGGCTTGTGCGAGGCCAGTAAATTCTGTTATTGCTCTTAAATTCGTCATTGAATTAAAATAATTTTGCAAATTATTTGATTTCTTCATTAAATTAATTGAATTCTGATTTTGATCGTTTTTTTCTTCTAAAGTAGCAGCGTTTTGAGTTTCAAGTGCATTTGCACTAATTGTTGGGTTTTCAACAATTTTTGAATCTACTGTACTCCGGGAATCGCGTATTATCTGGACACTATTCAGATATTTGAGTGAACTTTCCTTTTCGTTCTTAGTAAAAAATATTGGATAATTAATTATTGGGATATTCTTCGGTTGGAATCAGTTAGATAATTGGATAATGTTGATGGATTAATAAATTATTTAGCTAAATTGAGTCAGTAATCTTGCCAGTGGTACATACAAAAATATCAGACGAACAATCACCATCTGATTTTTGTTGATTTTCAACCCCACTTTTGTATGCTTATCAATCTGAATCAAAGTCGCCCCCTACTTCACAAATTCCAGATAGAATTACTTATCCCAATTGGAAAACAATGACGTTGTGTCATAAAGTCGCCTTCCATACAAACTTAGTTGCAACACCTGCAGACCGCCTTCGATTCGTTTTCCTTTAACAAAAAATTGGTTGACCTTTTAGCTAAGAATCTGTAATCACTGATACAGATCCTTCTGACACAAATGAACCGCCGACAAAGGCTTGGCCAACGAGTTTTGGTTGATTTAGTATTTGTCATCCATCGTAATGAGAATGTCTGTGATGACACCTGGCATTTCATCTAGACCGACCCACCAATTCTTAACTGTTTTTCTCAGCATTGTTATGACCTATGTTGGCAACTCTCCCGAAGAATTGCTGTTTATTTGAAAGATTCCTCTACAAACGTACACCAGAAACAATATTTACAGATTAATATAGAAGTGGCCGCTTTTTTCTACACCACACAACTACAATAAGACTGGCCAATCTGGAGTACATTTCTCCCAACTGGAAAAAAATAGGTTACATTTTGTAGCAACACTATTGAAAAACAGGTATCAGGAAAAACCTTTCAACGAAAATTTATCTCTGATCCAACGCGAAATTCAGAGGGATTCTTTTGAACTTCGACTGACCGAAATCGGCGCTATATTTTCCGGGACTTCTTTATATATGCCATTGTTGGTCAGTGTAAACAAATAAATTGACTTCACACGTCTATTGAATGTTGTGCAGAAATCGGACAGAAGTGATAACAAAGGATTCTTATCGTGACCAACATGACCGGCAACATCGAATAAACTTTTCAAATTCTTAATCTTCTCATCACCAAAAGGAAAAAAAAGTAATAATTTCATCAAATATTTGCATTAGTGAGGCAACAGCCTTCGTCAAAGTTCACAGAGGTTCCATCGATTCTGTGAAATTTTCCGGATATCATATTTTCGGCCGTTTATCGCCGAAATTTTTTGAAGGTAGTATTTTCCCCGGGCATACTCGACCTCAGCTTTCCAACGAACCCATACACGCCTGTGTCCTAGCCACCTTACGGAAATAAAATCTCGACTCCGACACCCCATTTTTCGATCTTTTATTTTATTTTTTTCATTTATTGACCAAACTAACAGGCCTGAGCCCAATAACAAGTCGAGTCACTTATCAACAGACGTCCCACTGATTTTCGGGGTGTCCAACTTAAAACAAGTCGGACAAAATCGGACATATTTTCGCTAAAAAGTCGGACTAAATCGGACATTTTCTAAGGAAAAGTACCTGTATTTTTTCAATAAAGTACAAAATCGGACAAATCCTCGTCGATAAATCGCAAAGTATACAAACATACTGAAGCAAAGCACCCAGCAGGGTAATGGAGGTTTTTACACGTCAAATAGAGTAGTTTTTTGATACCAATAATACCATTAGCAGCCTTAATGGTAATTTTGCAATGACATTATGAAAAAAAAGGTATGGAAATATTAACTACTTTAATTTTTTCTATTACCCTGCTAGGTGATTAGACTGAAGGTAATGCAAATGCTCAGCGGCTCACAAATTTTACGGAACCTAAGTTTCGGGTGAATATAAGATATTAGACGCGTTCTGTTGCTTGCGTGACGTTTGGAGTTTTTGTGTTGAGTATAAAGATGCAGCCTGGGACCAACATTGTAAAAATTATATTCACCCGAAAGTAGGGTTCCGTGAGTTTTTGTGGATTTGCATTAAGAACCTTCAGTATGTTTATATACTTTGGATAAATCGTACTTATAAATTGAATTTAGAGGCGTCAGGAATGAAGTTCATCTAAAAGATAAAAAACACCTCTAGCGAGTTTGCTTCTATTTTGGATTTCTGTCTGAACTTTATGGACATTTAGATGCATGTCACTTCCTGAAGTCTTATCACTCAATCATCGTTCAACAACCTCCCTGTCGTCCTACAACTTACAACTTAGATGTTATAAGTCAAAAGGAATATAAATAACTTATAAATTCGATTGTCTGTTGATTGTAAGTTAACGTATACAAAATTGTAAATATGTGAGTCAACCTCTATGGTACCTCTGAGGGATTCTTTTGAAAAACAGCCTACCGAAATCGGACGCATTTTCCAGTGGACTCTTTTATATATGCCTAGAAAGGTATTCGATTCTTCGAAGTTTGTGTGGCTGGTGAAAGGTGATCAAAAATCGAAAACTTGCACTTTTCTTACAAAAAATTCTCCAGTTACACGAGCAGTACAGGGTTTATGTGGTTTGGATGCATCTACGATGAAATATGGACATTTAAACATTTCAACTTCTATTTCATCGTACATGCATCCAAACCACATAAGACCCTATTTGGCCCAAAAGCACATAAAATTACCTTTCTAATGACACCCCACACGACACTGTACGGTTCGTGTAAATGGAGAAATTTCTGTAAGAACAGTGTAAGTCTTCGGTTGAAAACGTAACCTGCACATATTTCAGTGTGGATGAATTTTAAAACCAATAAGTCCCTATTCGGCTCAATAGTACGTGTGATTACCTTTCTAATGACACCGCACACGACCCCGTACGGCTCGTGTAACTGGAGAAGTTTTTGTAAGAAAAGTGCAAGTTTTCGATTTTTGATCACCTTTCACCAGCCACACAAGCTTCGAAGAATTTTTTTGAAAGTGGTTTTGGCTTCTAGGGTTGAAAACCTTTCTAGGCACATATAAAAGAGTCCACTGGAAAATGCGTCCGATTTCGGTAGGCTGTTTTTCAAAAGTATCCCTCTCTATGTAGTCAACATAACAAGTCAATACAGTAATATATTTATTGCCTTAATTTTATAGTTACATGTACAATGCAATGACATATTAGTCAATGTGAAAATGTGTAAACAACTAAATGCGAGCAGAGCGAGCGAATTTTTTCGAGTTTGCATCAGAAGCATTTAATGTTACTAACAAATTTTATCTTGAAGAAAAAGTCTCATAAATTTTTATTTTTGAAGAGAAGTCGGACAAAGTTGGACAATTTTTAATGAAAAAGTCGGACAAGTCGGACAAATCGTACAAAGTCGGACAAATTTTGAAAAAGTCGGACAAATCGTACATGTAGGACGTCTGCTTATCAATATAATAACAAGATTCAATACTTTCTTTTATTGCCTTCTTAAATGCCGACATTCCCGAACCAAGATCTAAATCTTTAAAAAATTGCATGTGAATACGCTGAATACGATTTATCGGGGAGTTCAGTTGAATATTCGTGACCATGTGCGGAAGGTAAAAAGTCGGGTTTTGCCTGGTACTTCTTGACGGTTGATAATAATTTATTTGATTGCTCAGTGACGAATCAACATGATTATGTACCAGTTTGAACAACATCATTTCATCCAATTCCAGACGAAGAGTTTCTAACGAATGCAGATTCATATGCGTTCATGATATGGCGGTCTCGGACTTTCATATCCAAATTTAACCACTGACCAATTACAACCAGCCAGGTATGGAAGATCAAAATTATCTGAGACTGATTTTGGGGCCTAGGCACCACGGCCTAACTAGGCATATATAAAGAAGTCCCGGAAAAAATAGCGCCGATTTCGGTCAGTAAAAATTCAAAACAATCCCTCTCAACGTTTAGTTCCATCATTGATTGGTGCACCAAATTTTTGTTTTACTATCAATTAATGATTTACCTAATTTACCTATATGTACCACCATTCAATAGTCGGTTACGTATTACATACTATAGTAAATAGAATTAGGTAAATGTAATCTGCAGATTTTGATAACAATAGAGAGCGTATTAACTTAAAAATGATTGCAATTCAACTGCAGATTTTCCTCTGTCCGCATTCGTGAACACAATTAAATCTTTCATACCTGACAAATCTGATGTATCAGTTTAACAAAATAAATGTTCCATTACATTCACATTTCAACAACGTCGATCGACTTGTGAAATATATAACCGGTGTGCAGTGCAACACGTGCACTTCATCAAAAATATTGATCAATAAATGACTCATTGATAGTCTCGTTATTAATTTGCTTTATAAATATATTTAACTGCACTATGTGCATAATTTGTTATTAGTTGTTGCATGTTACATTTTTTCTGTATCGAATACCGGTACACTGACAATTTATGATTGATTAACTACTTCTGATTCCATTTCTGAGCTTTCTATAATAATTATGAATTGAATTTAATTAACTTAGATATTCGAATTTTGATTTTTAGTGAAAATAATTTCTAGAACCGTTGCTGGTTTCATGGTTTCTGCTGTGGCTACGAAAGTTTTTTTTTTGTTGGAATATTTTGCCAACTTGTTGATTTTGCTAATTTATTACACCAAATGTATAGAGACGAAAGAGATAACGAATGACTCGCTAATAAATATTATTATCTCATCGCAGACTTATATGCGAGAGTATTTGGATTAAATTATTCGTACCGATTTCCTTCTGAATCAAATGTGCATTTACGTGTATCTTAGAGTATGCTAAATGAAAAAAAGACTAAAACTGCGTACAAGATAGCACCTCAATTCAATCGTTCAATACAAAATAAATTCAGGTTTTGCAAAGATCACACGATATGTCTAGACACGTTCCTTTCTGTGTGCAGTGTGTGTGCACTCTTACAAAACACACTTTCAATAATTGAACATTGTACTTTATTTAGATTAATGGGCTTAGCCATATAAATATAACAATTTATTCACCTTAATTGAGCTACACTCCGCGTAACACCGGTGTTTATACTTGCCCATCACACAAATCAACCACTTATTTAATACGAAGGCAGTACAAATTTGCACATGAATTCAATTACAAAGCTATCTTTTAAACCAAAATGCCTACTCAAAATCACCATAATTACTCTTTGGGGCTTGTTTTTGTGATCGTTTCGTTTTTCTTCCATTTTTCAGATGTCTTTTTTTTCTTACGTACTGTTGCTGTGTCAATGCGTAAAGTCGGTTAAAATCCCATAAAATTTATATATAAAACAGTTTTTGATCAGACAAAAATATCCGCAACAATTTAAATCCGAAGGAAGTATTGTGTGTTGACGGTGCAAAACAAGTCATTAGTCTTTTGGAAATGCAGTTTTTACTCCTTTTTATGGTTCGGTCGTTTTTTATTTCAGTTACTTTAAATGCGATAAGCCAATGAAAGAGTTTCAGGTAAATACATTTTTATTAATTTAAATCCCGGACAGCATTTCGATCTCAAGTTTGTATCGTAATGTTACTGTCACACCACCTAATTGGAAATAATGCTGGTGTAGAGTTTGTTGATTCGAGACGAGGCCGATGTCAATCAACACACAAAAAACAATGGGCCATTTCCATCATTTGACCTTGTTTAAAACGTTTCTCATCAAATATTTGAAATTAAAAATGGCCAATCAATCTGCTATCTCATCTCAGTACAATAACTGATTTAGACTGACTGACATGATTGTAAAACCTTTTCAGGGTTCATGTGCGAGGACAACTACGAATAAATAAAAACTCCTTTTCAAACTTTAGTTTTGGGCAACAGCTGAGATAATAAAACAAAATTGATTTAGTCTTTATTGTTGATTGAAGATCCCGTGTAGATCATAGCGAAACTGAAAACAAATTCAGAGGGTTTTTTTGCGTCACAGTTTGGCAACGGGCTGAGGATATATACGTAACTCTCGGGGACTAGGACAACTACGAATAAATCATCAAAAACTCCTTTTCAAACTTTAATTTGGGCATCATCTGAGACAATAAAACCAAATTGCTTTAGCCTTTATTGTTGATTGAGATCATGTGTAGATCAAACGTTGCGTCCTTAACTAGGACGTTTTGGAATACTGAAATTACCTCCAGCTGAAATGCCTACAGATAAATTGCTAAATGAACATCAGAAAAAGCATTAAAACAAACAGAGAAATCGATTCTCTTCCCTCCCATGGCTCACGGTAAGTGAATCTTGAGATAGAATTGCTGTTTCGACCTCAGGTGCTGACATCGCTCACTGGCCAGTGTGGTCTGACCATCTTCAGTTGATATGTCAACACCCTTCACAAAGACAGCATAAAATCTCAACGTTGAACAAGTTGTTGACGATTTTATTTGGAAAAAGTTGCCATTGAAAACGGAAATTCGGATTAAAGGGATGGCTGCTTTGAAAACTTACACCGCACAAATTCGCAGCAAAAAAACCGAGAAAAATCACAAAATTCAACATATTCGAACCATAAACGAAACAAAAACCAACAAAAATTAGCAGTGCCGTACTCACGATTGCAACCAAATTCTTCTCCAATGATCCAACGATTTATTCGTAGTTGTCCTCGTCCCGAGAGTTATGTATGTGTCCTCAGCCCGTTGCCAACGCTAAAAAACCCTCTGAATTTGTTTTCAGTTTCGCTATGCTCTACACGCGATCTTCAATCAACAATAAAGACTAAATCAATTTTGTTTTATTATCTCAGCTGTTGCCCAAAATTAAAGTTTGAAAAGGAGTTTTTGATGATTTATTCGTAGTTGTCCTCGTCCCCGAGCGTTATGTATGTTTGTATCCTCAGCCCGTTGCCAAATTGTAACGATAAAAAAACCTCTGAATTTGTTTTCAGTTCCGCTAAACCAAATTGAAACCTCTAGATGCAAAGCGTAGTGTGTCCTTTGAAGTTTACCCTTTAAAGATTACTCTAAAGTCTGGATATCTACAAAGTTACGCTGTTTAGCTTATCGCAAACGAAAATTCATTAGATTTTTCACTTTTTTGCTCAAATAAAATCTGTTACTTCATTATCATACTGTAAAAGCTCCATAAGTTGACCCTCCAAAAATTAATGATTTTAAATTTAATTTTCAGAGAATTCTGGACTCAAATACTGAGATTTTTATAATGACATAGAAACATGAACATATTACAATATGATTCGTAACATTAATAGAGAACTTTAGCAAATCACACAATAACGACAAAACCAATAATTTCCAACAATAACGAAAACGATATTGACACGGAAAAATTTTATCATTGTGAATGGGGCGAGATGGGTAAATATGTTCACAAATCATGGTGTGTTAAGTGGTGGCAGAATTCAAACTTCTTTCATTTTGTGTTTAAAATTTTTGAATCCGATTGATTTGACATTTTCAAATGAAAGTCACACAGAGGATATAAGCGTTTCATGTGAAAATAATAAATTTAAATGAATCTCTCGATAGACCAGCGTTGACAATAAGTGAATTTCGAATTTTGATAAATAAATTCTGGTTTTAGTCTTCACAAGTTGTCAAGGATTTACTTTGAATTAGCACCTCCAACTTGGGATAACTTATAAATGTAAAATTGAATCCTTGTGAAATAAAATCGCTGATTTAGCCTATCGGTTTAATCAATGGGAATTTTTGGAAAAAAAAAGAAAGACAAACGAGAGGAAACATCACCAGTCTTCAGTTTTAGGACGTGTGCTGAGAAAATCACTTGTTGAGGTAGAAACAACAGGACAACTGAAATAGACAAACGCCCAAATGAATCAAGACTCGAATTTATGCTCTAGTAGATCATGTATTCCAGTATAGCTCCAGCAATCCAGTATATTTGAGTTTATTCGAGTATATCCTATCCGCTATATTGTGTATAAATGTGTTGACAGAATCGTCAGATCGTTGATTGTTTATTTAATTTAGAATTCTTGTCTGCAACGTGTGTCTCTGAACATACATAGATTTATTGAAATCTGTAGACTAGAACATTCTGAAGCTAGTGGAAAGGAGATGGAAAAATTAGCTTGCCTTTTGACGACATAATTTAGAGAACAAGTTGTGCTGTGGTGAGCATAACCTCACAAACAGCACGTGGAGCACATGCTCACCCGAAACACATTTTGAAATTCATTCGCTGCTTTTCAGATTTTTTTTTCTTTCGTGTAACTCCCTGTACCATCCAAATAGACACGTTTTAGACAAAAATTCTAAATTTTGTAAGTTGACTCAAAATTTCTAGTTGTAAGACAATTATTATTGAGAGTCAAAAATTGCGCAACCAATCAGAGGATGCGATTTTATATTTGGCTCGAATGCTTTATGAAACAGCAGCATGAGACAAATATAAAATCGAACCCTCTGATTGGTTGCGCAATTTTTGACTCTCAATAATAATTGTCTTACAACTGGAAATTTTTAGCCATAAACAAGAAATTAAATAAGATTGTCCACATAACAGATTTTTATGTTAGTACACCCGCTACTCGTAAAATTCACCAGCAGTCAAAATGAGCTATCAATGGAAAGCTTAGATAATGTAAGTTACAACTAGCATATTAGGTTCACATTAAGCGTCATCAGTACCAGCCCAGATCTGTCAAAAGTTCACACAGATTTTGAAAATTTTTGTTGTACATTTTTTCCAACATCTATCAATGAATCTAATCAAACTAGGCATGCCCCGAAAGTATTTGATGAGCCCACTCTCACCCGGAACGATCGTTTATAGCGGCAAAAAAACTAGGTTAAAAAACACCCTTTTTCCTCCATCTTCGGATATCTTCAACCAGGAACCAAGTGTAGCTCGAGACTGTGTGATGCCTGTTTTGTGGTCTACTGGCAAAGACCTTTCAAACCATGCGTATATTCATCCCAGACGAAATAATAGCACTTTTTCACTGCTATTATTTCACCTAGGCTTAGATAAATATTTTAAAGATGAATATCTGCTGTTAAGAAAGTTGTCCGCTGCACAAATTATATTTTTCTACTTCAATTTAATTTCTTTTAAAGTACTTCAGAAAAATTTTGAATTCTGCCACCACATAACACACCATGATTTGTGAACATATTTACCCATCTCGCCCCATTCACAATGATAAAATGTTTCCGTGTCAATATCGTTTTCGTTATTGTTGGAAATTATTGGTTTTGTCATTATTGTGTGATTTGCTAAAGTTCTCTAATATCCCATTTCACCACGAAACGTTAATTTAAAGACAATAACTTTGATAAATCTTTGCCTTCAGTGTTAGTCGGGACTTCTACTGTTCGATGACAAACATTACTTAAAATCATTTTTAAATTAATACTGTGATTTGTGCTCGAGAAAAAAGTAGCAAGAAGATATGTTTTGCAACATTTTAAGAGGTTATTTATCATTTAAAAATATAAAAAAACGCCAGTAATTGCAGACAAAGCTAGATAGTTTTAAGGGGCCGTCGTTGTTATATTATTGGGTTCTGTTAATTGCTTATTATCAGTAAGCTTGTAGTAAAGAATAGTGCTGATTTATTGGAAGTTACTTTTTCATGTATCAATCTATCTTCGAAGTGGATTTTTTATTTGCAATTAACATGCTATGAATTATGGACAACTGATTGGTGATTCAATTAAAATTATACCGACGAAAATTTGCCTTTTTCAATTTATTAACCGCTTCTCTTCAATATAATTTACATCGGAAATAGGTACAACAAAAAACCTGAAATTTAATTTCTCTATTCGTTAAATATTAGTTTTTGAAGCGATGAAGCTTTATAAATTATTTGTAATTATTATAGTGAGGCCTGAGCCAGTCTTAATACATTAATTTCAACACACATTGATTGTAAACATATGTAAACATGCTAGATACATCGATAATGACGATGATTTACAAGATTTTCTCATCAATTTTGAATTGAAATTTTTGAACTTTGAATGATCGCTTTGGAATGGTTTGCTTGCGATGATGTTTTCAACCTCATCGATTTTTTAGTTTTATCATTACACAGTGTTTAATCATCCGTTGAATGGAGAAATGTTTATCTCAGTTGTTAGTTTGAAGTAAGTTTTCCATTCTCTATTGACGTAAACAGCGATCAAAGTCCTATTGTATACGTTTCGACAACAGGAATATGTTTATTTAAGAAAGGCAAGTTGCATGAGAAAATCTTTTTTTCTTCGAAAGAAATGACGTTGTCGGTAACATTTGTTGCATTTTATTATTCACTGTTTTGTCATGTATACAGATTTAAAAATTAAAAATTGTTGAATGGTGCGTTGAGCTTGTATCTGCTCTTTCTTAAATAATTACATACCAATGTGTCCCTGGTACTAAGAGATAAGAGATGTCGCAGTGTTGAAGATATAAGCGCGTCACCTTTCTCATGCACATAATTTAAACTACAAAGAATGGAAGATTTTATTGCCGTTTTGTAAATCATATTTTAAGTATGGTTTCCACTTAACGAAACGTACTCCGTGTGAGAGAGCGAGTTGTCAAGCAAACAAAGCAAAAATTGAAAAAAAAAAAAAAAACAAATTTTTCTCTCACACAGAGTAATTTTGTGGTAAGTGGAAATCAAGTTTTACTCTAATCAGTGTGTTGCAGGGCCTACTTTTTAGAAACTTTTAGAGAAAATCAAGAAATTTCGAGAAATTCAAGAAATTAGTTTCCAAAAAGTAGGCCCTGGTGTGTTGAGTGTATACGAGAGAGGCATTCTGTGTATAGTCGTAGTATAGTTATAATAATTAGGCATTTTTTCATTTTCCGTTTGCGGTTTATCCGTTGGCTTATTGCGGTCGCCAAATTACAGATTTAACCTGACCATTTAGATTTCGACTACAAACGTTGCTCAGACTGCTAGTTTTATATTTGTTTAATTAGTTGATTTATCCGATGTTAATTTTACGAAAACATGCATTCAATTCTAGGTTAGGAAGTTTCAAGTACGTTCTCAGCGTACTGTTTCGTTAACCGGTTTAGAAACCAAAGTACAAATCAATCGCAACAATTTCACCTGAACTTGTCTAAATTGATTGAATAATTTAACCTGTTACATCTGTTATCGACAACGACAGCAATAATAAACGACAGGCTCTGACTAACGAGGTCTTATATAGCAAAAATTGTGTTCAAAACAAATGAAGTAAAAGATTTCTGAAATCAATCTCTGAAAATCTACGGTCAAATGAAGTAATCGATCACATAGTAAAACTGTTAATATGCTTGCCGTCTCTGACATGTTAAGTAAATTAAACCTCTTCACTGAATAAAACGAAAGAAGTTGGTTTTATTGGGAAGCGCTAAAAAAATATCGTAAAAATGCTAGGATTAGAGAACCGGAATCGATATTGGTGTAAAAATGTGCTGACGTCAATTAGAAATTTTTTGAAGATTTTGAAGAGCCAATCAAAAGCTTCTACGTAGCTCTGTCATATTAAGGTATTCCTTCCCAATAACTAGTGTCATTCAAAGGACTTTGTTACAAAGTACTCCATTACTGTTGCTCTTTTTGTTATTCGTTCAATTCAATTCCCGGTTTGTGGTCAAAAATACAAAAAACAATTCAGCCAGTGGATGATTATTTCTCTGGAAATTGTAAATGCATCAATTGTAAAATTGACACGGCTCATAAATTTGATATCCATCTGCAATTTACTTCCACCATAAATAACCAAATCTAAATTTATACCATACGCAAGAAAATGCATATTGGCACGTATGACCAGACATTTAAATTATGTGCAACACAAACACACTCACACACCCATTTATATACAAGATAATGATAATCTTTTGAAATTATCTAATAGTTAACTGTCCACTCTTTTGCCAATAGTAAAATATGGAAAAAGCCGCTCGATGTCTTCTTCTTTTCTAGATAATGCACATAAAAGCACCAATATATATATTCTATCTGTGCCCAGCAACGATATAACGTTTATCTTCCATCACAAAATTGAAATAGTTTTTATGTGTAATAGCTGTATCCACGATTAACCACGTACTTTATATATGAGAAATATGCTCCAGGTATGCTCCGTCGTCTCGTAGAAAGATGTATCGCTATATAAAAGAAACAACATAATCTTGATCGAACAATATATTTTATACACATTTCTGTTTTGAAGGCTTTGATTATATGTGGAAAAATGCTTATACTACGATCTATACTGTTGGATGCATAAATATAGCGTACACAAAATACATAGCTTCAAATCAAATACAAAATCCATAACATCCTTTCGATTTTGCTTGCTTTATATTTATTACATATATAAAGAAAAGCGCGGCCTTCAGGCTGTTATCGGTTTTCTGTCTGGATCGCTAAAATAGCATGACTATCTCCACCCCCATTTAATATGCTTTTATGCATTGAGGTTCGTTCACACAAACGTATAATATTTATCTACACACAAATAATATTTATATTCTCCGTTTAACAAATATGTTAAGCATAATTCGTTATAAATAGCTTCGTTATATTCATTTACTCTGTTCGCCAATATTATTATTCACCCAAAACATTCTTCGTTTTTCAAGAATGGAGCGAATGGATAGCAACAAGTGAAACCGCATGATAGTACTTTACGTTCGTCATGAAATTTGTAGAAATTAATTTACAGGAAGATATCCAACATGTTTTTTAATTTGGGAGTTGTTGGGGTCTGTAATTGATTCCACAAGTACTTCTTTGAACAAACGAAAATCTAGATTTTTATTTTCTGAATTTTGGTTAGGCAGGCGCTCGTAACAAGAATGAAATACTTAAAAAATCTAAATTTTCGTTTGTTAAACAAATTTGTGTGGAATCATTTACAAACCACAAAAACAGAAAACGTGTCGAGTTTCACTTTTCCCCTGTAGAAAGTCCACTCATCTTGCATTCAACTTCGATATATTTTCAACAAATTCCATCTCGAAAGATCAACAGCGAACCAAATCTGAAAATATTTAGGACTTTTAGGGAAGCCTACCCATTTGCTTTTGACAACAACAGTAAGAGACCTCTGGCTAATGCGGTCTTATATAGCAGAGCTTTCGTGAAAGTATGAATGAAGTAAAAGATTTTGTGTCAAACATTACGAGATACTTTAAACAAATGAACTAGTGAATTGAAACAAATACGTTAATTTCGGGAGGATTTCATTACATTCATAGAAATTGCATGGAAAAACAATTACATATCAATTTCTTCACTATTTTCGATTGTATAGCAATTGCAATTGTATGTAACTCTGGTGAAATTGTACACTATTGACTTGGGAGACCATTTTTCTTTTCCAGACACAATTCTTTTGCATTTCGCAAGCCTACCGTAGACTTTAACAATAAATAATTTAAAAATATAAGGTAGGGCTTAAAAAAAAGAATTAGTGGGGATTAGACTTCGGCTTCGCACAACATTCTATATCAACTTTTTCACTGACTATTAGCAGCTTAGATTCACTTCCATTTTTAACATTCGAGTCTTTAATTGAAGACAGAGCCAACTTAAGATAGAAATAGATAAATTCGTGCAAAGCATAATAATATGTGACTTCAATGAAAATATAAATCGAAATAAACCGCCAGATATTCATCTTTAATTAATATAAATATGTAACTCTGCCTGCCGTATGCGAAACGTTTTCAATGAGAATAATTCGGTACTTTTAATTGAATGTAAATCTAAAGTTATTATAGGTTGGGATATTTTATTTCGATATTATTTCAATGGCACCATTTTTCTTCTCCTGTTACTTTGTGGCTAGAGAACAGACAGAACAGAACGATTTATATGAATGGAAGGCATTCAGGGCAAATTTGAAACAAGTGTTTAAGTTTATATAAACATTTTCATGACTCACCTTTTACAGACGGATGTGTCATCTCTTATAGACAGCTATGTAAAAATATCCGATGAACTCTGGCTCGGTCTTTTATAGAACCATATTTTAAAAAAATTGATGAAGTACAGTGTGTTCATATTTAAAAAGAACAATTTTAGATTTATCAGAGTTTTAAAAGTCATCGATGTTCCCAGTGAATTAAGTGTTTCCCAGTCTATGATATTTTGGCGTGAAATTTGAATTCGCTAAGGGATTTTCAAAATTTGTACCAAAATATTATAACCTGGAAACACTTTATTGACTGGGAACATCGATGACTTTTAAAACTCTAAAAAATCTCAGATATGTTCCGAACTAAAAAAAAACCCACTGTAAAAGATTTCATACCAAGTTGTTGAAAATATTTCATTCAAACGGAGTAACAGATAATATCACAAGAGAAAAGCTTTCCTTACAAATAATTGATTACTAGACAAAACACCATGAGTCGTCATGAGTCAGGTCAAACTGCTAATTTATGTCATCTTCATCGAGTAAGTAGTTCCTAAAAGGGTAATCTACTTGAGTTTGAAAACTTAAAGAAAGGTTCCTCTCTCTCACCGTTCCATTGCGTTGTAGAAAATGTTAATTGCATGGTTATTAGGCCTGCTCTGTTTCACAGGGGGGTCCAAAGTTCAGCTGGAGATGGGTTTTCCTGGTCCGGAAGGCTAAAATATTTGTGTATATGAACAAATGCCTCGCTCCCCATGCCTAAATTAATTTTTATAATTCTAAAAAAAAATACGGGTCCAATATTTTAGCCTTCCGGACCAGGAAAACACATCTCCAGCTGAACTTTGGACCCCCCTGTGAAACAGAGCATGCCATTGGTTATACAAAAATACGGAAAAGTCCTGAAGAGGACATATAATTTGTCAACGACGGGTGGTTGTAACAAATGAAACAGAAACATCAATGATGCAATATCATTATTATTAAAACCATTAGGTAACCGGAGATACTCAAATCGAAATCCAATAAAAAGTGCGAAATAAATCATAAATGCATAGCGATTCTGTCTGCACGTTGAATTAATGTTTAAGTAAGTAGCTAACTTTCAAGCCATTTTATGAATTACATTGCTAATTGATTTATCGTTGAGACGTGTCTCTATATTAAGAGTTGAGCAATTTTATTGCAGATTTACAAGATCTACATTTTTGTACTGCCGTTTTATATGGTCGTATACGATTAAGTTAGATTCGAAGCATGTGTACGGATTTTTGTTGTAACTCGACTGCGACTCAATAAAATCGTTCACATTCACTTACAACTGTAATTAGAAAGGTTCTGCAACAAGAAATGTAATCCTCATTAAGAACATATCTGTGTGTGGCAGGTCTATAAAATTCAAGTCTATCTGGGTATCAATGATGCGCTTTTATTACTTCAATTGATTATCTGTACATTTTTTTAACAGGAAATAGAATCGCAAGTGATAAACTCAAGTTAATAAGAGCTTCATTTGTTCAAAACATGCACCAAAACAGTCGATATTGTTTGGAAGTGATAATTTTGGTGAGACAGTTTAAGAAAGGACGACAATGTTTAGCTTAAAGTTTGTATAGAAGATTGTATATAGAGTATAGACTTTAACATAACAAGGGATGAAAAGAAGAGTTTTCTTGCTTTCGACCCTAGGGAAGTTATCTCATTTTAGAGAAAGTATTTAGATGGAAACAGTTAATCGCTTTACAATCCAAATACAATACAATACAATACAAATTGTATTTTCCGTTGAATTTTTTTTCCACTTTGGTCTAAGATTTTCGATTTTTTTTTTAATTTTCCAGACTTTTCCTTAATTTTCTGAAAATATATTTTAGGGAAAATTCTGAGAAATTTTATATAAAATTGGGGAAAAAAATCCCAAGAAAATAGTCCCTAGCTTTTGTGCTTCTGACGTCGTAGAATTTTATTTATTCGTGCTTTATAATCAGGACGAAAATCTGCCGGTAGGCTTTCGGACTCGCAGCTGATTAATCAACATTTGTTTATGGATATTTGTGGAGTAGTGAAATCTACTTACAGTTAGATTCTTTGTCTGATATTAGCGCGTGACTGGAAATTTCAGAAAGAAACAGAAAATTCTTGTTCTTAGCTTTTTTAAGACATGAAACACAGACATGATTATCGAATCTTTTACTTCTTCGTTGTTTTGTATACTACTTTTGTTATCAAGACAACATAGTCCATAGTCAATATTTCACTGATTATTCTGAAAATCTTGATAACAGACTGCTGCACACTATATGGATAATGTCCCTCAATTTATTATTCAAGTTATAAAATGTTGACTTACCAACCGCAACCAATTCAAGATTTAACCACACGTTGATCCGACTATCTCAATATATCATGTTTCTCCTTTAGCCATAATCTCCAGCGTATCTTATTAATAAACATTTATTATTTTTGAATCGAAGATTATTGTGCGGTGTATATGGCTGACCGAAAGATCAAAAATTATATTTACTTTATTGAACAATTTTATAATCATCATTCGTGTAATGTGCAAACAAACATACACACACGATATTGTTGATATACACCCAGGTGAAGACTCTATGTGGCTTATAGTTGCCTTGGTGCCGTATTAAATGTACATTTAAAGATTTTGTTCAAAATATACTGATTATTATCTTGATACGGCAGACCACACACCACGGTATACGTAAAATGTAAATGAGAAGATTTGTTTCTTATATTTACATTTACATTTTACGAGACACTTTTAATTTGATGATTTTTTTTTTCTTGTATGTTAAACAGTGTGGAGAGTCAGGAATACGTTTTCGATAATAAACTTCACGTCTTCATTAGTTCTACATCTTGTCATGTCAATTTAGAAAGAATTTAACTTATGTCTCTGGTGTTAATAGTGTCGAAGAATCAAATTAATTCGCTCGTTGAACGCGCTTGCACTCAAGTTAATTATACGGGTGGAGGCAGAGCCTGTAGAAATATTTTGGCATTATTTCTCGACACCTTCGTAGCTTCGCGATGTAAGTGAGATTCATTTCAAGATTGGCTGCATCTATTTCAAACTCACTTTAATGACTCTTTCTGTCTTAATACAAAAAATTTGTTTAATGAGATCGATCGAATGGTTCAATTTTCCAGGACGATAAACACTGCCTTATATAAATACAACTTTCCCTATCAATAATGCGTTCATTGTTTAGTCGTTATAATAACCATGTCTCGCACATCAATCCAATTAGCATCAAAGTATGGAAATTCGAATCGCATATCAATCAGATGGTAGATGTAATATGCAAGTGAGTAAGACATTGCTTGAAGAATCGGAATTAAGTTATACGACCATTTCACTCACATCGTCTAAGACCACAAGTTGAACATGCGGTTATAAAATATTCTGAACGTTTGAGTATTGCGAAATTAGATAAAGTTATATTCCGTTTTTTCTCTTGCCCATGACAGTCACATATCTGCTTTTATTTTGCTGTGTGTGATTTCACAGGAATTTCCAATCGTATTCCTTATGGCGGCGTAACTAAATGATAGAAAAACATGGTTCGGTGCAACAGAGATTGACAGCTGTTGAGAGTGTAGCATTATAGGTTTATATGGGCATATTAGACTCGATCTAGATCATATTAATGGGATGAGTGTGTTATGGATATTGACTCCAGCCAAAAGAAAAATATTTGATGACATTGTCAATGGTTTCAAGTTGAATAATTTATTAGGCATGTCCGATCACAGATATTTATAATTGGCGAGCAACAGTTAGCGGTTCGTATTTGTCTACGCATTTTTATTCAGGAAATAAAACAAGATGAGGTTTTTCTTCTCAGTGGAAAGAGGTTTATAGCCGGACGGGCTACCAATAACCAGTTAAGTCAATGCCATATAAGGGTTCTATTTTGGATGTGGTTATTTAACTTAAAATTCAACGGCGTCCACAATTAAAGTTTCACAGAATACATCGTTTCACATAAACTTTCCATTTTTCATATGTGAGATGGAGCACATAATCAAGAGCTGCAATTATGACCATTTACGGTTTTAATTCCAGTGGTGATGATTACAATCTCGAAACTTATAAGAAATGAGCTGTCATCTTAGCTTTCCAATAAAGCCATGCAATTTGAAGCTTTTTAACGTTTTAACTTTGAATTGGTGTAATAACCTTATAGCGATGATTTCCCAAAAACTTTTTATTAAATCATTAGATCATATTCACTCTCACTGTACACAAACTTTGACGAGATCAAACTGTCCTTAATGTTGCCTTTGAATATATCGTATGACAACATTATGTCCGCCAATTTCCTCCTCAACTCAAGATTTTGAGGCCCAACCTGTTTGCTCGCATGGTCCCAATCGGAACGAAGTAACATTTCTGCGACTGTCTAGCAGATAGATGACAAACACCTTTTGAATCGATTCGATGTCGTCCTTGTAGACTTCCGATGTCGGGTTCCAGATTACCGATGCATATTCCAATCTCGATCTAACGTATGCCAAATACAATGTTCGTTGTGTGTCGATTTTGAAGTTGCCATTTGAGTAGTGTTTTATGCATGCAACAATTTGCCTGCACTTTCTTGCTGTCAGCTCACAGTGTTGACCCAAATGAAACCATCTATTGATCAACATTCCAAGATCTTGACTTTCGTCTCTTCTCTCCAAGACATGTTCGCCCATTGTATACTTTGTGTCAATGAAAGATGTATTGTCTCGATAAATGCTGAAAACGGAGCACTTTTCGGGGTTGAAGTATAAACGGTTTTCATCACACCATTTCAGCACATTGTCGACATCGATTTGCATCCGAACTGTATCACTTTCACGTCGGATATCATCCGCAAACATCAACGGTCTTACATGTATGATAACGTCCACAATATCATTAATGAATACAGTAAACGCCAACGGACCAAGCGAACTTCCGGGTGGCATTCCCGATGGAAACTGGAGACTTAAAAATTCTAGATTTGTCCCCTCCAAAAATATCGACACAACCATTTCGCTGATTTTTTGCAAACTTTGCAAACTTCAACATCAACCTTCGAATCCAAACTGAATCGAATGCCACCTTGAAATCTCCGTGTACTAAATCCAACTGACAACGGTCTTCAAACGCATCATATGCCAATATCGATAGAATCCATGTTGCGCTTCGGATAAACGAGGTTGATCGACTTCACTGAGTTTATTTTTTTATTCACCGCCATTTCATGGATTTTAATTGCGACGACTCTGTAATTTTTAATATCGGTTTTCAATACTTTCCTTTTGTAGACTGGTACCACACGTGATATCTTCATTGCTTCGGTTATCTTTCCTTCGTCGAACGATTTTTGGTACAACAACTCGATCAACATTACAATATTCTTCTACAACTTATCAAGCTACTGCGACCGTACTGTCGAATAGTCGAATAAAGTTCAGCAGAGCAGAACTATTTTCTGCAAAACACTTTTTCATATTTTCCTAAATTTTCCAGAATTTTCACTTATTTTTCATACTTTAAAGAATTTTCGCGAACCTAGGAAAATGTGTGAAGATTTTAGAAAATATGTGAAATTATTTTCCCAAAAATAGTCCAGGACTATTAGTGCCTGCTTTTTTGTAAAATCGAATATCTATTTAAGCGAATTATAGTGCAGTTTCACAATTCTCTCATCCTTATAAATATAACTGTAAACGATCGCTGCAATATTTTACTGAAAAAGCATTTTCTCTTTTTAACAAAGGAGAGAAAAAAATTATTGAAGCAAAAATGCAATATACCATATTTAATCGAAAGAAACTATTTTTCAGATGTGCTGCTGAATGCCATAACGATTATCGAAATACCATCGAACTATATTAATCTGCCCATTTAAGAAATTCGCACATGCATTTACAATATGCAAGCACGTTGCTGATAAATTCACAACAATAAAAAAAAACTGCAAGTGATAAATATGCACAAGAATTTATCTAGCCAGTTGTTCATTTGATATGTATGGACTTACTCATGGAATTAATGTGGAATTTCACAATAATAACAAAAAAAAATTACATTGACCCAATGCGAATGCTGGAGTAAACCACAATAATTCTACACCTTAACCGAGTGTATACAGCAATAATGGTGATATGTTGTTACCTGACCAAACATACGAACAATGTCAAGATATCTTGGCACCATTGGAAGCATTGCGTAAAATCCTCGAAGAATCAAAATTTGAGCCACGACTAGATGATGGAAATAATTGCAAACAAAATGTTGCGAATGTGGAAAAGAAAAAAATTGAAAAGCTGAAAAAACCAGCCGAAACCAATGACAACGAACTGCGCAGCTGTTCGCCGGAAAGCTATGGCAAAACGTCCGAATTTTTCAATAACATTCCGCTTTACACCGGTGAACCATTGGGACCGTTTAGCATACCGAATAAACGTACGTCGATTCGAACCAGTGCAGATGTGCTCAAAGAATGTGAATCGTTTCTATACAAACATCGGATTCGACCGGATTTCTTCTGCCGTTACCGTAAAGCTATTAAGTATGACAAAATTTGACCAAAAACAATTATCTGAAATAACAACATATTCCTCCCCGTTGAATAGTGCTTCTCAATCAGCACCGCCGTCATGGCCACTGTCAAGCAGCAAGAGTCCGAAAATACAACGAAAACCACAAAGCGCTTCACCACCTCGTGCTACATCATCTCGAATGCGACGATTTCAACACAATAAAACAGCAATTTATACATTACCCATCCGTGGTAAGCGTAGACGAAGCTTGGTGTCATCGACTGGTAAGTTTAATTGTAACATATGACCGTCATTAGTAACCCATTTCAAAATGAGCGGTTTTCGTATCTTATTTTCCCATTACAACATTCGTATCGATTCTCCGTTTGCTTTGTATTGTTTAGATCGGTCATCGCATTTTATATATCAGGTGGAATCAGGTATAGAATGTTTTTTATTTCTTGATTCTAAAGTTTTAATTAAATGTTACTTAAATATGATCAAATGAAAGATACTTTCTGCACCTCCATTATAGTCATACCACATTTTATAACAATAAGAGACAGCACAAAAACGTAGATATCTTCAATTTAATGTACTCATGGGATATGCCTACCATGGGATTTGAATATATAATAAAACTTCATGTGTAAAACGAGCATAAAAATGTAAATTATTGTACAATGTACATCCACTCATACTCTAAATAATAATGTCGGTTTAATGCCATAAAAATAACAATAAAAGAGATTATTGAAATTCCATTTGGCAATTTCATTATCATTAAAATAACTCGAAATCATAACTTTTGATATGGGAATTAGTTTTTCATTAATTTTATTGTTATGTTTGACTAGATTTATTAGCAGCTGCTTGTTCATGAAATTACAACTACATTTCTCTCGTGTTCTCAATCGCTTGTCTGTCTAAGTTGAACTTTTGCTGATACTAAAAATTAAATTGAAGAAAACGTACTTAGTTGAACGTTCTTCTTGAAGAAGTGTCACGGTAGGGTTGATCCAAACTTTAATAAAGTCGCGACACCACCTCCGATGTTTCTTCATGTTCTTATTGAGGGACTCGAGGAACCACATTCAGTTCGCATACCCGTACAGCCGTTTCGGAGAACTGGCACTCATGGCCGTGCGGGACCGACGAGTCAATTTGAATATAGATTGTTGTCGCAACGGATAGAGGGACTAATTCTAAGTTAATTTGTGTTGAAGTGGCTTCCCTCGACAACCTGACCACATAGCTAGAGCCAGCTCAATTCGAAAATTCGACATTTTTAAATGGTGATATGTCCAAGATAAAGAATGTTTAAAACTCTTTAAATGGCGGTGTTGTTGGTAGATGATTCCATGCTCTATTAAACGCCGAGAATGAATTTTAACACTATCATCCATTTCAATACTCACCGTAACGCAACGTTCGTCTTGAACAAGCCGTAATGTTCGTTTATTTATGTATGAATTTCAAATAGAAAAATTGGCGCTTAGATTCCGTTTGCCTGTGGCGTGGCGCTGAAAACCTTTATCCGCCCCTGGAAGAGTTCTGACCAAATGAAATCTCATTTATTTAGCATGCATGTTATTGCACTTCGCATCATTTTATCGCAAATTATTGTACAAAAAGAAGTAATAGATCCGCAAAATATACCGTTTATTCACTTACTGCCTGTGAAAGGTTAATTTTATTCTAGCTATTAATTCCTTCGTTTTTTTTACAAAAAAGTCGACTCAGACTTCTTTCAAATCCTTTTTTATTTTATAAAATCTCAGCGGTCGCAGCGGTTCAATCGTGTCATCCATTTACCAGCACCTATATTACACCTTCAAATTGGAATGGTCTTTGGAGTGCACGCTCTTTGATACCATAAACCGACATATTTGCTATGAAATGTTCGGTGTTCATATCATATGCAACTGCGTTGAATTCTTGTTCGCCAACGTACGATGTATTAATCATAGCCATTGCCGTAGGCGACTGAAAATTTTAGAATAGTTTAACTTAAACAATTCGTGTACCGGTTATCTTATCTTTCACTTTACATTAAAGGAGAATCCAACGTACGTAATGAAATCAGATCCCGTATATTCAAAGGCTCGGCTCGGGAAGCGGCTACTATTCGTTATGTTTCGACTTTCAAAGTGAAGTAACGAATCTCCTTTCCGACGTCGTCCTATTGCATTTTGAGCGAATAACTGTTTTTTCGATGAATCAGCATTTTTCTTGTGTACAAAGGTTATGCTCTTGGTGTCGTAATGTTCGCGGTAAAAATTAAATTGTGGCATTACTGATAGTCCCATTGTATAAATGTAAATATTGGCAGTAACGTTTAACGCATTGTTTATGTGAATTTTAGCTTCAATCTTTTTACCATAGGAGGAGGACACGGAACCTTCGCTTTTCACCTAAAAAGTGTATTTTTTATCTAAAAAAATTGTCCAAATCGAGGTGTATTTGTCAACTCACATTTATATCAAACTCCAAGTATGCAACTTCTTTGTTTTTAGCTCCGAAATACTGGTAAATTATCGTATAATTTTTCGGAGCCTTATTAATATCGTTTATCAGAGTCCTTTGATAAGATTGATACATTCCTTCAAAAATAATATAAAACAAACTATGTAATGTTATTGTAATAACGAAAGCATAGAACTGCTCCACAATTATTCAGAGCTGTGACGAAAGACAATTTCGTGTAAAATAAAACTCTTAAGTTTAAATCTTAACATAAAGTAAACTTTCAAACAATTTAATGGCAAAATTAGGAGCATTGTGGCCTACAAATATTTTTGCAGAATACGTCTTGTATGCCCTTTATTAACTGAATGGGGAATTTCGGGCCGATTGGCATCATATGACATATTTTGTATAAGGAAAGTGTCACTTTGTGAGTCATAGTGAATCACGCCGGTACGGCGCTAGACTTCGTATTACCAAAGCGAGGTTAATAATTGAAAGCAATTTGGTGGTATTTCATATAAATTTCATGAATATTGTGTTGTGGTACCATTCATAGCACAGTATTTCGTGCTATACAATTTTCTCATACACATCCGTTAATTAACGAAAAATTCTGCTACCACAATTCACAATTCTTTACCTTAGTAAATCCAACATTTTCTGTACAGGTGTACAATGGCTTACCATATTCAACATGTTGGCCAAATTTGTGTTTACTCGCATCACAAAAAACAAACAAATACACCAAACCAATGACACAATTTAAGATCCAAAATTTCATTTCTGCAAAATATAGTTTTGTATAGAAATGTTTCACACAGAACGACTTCTCTGAAACGGTTCTCACTCAACTGTTCTTGTGAAAACAAAATATGCACAGCATGTATAGCTAAATACGTTCGTTGAAGTAATCTCGTTTGACCTTTAGTCCGATAAGACACCATTTGTTCACAGTGAGTAGTAATTTCGTACACGGAAAATAATTCTTAGAATATCTGACGATTGACTGACCGGCCGCAGTCTATTCGAAATCACTTTCTTTTTCTTCTTCTTTTTTTGCCAAAATCAAAGCCTTAGCCACAGTTTTTCTTTTTTGTTTTTTTTTTTTTTTTATTTATTTCGCATACTTACTAGACAGGTAAGTATGACGAATGAAGAAAATTAGGAAGGTAAAAATGCCGTGGCCCTCAATTCCGAAAGAAGTGCATGTGAAGTTGCAACAGTCGGCGACTTTATAATAAGTGACACATTTCGTTTAGCTGTTTTTCAGCTGATCCACTCATACAAACAAGAAACAAGTATGTTTTTATTTCAAAGGCTCCGAATGTAACTGAGGCAAAGAAAATTACACAAAAGAAGCTATACGTATACACGGCGTCATCTTATATTTAAATTATTAGCAATTCCATCAAATGTTACATCTCAATTCATTGTTGTACCATTTGCAAATAAGTTAGTTTTACAAGAAGATTACACGAAGAAATCATGACCAACAGTCAACACCTATATCACACCTTCAAATTGGTATGGTCTAAGAGTTCGACCAGTGATACCATAAACTGACATATTTGCTACGAAATGTTCGGTGTTCATATCATATGCAACAGCGTTGAATTCTTGTTCGCCAATGAAGGATGTGTTAATCATAGCCATTGCCGTGGGCGACTGAAAATATTAGCTTAGTTTAACTTAAACATTTCGTGTACCGGTTATCGTATCTTTCACTTTACATTAAAGGAGAATCCAACATACGTAATGAAATCAGATCCCGAATATTCAAAAGCTCGACTCGGGAAGCGGCTACTGTTCGTTATGTTGCGACTTTCAAAGTGAAGTAACGAATCTCCTTCTCGACGTCGTCCTACAGCATTTTGGGCGAATGGCTTCTTTTTCGATGAGTCGGTATTTTTCTTGTATACGAAGGTCATGCTCTTCGTCTCATAATCTTTGCGAAGCCAATTGAACTGTGGCAATTCTACGAGTCCGAATCTATAAATTCGTAAAGTGGCAGTGACGTTTAACGCATTTTTTATGTAAATTTGAGCATCAATAAATTTATGATTGCCGGAGGAAGTCACATAACCATCACTTTCCACCTAAAATGTTGTAACTAATTGAATTAAATAATAGTCTACATTGTAGTTGGACAAATTTGTTAACTCACATTTACATCAAACTCTAAAAATGCAATTTCCTTGTATTTAGCACCGAAATACTTGTAGATTATGGTGTAATTTTTCGGAATCTTATTATTATCGTCGATGAAGGTCCTTTCATAGGCGAGTCGAATTGCTTAAAAACAGTATAAAATAATTAATTTTTTCATTCACAAAAGACAATTTAAAATTCTTAAGGGTAAACGTCATCATTAATTAAACTTTCAATTCAACAAAAATGAAAAATCACTTTCATCTGCTAGACTAGTAGTGCTAGTGCGAAAAACAGATAGGTAAGATAGGAAGTAATGTGGGTTTGGCACTCATCTTGACTGGACGTCATTTATCATACATATACTAACTGATGGCCATCATAAAAAACAATTTATAATTCGTCTTATGAGTTCTAATAATTTTGCTCAATGTTTCTATTATTTTGAGATAAGAAATGTTTTCCTCCAGCTCAATTCGCCAGCTGGTCTACAAACACAACACACATAGTAAACAATCCAAAGATCGATACAAGTAGCACACAGTTTATAAGCTCTAGCTAGATTTTAAACGTTATACTTTCCATTTTAAAATGTACCAGTGGTCTAAGAAATTTTACGCCGCCCGGTCTTTAATCGATCCCTCCACTTTCAGTACATTACGTTTACTGGAGTCATTTAATTGCTTTATTTGCACTCAATATTACTGTTAAAGTTATTAGAAGAGACCGAAAAAGAATACAAGTTATAAGTAGAAGGTCGTGAGAGACATTTTTAGAACTATTTTGGATTGTGTTTTTCCGCTTCACTTTTTGTCTGATATGAAACAGAATCTGATGTACTCGTACATCTTTACATCCAGAAACTTATTATGCCTAATACGAATTAATAAAACCGCTTCGATGCAATTGAAGTGGTAAACTACACTGTACTTTCCTTGTTCATTGAAAGGATAAAAAAGTTTTGATACTGCTAAAATTAACTTAAGCTCAGGAACATACCATAATCATAATTATGTCCAACACTGTGTTTACTCGCATCACAAAAAACAAACAAATACACCAAACCAACGACACAATTCGAGATCCAAAATTTCATTATTAGTTTTGCTCATAAAAGTTTTACACACAACGAATTCGCTGAAACGACTCTCACTCGAACACTGAAATTTGTGAAAATAACATATGCTCAGCATGAACAGCTAAACACGTTCGTTGAAGTAATCTCTCTTGACCCTTGGTCAGATAAGACACAATTTGTTTACAGTGAGTAATTATTTCGTACACGGAAAATAATTCTTAGAGTATCCGACGACTAACTGACTGCTCGCAGTCAATTCGGAATCACTTTCTTAAAGTTCCAGTGCTTTCCTTTTTGTTTTAAATATTATATTGTTAGGTTCATTCAGTCCAACTGAATGACGAATGTTATAAAATTACTCAGTATAAATGGAGTGTAACACCTATGAGCGACAACATTTATTTTAGAAGTTGAAACACAAAGGCTGCGCCACTCTTTTCATGGGATACCGTATATGATATACGGTGACTTTTCACGAATCAGTAATGAGTCAAAATCAAAAAATTTAATTCCGTTGAATGCCATACCAGCTCTGGAACACTATGTTCGGGTAGCAGAAAATTATGGCACCGAAATTGTGTGAGGTTTTCGTTGCTTAGTATGATGTCCCAGCTTCGAATGCCACCTAAGCCAGCTCTGGACAACCACTCAAAGCAAAGACACAGTAGACGCGACTGCCCGGATCAGAAGGTTACACGATTTTCTACGAACTCGCACACGATTTTTCGATACCAAAATTTTGTAAAAGGAGTCATTATGTCGATGACATGGCTAAAAAGCATTTGCAGCAATAAACTTGCGTGTGCGAGTTCACCTTTTACGTAGTTTAAAAGTTCGTTCTTTTGGCACCGTGTGCCAGATTATCCGATACCAATTTATCAGAAACTGCCCAGGTCAAAATATTTCTAAAGGCCATCCCCACTGGGGATTCCCCAGAGTCTATAACGAACCTTTTAGAAACGACAAACGACCAACCATATGTTATCAACAAAGACAAATAAATGATGATCTATAGCAAATGTTCTATCATTATAGCAAAGTATATGCTAAGGCAAATGAAGTAAAGGAACATGTTCCAAACACTTAGCGTTACTTTAAACAAAGAAATAATAGATTTTAAGATTTTAACATCTGGCATTTGAAGCGACCCATTCCTAAAAGGTTTTGAAACTAATGGACGGGAGATGTATTGCTAACTGAATCAGTGAAAATTAAATTGTCAAATTAAAAATAACAATTTTAAATAAAAAATTAAAAATAACTAAAAACAGCGTCATCAAGACGGAAATTCCATCAAATTCTATAAAATTTTAATTCATTTTTGCATCCTTAGCAAATAATTTAACGACACGAAATCATGACTCTTTCACTGCGAATGTTAAAGTACCCATAAATTATCAATCGCACTTCCTGAAACAAATTGTTTTCGCAGATACAAATCCTCCTCATGAATTTCGTTCGTTTTGTGGAGTACCCTCACTTACATCAATACATATCTGCAATATATCATGTGCGTTTTTAGTATCCATTTAAACCATCTAAACAGTTAGAAAAAAGTCTAAAAAAAGCCATGGATACCAGTCTGAGAAAACATATTAATGACAAAAATATTGATTTAATGCCATTGAAACAGGAAATAATTGTTCAACGTGAATTGACATGAAGTGTGTATAGCTAAAAACTACCAGCCAGCCGGTGACATTTTCTTTTCTCCTAAAGTTGCCCTATAGGTCTCATGGACTGAAGACATGTCAAGGTATTTGTTTTTTCGTATATATACACAAACACGAGATTGTCGTGATGAGAATGGTGGACTTTACATTACACAAAAACGTAAATGAATATCCAACATAATTTACTGTTCGACAATTATGCTATAGTCCAAGCGTCATTGCGTTGTCAAGAAATTGATAAAAGGTTCATTCTCTCTTGATATACAGCTGAATTTTTGTATAAAATTTTTTTGACAGACAGGCTTGTGTGGTAATCCAACATAACAACGAAAAAAATTTTGAATTTTCATACAAAATTCAAAATTTTAACAGTCAAAAATTATTTTTATAAAAAAAATTCAGCTGTACCACTGCCATTTGAACCTTTAAGTTTTAAGAGTACACCACACACCAATAAAACTTCGATTTTTTGTTTAAAAATACCTGATGAAAGCTGTGATAATTTCCAACATTTCAGGATTTGTTCTACAATTTTTTACAAGAATTATTAAATCTGTGCATTCTTTCGTACTGTTTAATTAAAAATCTTTTACTTCAGTTTCCACCTCATTTATCAGAACACACTAACCAGAGTTCGTGATCATGTCGTTTTTGATGGAAGATTCTTTTGGCATTAAATAAAAAAATGTCAAACAAAAAATGCAGGGAAATTGTGTGTTCAAAATACAGCTCTATCAGTGTGGATGACCCATCTATTGTGCAGTATCGAGAAAAATAATTGTTCGAGTTTTTGGTGGAAGTTCGCTCTTTGAAGCTTTGAAAACTATAGATAGATCGAGACCAATAAATTGGTCTATGGAACTCACCGACTTGCATAAATTGGTCTTAAATTTTTTTTCTTAAATATTTTTCTTGGACTAAAATTTGCTTCTGTTTTGATGTATTGTATAATTATGAAAGTGCATCACATCATCATGCATCAATGCATTTTATACCACGGCAATGCATCAATAAAGTTTACGCTTTAAACAACACATGTGTGCATAACATTTATTCAATACAAAAAAAAAAGCTCAACCGTCAAACATATATAAACGGAGAAATTCCCGAAAATACCAACACATAAAGTTGTACAAACTGCTACAATGTAACTCGAGACAGAACAGTTTAGTAAAAACAAAAAAATTGCTTGTGATAAAATCGAGGACCCTCACTGTGCGATATAATGTTCAGTAATCAAGCTTTTTCTGTTTTGATTGATATGGCCGTGGCATTTAACAAGAAAAAACCAACATTTTTAGAATTAATTTACTCGATGGATCGATCTAAATTTTGTAGTTTGATAAATTGATAATTTATTCATTGAATTTAATGGTAATTCTACAATTACATAAGCATTTATCAAGCGAAAAAAGAAGAAGATCAAGACATGCGCTGACTGAAAGTAAAGTCATCCTCTTGCAAGAAAGTACCATTTCAAAACGGGTATAAAAATCTGTCTTTAATGAAAAACGACGACCAAAAAAAAATATGTCTTTTCTTTATGTGCGCACTTTGCGAGAATGTGATGAGATGCGTTCGTCACGAATGCAGTCTTGTCTTGTGTGTGAATGCTCGTTTTCCGATCAGAGTGCAAATTTTTATTTTGTTGATTGTAAATATACAAGCTAAACGGATATATTAAACTCCGATACCGAATCGATATTTTTGTCATTTTGTTACGCAAAAAAGGAAGATCATTTACATTTTTGTGATGTGTTCTAGTGAATATTTAAGATAACAATCCAAATGATCGGTGATAGAAACCGAATGCTGTTGTGAAATTGATTATTATTTGTGATTGAAGTTTGATCATCATCTGGATGTGTTCTGTTCGAAAGAATTGTGAGTACTTTCTACGTATAAAAGTTGAAATTAATATCGAAATTAAAGAGATTCATCGAACTCATATTAATAATTTGGTGTACAATTGTTTAAATTTGTCCTTGCTACTGAGTTCTTCAATTTAAATATTTCAAAAATCGTTCATTATTTTGTATGGAATCGCTCAAATTCTTGATGCCACATGAATGTTTTCGTACTTGTCAAGTTTCTACTTTTATTAATTGGAAATTTAATAATAAAATTGAACTCTATATGTTTGTCAACACTTACTTTTTCGAACATATTTTCGTTTCCTGCAAAAAAATCCACCGTGATACATAACAAAATAGCTCCAAGCTCATCGGGAATTTGAAATATAAAAAAAGGTTAAAAAATACAAAAAAAAAACACTCTAGGTAAACCTACTGTACGTATTTTCATATCAAACACAATGAAAATAAACTTAAACCTTTCTTTACCGAATATTTATTATCAACATTTTTAGCTATTCATCATTTTCGATAGATGGCTGAACTATCTGAGAGCTTTTCTTTCGTGATCATTAGCTAACTCTATCTTTTTCGTTACTTCCCTTAAAAAGAATTCTTCAAATTGTTGATTCATCCCATTTATCTAGCTCAACTTATCCGAAACCCTGAAGACTAAGTGGCATCCTATTAAAAATCTGATTAAATGACTTTCATTCACGACTACAGTCAATAGTGTGAATTATACCAAACATAAATACGCCGTAATTTATACCACAAGCTCTCTCACAGTGAAAACTATACATCGTGGCGCACATAACAACGAACATTTACAAATAATTACCTTCTATATGTTAAGATGGAGTTTGTATGTTCTCTTTTCAATATTTTTCTTATCCATCCATCCTTAGAACACGGTGCATTTAATGTAATATTGCAGTGTGTTAGTTGAGCCACCGGGAGGTGCGGGAATCGTGGTTTTACAGAAAATGAAAAGCATTTCTCTAAAACAATATATAATTGAGATGAAAAATGTCTTGCAGATTGTTCACATATTTCGAAACATGGTTTCTATTCGAACGAAAACATAACACCACTGCACTCACGAAACGTTTATTCAAAAATGATCACATCAACGTTGATTTTTTAATACAAATCCTAGAAGTTGAAATCAGGTGTGCATTGACTTTTCATACACACGAAATTATTCTGTGAGATCTTTTATTGTAAGTTGCCAACATTGCTTCGAAAAAGTGGAACAAAACAAAACAAATCAAAACAAATCAAAACAAATCAAAACAAATCAAAACAAATCAAAACAAAACAAATCAAAACAAAACATGTTTCGGCCACTTGGCAACAAATTACAAGATCTGTTTTAAGGATTAATATTTGGATTTCGTTAATTATTCTTTTATGGTAGCTTAATTATGATTGGACTTAGAGGTAAACAAAGTGAAACATAAAAATATTGTAAGTATTAGGTCGCGAAACAGCACAAATTAAATTTGTTTTCCGTAGATTTCCCACGGAAAAACAATTTGTTTTTAGCTGTTTCGAAGCAATTTAAATTACAAAATTTAAAATTTTACTTTGTTTACCTCTAAGTTCAATCTCAATGATGCTACCTGGAAAGAGTGATAATCGAAATCCATGTATTAATCTTTAAAACAGATCTTGTAATTTGTTGCCAAGTGGCCGAAACATGATTTGTTTTGTTTTGTTTTATTTTGATTTGTTTCGTTTTGTTTCATTTTTTGAAACAAGCATGGTTTACAAAAAAGTCATAGAACAATTCCATGTAATGTTTGCGCAGTGTACTCTTGCGAACTTAAATGAAAATAAATCAATGTGATTATTTTTGAATGAATAATTGGTATGGTAAGTGCAATATAGTGTACGTTTTTGATTAAAATAGAAATTCTTCTTCGAAAAGATTAATCGAATTGCGAAGACTTTTTTATCTCAAATTATTTTGTTACACAGAAATGCGTTTCATTTCGCTATCAAACCATGATTACCGCACCTCCCCGTTAGCGGCGATATTTGATTTTCATTATTTATGAATTTGATCACATATTGTCCAATTTCATTTTGATTGGATTGAAATATATATGTCTACTAGGGGTGATCGATTTCGCGGGACGCGAAAGAAACCGGTCCACAAAAAAATTTAGTTGCCCATAGAATCCGAAAAACCCATTTTCAGACTTTGGTCCAACAACTTCAGGTAGCAATAAATCGATTACTGAAAATTTGCTAGTAGGGGCACATGGGACCATTCTCGACTTTACGAAAAAAAGCTTTACGATATTTTTCTCCTGTTTTTTATTTTTTCTACTCTATAGAGTCCAATATATAATAATAAAATAAAAAGATAAAAAAAAGTGAAAACCTGACTTTGGCATGTAGCCAAAGTTCGCCGACGTCGATTTTCAGAGAAAATTGGAAGCTTCAATAATTTTAAATTACACTAAAAAATCGGTCGATTTTGTGTTGTGAAAGGTAGTTAGATAAGATTTTGGAATTTTTTGTATTGTAATGTGCCAAAATTTTTAGTAATCGATTTATTGCTACCTGAAGTTGTTCCGGACCAAAGTCTGAAAATGGGTTTTTCGGATTCTATGGGCAACTAGAATTTTTTGTGGACCGGTTTCTTTCGCGCTCGCGAAATCGATCACCCCTACTGTCTACCATTGAACCTAAAATTCTATTTGCGCCACTTACAAGCCAATATGTAGGTGCTGAAAAGTTTACTGATGATCAAAATAATTAAAACAAAATTAAACAATAAATATGGCGTGAGATGACAATGGGTTCAGTCACGTTGAGTGTGCCTAATAGAGCACTTTGCACTGAGTGTGACGATTTTTCACATTATGATGCTGAGTTGTATAATGGTTATTCGTGACATCGAAGGCAAAGTGCCTGCAGGCCGTGCAACAGAGACATGAAATTGAGTGGACGTCCTTCATTGATGATCCCAGATCCCTTAATAAATTTAAAGAATCAAAAACTACACAACGATATAGTGGAACAATACCAATGTACGATGGTTCACGTTTATTTCTACAATTAAATGGTCCCAACGTCTCAAATTGACCAAAAACTAAAAAAACAGCCAAACTTCAAAAAAAATTAAATTAAATTAAACAAAGAACTGAAAGAACCAAAAAAATAACTTCCAATAAAAATGAAAAATGACTAAAAAACTGAAATGAGAGATTCAGAGTTAATCGCTGAGCTATTTTTTTTAAATCGGCTGAATCCTCGGCTTGGGTGTAGATCATTGTAAAAATAGCGGTTTCTTCTCTTAAATAGTGTCAAAACAGTTGTCACAAAGCTAACCTAAAAAAACCACGAAAAGTCTCGTTTTCGTGTGTTTATGGATGGACCTTGGCTACGCCTCGGAAAATTCACACAAAAACTCTATTTTTCAGCTCTTTATCCCTAGTCATGTGACGAGCACATTCTTACCTGTAGCAAGTAACTTTGTCTCCAGGTAATCCCTGGTGAAAATAAAAGTCCTAAAAGATCGAAATACTTAGTCTTATGGTCTCACAGTATACGGAACTTGAGACCGTGAGACTACGTATTTCGAACTTTTGGGACTTTTATTTCCACAGGGGATCTAGAATAGCTGCTACAGCTGCATTTTTTGTATGAGGCGCTGGTGTTCCGTCCTGGATACAATGATCTACATACACAAACATATTCCCTCACATTCTGAACTGGACTCTATTAAAAATGATCTTTAAATTATGACAATCTTTATAGCACTGGTAATGGAGCTGTTAATGTGTTGCTAAAGTGCTAGACTATACAGTGTCAACAGCTAACGTGTGTGTCGTGTTGTCCAAATTTATTTATTTGTTTCAGAATTTTGTACTTGTTATATTATCCATACATAATTCATCCATCCATCCATCCATCACTCCACTCGATCATTATTTTTTTCTTGCGTAATTATTATTGCCCTTCCACACATGGTAAAACCTGTTCTCCCTTCGTGGTGTTTAGTAAGTATTAAACTTTTATTAAAACTAGAAATTTGCAACATTGCCAACACTTTCTAGTTCATTAATGTATTTATTCCCATGATTTTTACCGTGCTCTTTCCTCCAATAAATTCAATAAAATTGTGTTGACATAATAAAATGTGCAGATAAATAATAAATAAAATGAACTTTATAGACTGAGATGTTTGTTGCACATAATAATAACATTTCGTACCGCCACTAAGACTGGTTGGTTGTGTTTGGAGGCTAAGCAATAATCCATTTACACAACACCGTGATGCAGACAGCAGCAAACACTGTTAAAACAAAATAAGAACGGATAAAAAAGACAAAAGTATAATAAAATGATAAATTACGAGACCATAAGAAATATGATGTTGTTTTGAATTTTTGAAAATAAAAATTGTGTTTTTATACATATACGACCCGCGCGCTTGGTCAAAGGTATAACATAAAATGATTGTGGTGTTCGTATACCGTACATAAGCATCGCTGTTTCGATGGCGTATAAGTTTATATCCGCATAATCGTGCCATGGTGTGTGCTTATTTATGAATACTTATGTGAAACCATGGAATACGTTTTTCTTTGAGCCTTTAATGGTCCATTTAAAGAATTTCTCGCTCAATTACAAAGATTTGTCTAAATTGTCTAGAGCTCCGATGCAAACTGTCAACACAATACGGAACCCTTTCAGAAACGGCTAATAATCTGTTCTCGAAAACGACGAAAAAAATTACGATGATCTATGGAAAGTCATAAGAAAAACTGTAAAAACAAATGAAGTAAAAGATTTTGTGTAAAATACTAAGACTTCTTGCGACACTTTTAGCAAAAGAAGTAATAGATTCATTGAGTACACCTCGATACGGTTACCGTTTCTTATGAAGTTACATGAGAGATTTAGAAAAGAAAAATCCTTTTTATCATTTTGTTTCCAGTATGTGCTTAAGAAGGTAGTTTCAAAACTATCTTGTTCCCTGCATACAAGTTCGAATTCTCACATAGATTATCGCGGAATATGAAACATAGATTAAGTTACCCCTACCCACCATTGTATGTGTGTATTCCAATAAATTGTGAAAACCGCTCCACCCTGTCTCTGTTGCGTTTATTTGCATTAAATTTAATTTAAAAATCCATGGCCTAATGTTATTTATACCTTTCTGAATCATGTAAAATTTTCATGTTGAAAATAGTGGGCATTAAACTTCGTGGAACAGGTTCCTTGTGTTGGGTTTGTCTCTGTTTTCGTGTTTATTTGAAAGAGAATTCTCGAATATAAATATATAGCAGCGCGTTATTTATTCCATGCTACAAAAAAGCTTACCGAAGGCAATCAGTTCCATTCGTTACGAAACGTGGTTAGAATTTACTTGCTGCATCGATCCGAGCAGAAGTACAAATCCCAATGAATCTCAAGTCATTTTTGTTATGAATCGTAAGACTATTTGGATATGCCACATATTTTTTCAAACGTGCAATCCAAACAAACAATTAAAGTAAAAGAATTAATTTGCATAACACGAAGAAATTCCACAGTGCATTGCATTTGTCCGATGATTAGATCTATTCTCGTTTATCTGTAAATTTACATAAATATAAGTTGAAGAATCTGACTCTTTGTGATGGTTTTTTTTTATTTTTTTTTTATTATCAAAGTTGTTGTTCGGAATGAAACGTACAGAACGACAAGAGGTTTGATTTGATGCATTTGCATGTTTTTACTTCTTTAATTATTTTGTAAGTGTGCAGTCGCCGCTGGGGATTATATTTGACACGCACAGAGGAACTGATTTTTTTTAAATTTGTGGCCCGTAGAGACTTTGTAAATCTTAGTCTTAGGTACAGCATCAAAAGCATACAGGAAATGTTACTAAATTGGTTCTCTTTAGTTATAGAGAACCTGATACAAAGTTGGTTCTCTTTAATTAGTAATTAGAGAGAACCTGATACAATATTTCGTTCCAACTGACACAGACGGGGTTCGGGAAATAATCACTAAATGCAAGAATAAAATTTTTGAGCTAATACATCAATGTTGAACATGTCTGCGCATGCAATAATAAATTGAAACTGCTGTCTTGGCGTTGTTTATTTAGTAACAAAGAAAAGAAGAGTTTTCTGAATACATTCCTTAAGACATTTTCCATCCAACAACATATTTCGAGTTTCCTTAACCTTTTTTGTTTAAAGTATCGCTTAGTGGTTGATACTAAATCTTATAACTTAATAGTTTTGTCATAATTTTTTTGTTATAAAAGAAAATTCCAGCTACAAATCGTGATATCATTGAGAGATGGCCAGTAATAAAATTAGAAAGATCTCAAAAGCGACGAACCTAAATGTTTTCCCTCGTTTTTTTTTAAATGAAACGTGTTATGCATTAAATTCATGTACGAGAACAAAAGTTACGAAACAACAACAGAAATTGTTCTACCATTGATACAAATAAAGCATTACCACAACTTGACTTTGAAACTGAAATTACCCTAACCACAAATACAGAATGCATACGTCCATAAAGTAGCTATAAAACAACTACGAATTAAATATTGTTTCACCATTCATCCTCTCTAGTTTTGCATTCAAAGAATTACTCTCGTACAACTGGAAAACATAAGATCAAAATTTTGAACTAAAAATAAATTCTTTTTGTCTTTGTTTACTACCATCCATTCGTTATACATAATAACAATAAAGAATCTCCTCCACACCATCCACAACCCATCATCTCTGTGTATATATGGATGCGCCATGTTGATCTATAACAATTAGAGAGAATGACGACGATGATGATGATGATGACGGTATATTCATCATCTAAGTTGTTGTTTAGATTTTTCTTCTGCTAGAGTTCACAATAGAAGACATGAGAAAATAATAAAATCAGAAATATTTGAATAAAAAAAACATTCAGAATCGCCGTTGAAAGAGAAAAGGTAAAAATAATGATAATCATCCATGGAACATTGGTCCGTCGTGTACAAGTGTTGTTTTATATATGCATTGGTATAAGTAAGTTGAATCATGATTCTTGCGAAGCTGAGGACATTTGTACGTGTAATGTTCAAACGAATTCGAATATAAGAGGCATAATCTTTCAGATTCATATACGTCCATGTGTTAAGGTGTAAGTCGTGAAGTACCTATATATCGACAAGAGTATCGTGTGGTACCTAAAATATAAGACAACTGCATTTAATACAACAAGAAAAATATTATTCAACCGCGCTGTGGTGCTGAACTGTTGAATGTCATGAGAGACTGAAAGAGTAAAAGAGCTCAACGGTTTTCTTTTATATTTTACCTGTAATATTACCTGAATGGCCTCCGACCACTTTGAAATGCTTATTTGATGTTGTTGATCGTTCGTACCATTCAGTTGAGAGAACGATTTTAACAAAGAAACACTTTGCAAGCGTATGCACGTCGTGGTCGTCGTTGTTGTTGTTTTTGTTATCGAATTTATTTATTTGGAATTGCGTTTATGATGATTAAGATAATGGTAACACAAGATCAATTAATCTAAAGTGCCAATTCAACGAAATTTCGTGGAACTGAGCGTGTTATTCATGATATAAAAAATTGTCTGTGTTGTTTACGATCTTACCTAAGACCTATCATCAAGTGAATTGTATGTCTGGTTGTTGTTCGTCGTCGTTGTTGTTGTTTTTTTTTAGAGAAAACTTTGAAATTGTTTTGTGGTTGTGCATAATGGCGGATTGAAAATTTATTTTTTACAAAAATAAACATCGCCTTTGCCATACATATAATATAAATCCAAGTGAACAATAATGCTGCATTCATGATTGTATATAAAAGATAAGAACGGTGTGTGGAGCGCGCGCAACATTTTCAATTATTTATTGGTTAACGTTGAAACACAATGGCCACACTGGGCCTTTCTAAAGTGTTCATATTGGACAAGTATTTTACTGAATTACAAAAGTTCTGGGAAACGGAGAAAAAGCTTCAGGGTAAGCGCATAATACCACACATTGGACATGATTTTAATTGGATATATACATTATGCTTTGTCTCTACACCGAAGACAGAGAAAACTGAACAACGAGTCTTTATAAACATAGACATGAACGACATTAATGTAATTTTGAGCTTGGGTGTATCGTGTACTGTTTCTATTATTTCTCAGAATAATTTTTAATCCCGTCGCTCTACCTGCCGCTTTACGGCTTTACGGAACGAACAAGAATAATATTAAATGCACGCGCGGTCATGGTTGAACTGATTTTCAAATCATTTCGCGCAATATGTTTTTTTTCGTTATTTTGTTTTGTTTATTCATCACACATTAAGCATATACAATACACATACCGCAAATTACCGCATGCCTACAAATCTGCTTCAGTTTTTTTTTGCTCCTTCTTTGCATCGATTATAGAGACTCTTCCTTCTTGGTCTTTTGCGATTCGATGGCACATACAAGAAATTTAGCTTTCGTGTTCGTTCAAGTTACATTTTGTCTGTTAATCATGAACGTTTGTGGTGGACTGTTGTTCGTTTATGAAAGAGGAATTCCGAAAATTCATGGATTGCAGACTGGAGTCTTTTTTTTTCAAATAATTTTGGCCTTGCATTTTGATTGCTATTTGGTGTGTCTGGATTTTATTGTAGAACGTCTGTTAAATGGAACGGGATGCACGAAAAATATCTTAGATTTTTTTATTTTGCTTTGTTGTTCGAGATGACTTTGTCCAATATTACAGTGAAGTAGGGCTGCATGTGGGACATCAACATTCAATGTATTAATCGAGCGATGTGTGTTTTGTTGAACAGGGTAGATTGGACAAGTTGCAGAGTTATGAGTTGTAGATTTTGAGAGTCTTTCCGTTTCAAGTAAATGTAATTGATAGATTGATTGTCCATTTATTCAAAGGATCACATATAGTACACAATGATTTTGTAAATAAAATTCTATACAAAAAATAAATCATATTTCTATCGATACAAAGTTTCATTTAAAATTCGAATATCCCAAACATTACAAAATCGTCTCATCGTAACGGATAGAAATATCGGTTTTTATCTTAACAAAAAAAAATTCCGAACAAAATATTTTCCTTCAAAAATAAGCTCGATGTGTAGATCTTATCGGAAATTTACACACAGGACATTGGCGTGACATTTTCTTGTAATTATCAATGCAGTCGGTGCAAATGCAAAGATGACCACAATTTAGCAAAATTATATCGCAGGGCTTCTCCTGGCATAACACGCATTTCGGAACTGTTCCTGGAACGGAAAATGTTCGATTTATTTTCGTAAATTTTGTCGATCAGCTGAGTTTGACTTACGTTCTTGGGCGATTCGATCATTGTTGTTGATGACACCAACGAAGGATGTGAATTGTTTTTTACTCTTGGCCTTACCTAGAAATAAAGTCAAGATCAATAGGATGCCAATAAGTTAGTTATTGCGGTTGGAAAGCTTGAAGTGATTTTGTGAGATTTTTTTAGAAGGTTCGGTCGGAGACATTGTTCCGTATTATTTCAGACTATACAAATTCACTGATTGATTGTAAATCTCAATATTGTGATGTTAATACTTGTGGTTTTTCCACCGAAACTTCCATCAATATTTTATCATTCAAAGCATAATTCTCAAAACTCTTTAAAATAGTTGTGCTTTAGGAATGGGAACTTTAGAATAATTTTTTTTACCTCTTTTTTTACCCATCAAATTCGTTCGACTCGATGTTCGCGACATTTGCTGACAACTTGACACCTTGAGTTCCGTTTCTGCTTCGTTAAGTGTCTGGTTCGGCGAGGTTGGAGGGCTTCGTGTTTTGTCGGATCCAGTTTCTTCAGAAATGATGTGGTTCGCTGGCACTGGAGCGTCAGTCGTAAGATCTGTTGTAGATTCGGCAAGTGTGAGATTTGCTAACTTTGTAAGGGAAGTTGACATGCTGTGCTCCGTTATTGATTTTCCAAGTGTCTGGTTCGATGACCTTTGCGATGACCACTTAGAACAAGTCCTTAGATCTGTTAAAGATTCGGAAAAGATTTTGTCCGTAAACACTGGAGAGCCAGTTGACATTTTGGGTTCCGTTATTGCTTCGTTAAGTGCCTGTTTCGATGACTCTTTATAACAAGTCCTTAGATCTGTTAAAGATTCGGAAAAGATTTTGTCCGTAAACACTGGAGGGCCAGTTGACATTTTGTGTGCCATTAATGCTTCGTCCCAGAAACTTTGGTTCGATGAGATTTGGTCCGTAAACACTGGATAGCCAGTTGACATTTGGGGTTCCGTTATTGCTTTGTTAAGTGCCTGGTTCAATGACACTTCCGAACAAGTCCTTAGATCTGTTAAAGATTCGGAGAAGATTTTGTCCGTAAACACTGGAGGGCCAGTTGACATTTTGTGTGCCATTAATGCTTCGTCCCAGAAACTTTGGTGCGATGAGATTTGGTCCGTAAACACTGGAGAGCAAGTTGACATTTGGGGTTTCGTTATTGCTTTGTTAAGTGACTGGTTCAATGACACTTCCGAACATGTCCTTAGATCAGTTAAAGATTCGGAGAAGATTTTGTCCGTAGACACTGGAGGGCCAGTTGACATTTTGTGTGCCATTAATGCTTCGTACCAGAAACTTTGGTTCGATGAGATTTGGTCCGTAAACACTGGAGAGCCAGTTGACATTTTGGGTTCCGTTATTGCTTCGTTAAGTGCCTGGTTCAATGACACTTCCGAACAAGTCCTTAGATCAGTTAAAGATTCGGAGAAGAGTTTGTCCGTAAACACTGGAGGGCCAGTTGACATTTTGTGTGCCATTAATGCTTCGTACCAGAAACTTTGGTTCGATGAGATTTGGTCCGTAAACACTGGAGAGTCAGTTGACATTTTGGGTTCCGTTATTGCTTTGTTAAGTGCCTGGTTCAATGACACTTCCGAACAAATCCTTAGATCTGTTAAAGATTCGGAAAATATTTTGTCCGTAAACACTGGAGAGCCAGTTGACATTTTGGGTCCCGTTATTGGTTCGTACCTCGATGCTGAAGATCCGGAAAAGATTTGGTCCGTGAACACTGGAGAGCCAGTTGACATTTTGGGTTCCGTTATTGTTTCGTTAAGTGCCTGGTTCAATGACACTTCCGAACAAGTCCTTAGATCAGTTAAAGATTCGGAAAAGATTTTGTCCGTAAACACTGGAGGGCCAGTTGACATTTTGTGTGCCATTAATGCTTCGTACCATAAACTTCGGTTCGATGAGATTTGGTCGGTAAACACTGGAGAGTCAGTTGACATTTTGGGTTCTGTTATTGCTTTGTTAAGTGCCTGGTTTAATGACACTTCCGAACAAGTCCTTAGATCAGTTAAAGATTCGGAAAAGATTTTGTCCGTAAACACTGGAGAGCCAGTTGACATTTTGGGTCCCGTTATTGGTTCGTACCAAGAACATAGGTTCGATGCTGAAGATTCGGAAAAGATTTGGTCCGTGAACACTTGAGTGCCAGTTGACATTTTGGGATCCGTTATTGCTTCGTCAAGTGCCTGGTTCGCTGACATTGGAGAACCAGTTGACATGTTAAGACTTGTGGTTGATTCGTAAAGTATCTTTTTCGCTGACATTGGAGAGCTAGCTGTAAATTCCATTGTAGCTTCGTGGAGTATCTGGGCGTATGATTTTAGTGATCCATTTGGCTTGCCGGCCTCCGATATTCCATCGTAAAGTTTGTGATTCGCTGGCGTTTGGGAGCTCGCTGTAAATTTTCTTGTAGCTTCGTCCTCTGATATTAGACAGTCATTTGGGTCGGTTATTGTTTTGTTAAATACTGGCGGTTGAGGACAAGCCATCAGTTCTTTTACAGCTTCATAAAATTTCTGGTTCACGGGCTAAAAATGTTCGTAATAACATTAGAAATAAATTGCAGCTGAATTGAAAAAGATTACATTTCGGTTCATATGCTGAGTAAATCGGACCATCAAGTGATTCGAATGCCATCCTTTTAATTGACAACTCAAACACAAATCAATCTCACATTCCAGGCATTCGTAATGGTAGCCTCGTATTGATTCTTCACAAATTTCACAAGCCACTTTCCTATTCCAACTATCGCAGTAGGCACTTCTCGCTGTGAAAAATTATTTTTTTTTTCGTGATGAGTGGCTTAGCTCTAAGATCGATGCATGATCATTCAATGTACCTCTGTAACTTTGTTGATTAGTCGACATCCTTAATCGGACAGTTTCGTCAAAAATCTGTTTTTGCTTTGACTGCGAATAGGAATTGATTAAGTGTGTTGGTTTTCGATAATATTACAGAATAGCCTACCCTAAGTTGCGTATCGCCGACACGAACGAGTAAATGTCCTAAGTGAATGTTATTAGGCTCACAGGATGAGCACAGATCATACTCTCGGCAATCAATGCATTTGTAACGACGTCCAATCAGATCGCAGTGACAAGCATTACATTTAATACCTTCATGAATAACCTGAATTATTGGTGGCGGTTCTAGAAAGAAATTCACTTGATATTTACTAACAGAATTGGAGTCCATTTAGTATTTGGATTTACTTGCAGGGACGACTTGATTTCGCTTATTCCTTCTAATATGTAAAATGTCTATCCAAAACTCGTGGTTTACTCTCTGGAAACGGAAAATTCATTAAAACGGAGATCCAACACTATATCCAAATTTAATATCGAATTCCTTACGTTCATGCTCAATGGATCGGCGAATCGAAAAAGCAAATGATTGCTACCGGTAACGCACTTATGGTTATTCCTCTCACATCGACGACAAGCGTTAAATGTACAGTCACAGCATTTATAAAGAAAACCGTCAACAGGACTACACTTACAGCCGTTACATTGTTCTTCATCGTGGAGCCCTAGAAGGGAATAAGTCAATCGTTCATTGGCTCATCCATTAATTGTCTTCACTTTGAAATAACTTTTTACCTTGAATTACAAACGGTTTACTTATTGGCTTTTGGTTTAAAATATGGCTCAAGAATACGTTCTCAGTTTGCTGTGTAAAATTACCAACCAAAAAAGATTATTTTAAAGTCATCATTGAAATGATTCTAATTTGCGAGGAAAACATACTGTAATTGGGTGTGTGAAGCGTATTAGGATATGCCCTGAATGATAATCCAATTCGCATGATTGACACAGATCGAAATCATCACATTCGATGCACTTGTATCGCCGTCCCTTAATGGTTTTGTTGCACTTTTTACAGTAAACGCCCGGATGTTCCATTTCAGTTCAGCTGTGTAGCCGGAGTCCTGTTTTAACGGAATGTTTGTTGAAATTGAATGTTAAAAGATTCACGTTCGAAAAGTTTGGAAAGGTTTTGGAATCAAAATCCAACGCAGGTTTTAGAAACCGACACAAAAGAAAGTCATGCGAACGTGCTTTTGCAAAAATGGCAGTTTTGGTTTGATAAAGATAAAATAAGACAGATAAATAAATCTGCAGACTCAAATAAATGTAATTTCAATTTAGCAATCACCTGTGTCCTTTTAGTTGTCTGAGGGGATATTTATAGAAACAGAAACAACGTTACACAAAAATCTAGTTCCTTGAGACACTTTCAACGACACTTTTTGCGGTTATTCACTTGTATCTGTATCACCTTCGAAACAACCTATATCTATAACAAAAACACATACAAAATTACAAATATTTGAAAATTGTTGGTCCGACCTATTATACGTGACAAGAAAGGTTTTTTCTTGATAACAGCCGCAAAAGATTTCTTAGAGAACTTTAGGAAGTTGCAAGGAAGAGGTTCTAAACATTCAGTAATGGATTAAATTTAAAAGGATTTTCTTCAATCAACTGACAATCTGATAATTGAAGATCGTTGCTGTGAAATACAAACTCAGTACAACGTTATCTTAACCAATACTAATAAAAGTTTAACATTTAAAATTCAAAGAATAAGAACAATAGCCAACGAGTCAATTACCATCAAATCAAACACAAAATTCTTTTTTTTCTTTCTTGAAACTCACAAATTCAAATCATGATGGTTTTGTGAGACGGAAGATTTGTGTCATATCATCGCTATTCACACTTGCCTATTTGGATTAGAATATAATGCGAGAGGCAAAGCTCTGGCTTCGAAGCACCACTTTTTCTGAACAATTCATTTTGGACGGTGACGGAAAAAACAGAATGTCTCGTTTTTCTGATGGTTAAATATTAGTTGGGAGTACAGTTAAGTCCATTTACTGCATTAAATTGCTTTTTTTTGTCCATTAAAAGTTTAAGCGAAGATCAGTAAATAAGTTTTTATTGAACAAATAAATGGGTTGTTTGTGGCAATTTGGTTCTCGGTTCTTTTTTCCTTTGGCAATTTTTTTTTTATTGCTTGATCATTAAAAGTAAGCATATAAAAATCGAGAAATTTATCGATATTTAATTAAACGAACCGAAATTGAACCATGAAGCTTCATGTTATTGGATCTAATATATAAAATTGCTTATGGATCAATGTCAATGAACTGAATGAAATAATAATATCGAGTGTCTGTAGTCCATGCACCGAAGCACACATATCATCTGTGCAATGAACAACAATTATCATCACTTTACATACATAGTCCGAATTGAGCGTAGCTATTTCAAATATTTGTACTTCAAACCATGTTCATAATAATTACAGATTTTTTTACTCAATCATTTCAATTATTTATGGTTATGTTGGCTCAACGACCCACAGCTTATAGTTTTATGGTAAATTTAAGAGTAAAAAAATATTTATTTTTTTCGAGAAAAAAAACCACCAAACTTGTTTTCTCATCATCATCAGCATAGTATCATCATTTCGATCAAATATTAAAATTTCGAAAGCATTTTTTCTCGTTAAGTTCAAGGTCAATGAATTAATTATTTTAACCAAATACAAGTTGTTTATAAAAACTTTTTTTTTTAATTCTTAATGAGCGATCGCAGGTCTTACGAGATCACTTCGTTTGAATTAATTTCATCAAAGTGATGATGATAATACTGTTTAAGGAAGTGGATTCTGAAAGCATAAATATTTCCTATTAAACAGGAGAGTTTCCAATTTAGAATGTTAAACTTTAGGTCCAGTAATCAGTAGAGTCAAATACTAAGAGTTAATTTTAACAGATCACGGCGACACGTTTGACGTTCATATACAGTTAAAAAATACCTCGCCTCTTTGAAGTGAAAATAATTTTTCATCCGCGCAGTGGAAATAACCTTATTTTCTCCACTCAAATGCGGTTAGAAGATAGCGTTTTGTTGACCTACTCTCTCATGACCGTTCAGGTGAGAAAGTTTCTATTGGACGCAACTTGTTTCTACCATGGAGTGAACAATAGTTTTTACATGCTATATGCGTCGAAAACCGTACTTTTCATTTTTCAAGCACTACTTCCGACGCCCTCAGCATTTAAAATCCATTAACTCGGGCTAAAAATGAAAAGTTTCGTTTTCATGTGTTTATTGACCTCGCTTCGCTTCCGATCAAGAAAATTCACGCGAAAACTCTACTTTTCATCTTTACCTCTCTTGTCATGTAAAATACTATTTCCCTTTGCAACTGTCAAGTTGTTTTGGTCAAATTATGTGTTCGAGTGAATTGCGTCCAGAGCGAAGCAAACAAGCTGGAATTGGTTAACAAATAACCAATCTCTTCGTTTATGTGAGGATGGCATTTAGGCAAATAGTGTACAGTGACAGTAAACAAATTTTTTAAAGACAATTCTGACGGAAAGGTTTGTTAGCAAATCCAACATAACAACGGAAAAACGAATCTGTTCTCATATCACTTCTCTTACTTATTATAAATCTTTGACGAATTTTTATAATTTGTCTAAGTTGTGACCTGAGTACAGTATTTTAGTACTTCCAGTTACACCTTCCGACAAAGTCTTAAAACCTTTTGAAATCTTGATTCTTGATCGTCATAATTTGATCAGTCATCACATTTATTTATCTCGATTGGTATTGACACACAAACGAGACAATATCCTGAAACGATGACCACTTAAAATATTATTACAGTCCCTTCGGACGATTCATTTAACCATGCCGTAATCCCAATTATCACTTTAAGTCATATAAGAGAAATGATGCATCGGCGTTCAAGAGACATTTTTATTATTCATCGCATTAATGAGAACTTATAGAAATAAAAATAAAATTTAAATTCGATTGTATCATAATGTAAGTTTACGCATAATATGCTTCTGATATTAATATTTAAACAGATCAATAAAAATGCGTGGAATTTTTCATTGGAAATATGTGTGTTCCAAGCGAGGTTCAGGTTATCTTCGAAATTGATATTTATTTATTTTTTGTCGTATAATAAATTAAGCATTGGATTTGCTTTTGGCTATTTGACCGCTAATGCTGATATTTCGGACTACCAATATTTATGAGATTGAGATTGTCAAGTTTGAATTTTATAAAATCCATTTTATATTTATAGGAAATAATTACAGTTAAGTTCAAAGACTCTGCTGGATTTGCCTATTTTTTTCTTTCTTATTTATTTGAATGCTCAGTAAACACGTTTCTGACAGATTTCTTATTTAATATCGAAATGCTACACCTTAAAACAAACACACAACAACCTAAAGGCATGAATTTTTGTTGGAAAATTTCGTTTGAATTTTTGATTATATCCATACCATAAGCCAATATAAAAATGGTAAAATCGAATAATCTAATATTGGATTAACCTTGATATATTAATGACTCTATTTCAACCATTTCAACAAAGCACAACCACAACGAAAATGTCGGTCTATGTACAACGAATTGACATGTTCGATCGGTAACACTCATTCAAAACGGTTGTTAATTAGCAAAAGGATAAAAGCAGAAAGAGGTGTAACCTTAGAACGTTAAATGCGCCAGATAAATCACCAGTCTTTACGTAACAATTTTACAATATAAACTTAATTATCCTCCGCGTATTATTTAACACTTAAGTTTACGGTTACATTCGCTAGCATGCTAGCGAACAATGAATAAACAATTGGATCGACAGGCTCTTTTAAAATTATATATTATCAGATAATTATCTCCAGTTCGACCTTCGTTCACTCGGGTGAAAGATGTATAGTTACATCAGATAGTCATGTGCAGAAACTACGAGACATTGGGTCCACTTTATATGGAAAAGGTGAATCAGTGTTTGAACATCTGTTAGTAGAGGTCCTTGTAGAACAAAAGTCATAAAAATAGTTCACTTTATAGTAGAATGGTGAGCTTTGGACCAGTGATTAATATTGGTAGCCTAAGTCCAAAAAGATTAACACCCCTCAAAAAACCCCACCCCACACCCCAACACCCCTCACCAAAGATTTTAGTGTAAGGGTCCCTTCAATGAATTATTGTGAAGCGCCTGTCAATGCTAGACTGTCGATATGGGGCTTAAACGAAAGGTAAAGGTTCATACTTTTTTTATATGACCAAACGCTTTTCAATTTTCCATTTTCCACAACAATTTTCCGAGTTTTCCATGAAAATCTATGAAATCTCAAATATAAAGGGTGGTGAATAAGTTAAAAAAGTTTTTGTGCATACTTCCTTCTGCAATATGGTTATCCAAAGACTTCTTCGCTAATTTGACGAAAAAAAATTAAATAATGTGTCATAGACTTGGAGATAAGCTCAGTTTTCCACCGCCGGAAAATTTCATTGAAATACTTTTTTACATATAACTGATGAAATATGCGAGCTGTGTCATTGAATTTGCGAGATTATCATAGGATAGTTTATTGACGCATTTATTGAACTCTAGGAGAAGCCAATACACCATTAACCTCAAGTCACCCACCTCCCACTCTCCTATTATGGAACAAATTGTAGAAAAATTTTAAAATAGAAAGCAGACTATTTTTGAACTTACAAATTTACGCTGTAAATGTTTGGGATATTGCCTGCAATACCTTTTTCAAGTGGACAGTGGAAATAATTAAGAGTAAGTATGTAAGATACTACATTTTCAAATAAATATTGTTGTGCGATTACACTGCAAACATGCTCCAGAGGCAGTTTCTGTCTAGGCCGATGCAATTCGACACCGTTGCATGCATGTTGTGTGGCTGTTCGACACCGGATGCGAATAGCCAAGCAACACAGTGCATGCTATTTGACACCGGTGACGAATAACCAGACAACACAGTGCATGCTATTTGCATCTGGTGTCGATTAGCCACGTAACACAGTAGATGCTAATTGACACTGGTGTCGATTAGCTAGGCAACACAGCTGATGCTATTCGACACCAACCTTTGAGACGCAGAAATAAATACCACATTATCTGGTTTAATTATTTTGATATCTTTTGTAAATGAAGCTTCTGGTAGCACTACTGCAATTTAGTGGCGGTGAGCCTAGCTCCCTTTCTATTCTCTTCAAGAATTAGGAAGTGTTTGCGTCTAAAAGATTCATATGTCGAGAGCTCACGTTTAATTTTTAAGTTTTTTAATTATAAGTATTAATAACATCCTCTTTATTTTATTTACAACTGACGTATTGGAACATTACCATTGAGAAGCTCGTTACTATCTGATTTGCTCTATAATCAAAAATACTCGTCTGATACCCATCGTAATAAAAGTATCTACATTTTCATAACAAAATACGTTAGATTATCTTGATTCTGGACACTCTGTCACTCTCTCGCCAGTGGCTTTTGTGCCAGGCTTCGGCTGTTATGTTTGTTCAATGCAGAGAAACGTTACGTTCGGACAGGCTAGTTTTTGAAATATAAGACTGGACTAAATGTTACAGGCTGTGTCAATTTCAATGATAGGGACAATCTTGTCTTACCAGCTATCAATAGTGAAGACCTAAGCCGTCAGCCATCGCCTTAGGACTGCGAGGTATGCTTTTAAGGTCCTATAGATTAGCTAGTCATAGTATGACTGTCATACGTACCCATTTGCTCGCCTGGAGTAAGGCAATGGTTTTAGTTGGAGATGAGCTGTGGGTACTAGTGGTACACCAGATGTTTGGAGATGCGAGTAGATTATTTTGTTCATAGAAAGTTTGATGGAATCATCTCCATGGTTGGTTTTGTTTATTGGTCTGATGCGGCAAAATTTAAAAGAAAGTTGATTGTTCTACTTCGCTATAATCATCTCCAAGCATCTACCATTTTCAAAAGCAGTTAAGTCCACTGCCCATATAGACCGTGAGACAGAAAGGGACAACTATATTTCCTCTACCTACGTTAGAAGAGTTAAGAGAATGGTGGACTTTACTGCTTTTGATAAAACACTCTTCCTATAATCTCACTATCTAATGTCCAACGGATTCAAGATTTTTAGGATGACAGGGTAGTACAAAAGATCACAAGATCTGTGTGCATCGATCAAAAATGATTGGTAAATCTAACATATTGACTCATAAATGATATCAAAATAATTAAACCACATAATGTGGAATGTGAGTGATAATTGCTGAATGTGGGACATTTAAATCATTTTTACTACGTAGACAGAAACTGCCTCTGGAGCATGTTTGCAGTGTAATCGCACAACAATATTTATTTGAAAATGTAGTATCTTACATACTTACTCTTAATTATTTCCACTGTCCACTTGAAAAAGGTATTGCAGGCAATATTCCAAACATTTACAGCGTAAATTTGTAAGTTCAAAAATAGTCTGCTTTCTATTTTAAAATTTTTCTACAATTTGTTCAATAATAGGAGAGTGGGAGGTGGGTGACTTGAGGTTAATGGTGTATTGACTTCTCCTAGAGTTCAATAAATGCGTCAATAAACTATCCTATGATAATCTCGCAAATTCAATGACACAGCTCGCATATCTCATCAGTTATATGTAAAAAAGTATTTCAATGAAATTTTCCGGCGGTGGAAAACTGAGCTTATCTCCAAGTCTATGACACATTATTTAATTTTTTTTCGTCAAATTAGCGAAGAAGTCTTTGGATAACCATATTGCAGAAGGAAGTATGCACAAAAACTTTTTTAACTTATTCACCACCCTTTATATTTGAGATTTCATAGATTTTCATGGAAAACTCGGAAAATTGTTGTGGAAAATGGAAAATTGAAAAGCGTTTGGTCATATAAAAAAAGTATGAACCTTTACCTTTCGTTTAAGCCCCATATCGACAGTCTAGTATTGACAGGCGCATCACAATAATTCATTGAAGTGACCCTTACACTAAAATCTTTGGTGAGGGGTGTTGGGGTGTGGGGTGGGGTTTTTTGAGGGGTGTTAATCTTTTTGGACTCAGGCTACCAATATCAATCACTGGTCCAAAGCTCACCATTCTACTATAAAGTGAACTATTTTTATGCTAAGGACCTCTACTATGTAAAATCTGATTGAATTCAATGTGACAGCACTTTCTGTACTCTGAAGTATCACCCACTTATGTCTAATTCAGTCCCAAGACATTGTGTACCTGTGGCAGTTCTTATGTAAGAGAATTATGAATTGATAGAGTTGATTATGAATTTTCAGAATTTTGCCAAATTCCTCAAAATAGGTCCGAACCTGTTGTTCTTTCATTTGACAAACTTTTTAATTCGAATGAATGAAAGAAAAATAGTGCTCTGGAGACTGGTGCGGCCATCATATATTGAAGTAGTTGATTTAAAATCTTTTACTTCAATAGTTATATCAAATTTACATACCACATAAATATCACAATAGCCATATCTTTCTTCCGTATTTCGTCGTCGTTGTCGACAACAGATGACATAGCAGCATATAAAAAGTAGGTCCTGGACCTGGCGCTATAATGTTTCTTTTCCCTTCGAACGCGTATTATTGCGACTATTAGTGTTAGTGAATTGGACTCATTGTTATTCGTACACAGAGAGGGAATAGAACACTTTTTTGTTGGCATGAATGTACCAAAAATGCTTAGCACTAATCTGATGTAAAGAAATCATAACAATGGATCGAATGTTTACAAAAATTTAGTTGAAACTTTCCTATTCAATCATAAAAATAAGATTTATTGTCTAGGTCATAGAGCCTTTCTAAAAAGCATTATTACCAAAATGAAATAAATTTTTTTTCTGAACATTTTACATAATGACCTTTTTCTATCGTTAATAACAACATTGGATATTCGTTCAACTCAGCTCACGTCATATTTTGTGGAGTCAAAAAATAACAACTCGCTAAAAACTGCTAAGAAGCTGGATATTAATATCAACATTAGTCAGTTCGGTAAAAGCTTTCAATCATAGTTTCGTTTCACCATTTATGCCAGTGTGCCTGGTTATTTACATGTATATATATCTCAACGCCAAAACATATATTATAAACATAATATAGCCAACCATACATTGTAGATTATAAATGACCGAACCATTCCTCGTTATTTATTATTCATATACAAGAGGTTTAAAACATATACCTAGAGATGGAAACATACATATCTCATTTTTACAACAAATGTCTAACTATCTGGCGCATGCAGAAAACTTATTGAGATTACATAAAATAAATCTTTGGTGTACGATCAAATGTTGCGCAAAAAATATTTTTCCATTGGAAGGAAAATGTAATTGAATTATTATTTTTAAAAAATGTGTGTACTTTCGTATATATATGTATCTATGGATACAATGTAACTCAATATGTCGGTGTTCCGTAAATTGCAGCATTTCGAACACAAGGTTTGATCTATTGATCAGGTTATGTTGGGTGATTGTAATTTTATGCATTGAATTGTTCACACATAACAATCATACATTGTATGTGGTATGTGTTTTAACAGTAGAAGAGAAAAAAATGGGATAGTAAACCAATTGAATTGAAACATTTGATCGTTTGTGAAATGATCGCAGTTTTCGGATAATTTCCAGATAAATTCATATAAGGGGGCATTGTGCTCGTGCAACCGTTCTCACATATTGAAAAAATCAAATAATTGAAATTTTAAAAATGGTTAGTCACCTGGGATTAGCAGCAACGACACAAATAAGCGAGTTATTCTATCTAGTTTTGCCGTATAGTGCAGAAAATTTATATTAAAATTAATGAAGTAGTAGATTTTACAGATTTTACGTGTTACGGCATGTTTCATTTTCATTTACATTGCCTAATCACGTAAAGCATTGTACTTACGAGGTTCCAAGTTGTTATTTGACAAGTGGGGAATACAGCTCTCCCCTTCGGGTCGGGCTGTAACACCCCACTTATCAAATAAACAACTTGGAACCTCGGAAGTAATATACTATTACATCAAAACAGTAATAGATGTCCTGACAGTAATACAGTGTGATACGGTCGCCGTTCGTATGATCATTATTAGAAGTATAAGAAGAGAAGGATGTGATCATAAGCGCCTTAAAATTTATGCATATAGATGCTTGTAAGCTTTAGTTGTGACTTCAGATTTATATTAAACACTTTCTAATCAATTTATTACAACGACTCCCACTTCTTTTGATCGAAATATTTTGAAAAAGTGGTTTCAAAATCTATTGTTTCATTAAATATTTGAATGTGTGTTGGTTAGACCATATTAAACAGAAACCGTCGCTTATTTTTGTCGTCGCTACCGTTGATAATTTTTAGTTTTTTTCTACTATTCACTAGCCGAATTAAAAAAAGGAATGACTGTGATTGCTGTTGAAAAGAAACGTAGATTCTACATCTAAATTTTGGGCTCACCTTCGTCAGTAGACTCAAAATCTAACTCAAGCTCCAAAGTTATAATACCAAAAAAAAAAAAAAATCATGCGGCCGCGTGTGAATATACATTGCGGTCTCTTTATGCTGCAGAAAAGCAAAACAAAATTGTTGTCACTGATGATCAACACGACTTCTCATAGCTAATTATTGAAAAAAGTGTGAATTATTTCTGGGAAGAATGAAAAAACAATTAACTGAAGCGATTACATTTTAAGTGGCCAATTTGCTCATCACACCGGCAACCAACAAGAAGAATTTGTGTAACGAAAACTTTAAATGATTTTGCGTATTTAAAATATCTTCCACTAAATTTTTGGTTCATCCACCGTAATGATTATGAACATTACGAATCCCTGTCGTAAACACTTAATTAAAACTACTTTTTATGGTCAACTCAGCTGGTATATTGAGAATAAAAAAGTTTTTTTTTCTCCATCAATTCTTCATTAACCAGTTAACACCACAAAAATTTTAATTTTTTTTTCGTAACTGCTGGTTTACTGAAAACAACAACATGTAGGTACGAAGCCTGTTTTTAGTATATTTTTTTTAAGTCACTGAACTCGTGACATGAATATTGTGTTCTTTATGTTTCTATTCAGTGTTTTGTTAGTTAAAAATTTAACTAATTCGACAATATTGGATTCTAATAGGAAATGTATCAACTAATGTCGATCAAAGTGCTGTCAGTTAATTGATTTATCAAAAGATTTAATTAATTTCGACGTGCCTAATGCTGCATTTAATAAACGTAACATTTAAAGAATGTAGAATTATGCAGTTGAACATAGACTGAAAATGTTCTTTCATCGAAAGGCTTCGTTTTAAAACGTTAAGGACTGTTTCAAGGTTCGGTTTCGTTTCGTTTTCTTATAAATATTTTTTTTGGTCGGATTTCACTCTGCGTTTCGCTGATATACAGGCCCATAATACATGTCCAAAATTCATTCAAAAAATTATAAGAAAATAAAAAAAAAGATCAAAAAATGAAAAACCTGTTACGAGGTTGACTGTGCGGCAAAGCTATTAATATATTACTTTTAATGCTTTCGTCTTCTCATCGCTTGTATATATTTTCACATTGAATATTTTGTATCGTTTTTTGTTGTTTCTTCTTCTCTACTCATTTTTTCAGTTCTTTATTTTCGTTGGTGTTACTTTTTCTGTTGCCTGAATCTTTTTTTATTTGAAACATTTCTTTCATGATACATGTATACCCAACACAAAGTGTATAAAGTTATTGGATCGCACACCGCGCGGTCCTAATTTTCAACGAAAAATTTCATTGGATACCAGTTCCAGCATATATCGACATCGCCTGCGGCTTATTAAGTTGTAATAATCAACTGATATTATTAATAATTTTTTCTCTTTTATTACTTTTCTTTTATTTTGGTCATGTTTCCAAATGGACGCGGTTTTTCATTATCAGATTTGGTGATCTGTTCGTTTTAATGTAGATACTGTACCTTCAGTTGTTCGAATATTTATATTTGATTCGATTGAACAAACAATAACACTTTCCTCAGCTAAAGGTTTGGCGAGAGGATTGTTTCGAAATTTATGGCAATCGATGTCATGCAGCAAATTATTAGTTGTCGAGGAAAAAGTTATTAATGACTCCATAGACAATAGAGAAATGAATGAGTTGGGTTTTTTTTTGCAAACTCGTTAATGATAGGATTACAACGTCGCTAAGATACACAAACAATTTTTGTGTTAATTTACAGATCTAATCACAGGTTTCACTGAAAACTACATTGTCGAGTTTTTTTTTGTGACCTTAACAGTATTTAACGCATTTAACCGGTGATGATGTCGCTAAATGAAATTATCCGAATTTCTATTCGTTCAACTTTGTATTGAGAAGTTGTAACCTTTGAGCAATTAACAATTTAACACTTCTGGCTATCAACATTACACAGCCGGATATTGTTTGCCAATCAAGAATAATTTTTATTATTCACAAACAAAAAGAGTTATGAACATGAGCTTCAATTCTTTTGAATTCAAAACAAAAGTTCAAGATACTTTGGTTAAAAAATCTACAAAAAAAGTCAACACATCGAAGATTACATTCTCCACAACTTCTCTTCTCATGTTACGTTTTAAAATCTGTTTAAAAGCAAAGTTTCAAGGAAACAGTTATTTCTCTTTGTGTCATTGTTAGTTTTATTATGCCCCACACGGGATCTTCATGAGTTTAACTTCGTTAAAACAAGATATAAAGTGTAAGATAACACGTCGCGAGAGAGAAGAGGTTGAGCACGTCTTTGGAAAATTAAATTTATTTAGCGCATTATTGCTGGTTAAATGGAGACCAGAAAAATGTTAATGCAATAAATTTCCAGATAGCAAGGTATGGAGTCCAATTTTGAACAGATTAAGTTTCGTGTAATCCGCTTTATATATTAAGGTGAAGTGTCGATTGATTGAAACTTACAGAAACGGCAGCGTATATCACGAAATAATTATTAAATCTACTACTTCATCCTACCATCTTTGATAGAAAATCGTTTCCTTCATTTGTTTTAGCAAACATTTTGCTATAAAAAAGATGCTTGCTGAAGGTCATTGTTTATCTTCGTGGTCCTTGTTGACAACAGATGATTAACTTTTTCTAAAAGGCTTCATTTGTGTGCATGATTTTGTCCGTTAATCGAGATACATTTTCTTAGTTCGACATTTTTGTCAGTGATGATTTCCGTAATATAATTCTCGGTTAATTTTCTCAAGGTCATTAAAATGTGTAGAAAGGTCCAGACCACTAGGTAATCGGTTGATGCAAGTTTTATTGAAATTAAATTATTTTTCAAAATGTTACCATGTACAAAATGTGCGATGACCGATGTAGTCGTAAAGCACACATGCATACTTCAAAACAAAGAATCCAAAATAAAAAGTTAACAGCTTTATATGCTCAATATCCACCTTAAAACATGCCTTTACTAGTTCCTCAGAAGAAAAAAAAGTTCGATGAGACCACACCTTCTCACAAAATATAAAAAATCTTTTAGCAGCATATGATAATCCCGACAAAAATCGATTGCATTTATAAAGCAATCAACGGTTTTTTCTTCTATCTCTCAAAATAGTTCGACCAGTTTGAATGTGTCAATACATAGATTCGATTCATTAACAGAAATTATGTTGGTTTTGTTATCTGTTTTGTCTTTACCTTTTTTTTCTCGTTTTTGGTTTGAATGTCTCGTCTGTACACAGCTGCATTTTTCGTTAAATTTATGTGAACATAAAGAATGGAGTGAATCGGTTATCTAATTCTGCATGTAAGTTCTTCGTGTATGAAAGATAAAATGGAAATAGCTTCAGGCCGTTTCTTGTGCAGCAGAGTTGAATTTTTCAATCATAAACTTTCTAAATGCATGCCTTTTTAAAAATAGAAAAATTTCCAAGTTAATTCTACTTTGTGCGGGACATGCATTGTACATAATGTTTAGCCATTTTCCAACATTTGATCATTTTTGTTGTTTGGAGAAAATTGATTCAATTTGAAATCGCCAATGAGTGATTGGTCTTTGAATTATTTATTGTTTCGAGTGACCTTATGGTAGTTGGAAAGTTTTTTCACATGAAGTTTATTGGGTTTCCGACGTTAATGATACACGTGTGGCGTTTGCAGCTCAAGCCGACGGCGAGCGTTGCAAACAAACTATACTCATATTAATGACGTAATAACTCATTTCCCGGGGAGCTTAGTAAATAAAATAGCATACTATATCAGTGAAGTAACTTGATATCTCGTATCACGTTGAGTAAGTATCCCAATCTTCAGCCCAATCTGAATACGAGATATCTCATTACTTCACTGATATAGTAAATCTACTATTACCAATATATTGTAGTGACTATAACGTCAGACATTGTTGCGTATGACACTGTAGAACATATTCCTATTTTCCTTTTACGATCACTTCAGTTCGCAGGTAGAAGATCGTAACTCAATTCTCTTCGTTTTCTTTCTATAAAGCCAAATAAATTGTTCTATAATATGTTGAAAGAAGCTCAGCATCTACAGTAACAATATCGTCTTCTCGTCAGACCATTAACTCTGCTATACATAATAATTGCAAATTATTAATAAATCCATCGTGCGGAAGAAAGAAAGAATAAAAAATGTTCATAATATTCGCGCTATTATGCGATTAACATTATTATTTCTCGTATGTAATAGGTCAGTAATACAATCTCTTATCTCGAGTGAATGATGCATGTAATTATGAAAATTATTGTAAAATGGGAATTATCCTGAAATAATCATTTTCAAGTTTTCTCTGTACCATACTCTAGTGGTCTATGTGTTACTTTTGTAGCAACATATAGGTGATTTAGGCTAATTTTCCAAGTCCAAATACAGAGAGTTTATTTTGATAAGGTTTTTGTTGCGTGAGAGCTTTTTACGTAGCTGTCCCAGTACCCAGTATGCGGTAATTCTGTTACACAGTGCAAAGTTTGCACCAAATTGGTTTATTTATCTTTACTTTAATTATTTTCCGACTATAAAATTGTAAAATTATACCACTGGTGCAATTCTTCTCATAATAATTTCTTCATATATCGATCATTAGAACTTATACTTGCAACAAAAAGCTAAAACGTTCGTTGTTTTGTACTTACAACATAGTCGATTGCACATACAAACATGGTATTTATCGACTGATTACTCTTGGGTATATAAATATAATGATTTTGATTTAATAGATGATTAGATGTGATGTTGTATAAATGGCTTGATGCATTTTATACTGTGTTGCGTAATTAGCGTGGGAATTTGTGCTATTCATATACATTGAAGTAATCTCAGGATCTCTACTCAGTTATTCATATGTTATGGAAAACAACGACAATAATTAGCAATGAACTCTGACGTGCGTTTCCTTCGCAAATAATTATGTTAAAACGAATGAAGTAACAGATTTTTACAGACAATATTAAACGATACTTTTGACAAAACAAGTCACATATTTGGTGACTATACTGTGATACTGTTTGTTCAAAAATGAAATGCACAGTTTTTAGTATTTCGAGACAGTTGAAAATTTCAATCTGTCAGATAGTAAAGGATGCGTTTAATTAACCGGCGCATTATCAGATTTGAAATTTGAATGGTTTTTTCCATAGCTACAGATTTTTGCATGTTAAGTTTCTTACATTTTTTGCAAATAGCATTTTAATAGTAGGAAACTTAGATTTCGTCAGAAGAATTTGCGAACGGAAAAATGTTAATTTATTTTTAGTCTGAGTATTGTTCTACATCTATAATTTCTCTTAGATCGTGTCTTTATTCAAAGAAATCGATGGTGTTGTACAGCGGCTAACTGTTAAAACCCAGCCACTATTGAGAATTTTAAATAAATCCAAACAATCCAATCCACAATACATTCCATAACTTTTAACAGTTGTCAAAAATACTATAGCTGCATATATTAGCGACTCTTTTTCAAGTCAAGTTCAATTTTTGCATTGATCAACTAGTTTTGGTGATCTTTCTAGTAATTATTACGCACTACATGGGAATCATAGAGTTGAATTAACCTATACTTAACACACATTTAATAGGTGCTTTTGTTAAATATTCAATGCACAAAACCTATTCTACAAACCCAGTCCACTGAGCCAACATACATGTTCTATTGAAATTCCAATTGTCAAAATAATATCGAAGCCATTGATTTATGATGACGAGAAGGTACATTCATCTCTCAGAAATTTTACTTTTTCATTTCTTTTATTGTTTTGTTTATTTCTTTGTGTTTTTACGAAATCCTTTTCATTATTCATGATAACTCAAAGTAAATACAAAAACATAAAAAGTAATGAAAAAGTAAAATTTCTGCGAGATGAATGTTCCTTCTCGGCATCATAAATCAATGGCTTCGATGTCATTTTGACAATTGCCATTTCAATAGAAATGTATGTTGGCCGAATGAACTGGTTTTGTAGAATAAGTTTTGTGCATTGAATAACAAAAGCAACTATTAAATGTGTGTAAAGTAGAATTTAATTCAACTCTATTCCCATGTAGTGCGTAATAATTACTAGAATGATCACTGAAACTAATTGATAAATGCAAAAATTGATCTATTCGCCTAGTCGGTTGGACTGTAGAGGAGCCACATTTTTTTATAGTACTTCATTCTCACTGTACTATTTTCTTGTGTAACAACTTCACATAGGTTCATTCCCATGAAATGTCACAGCAGTGAAGTTTGTTCACGAAAAAATAGAATCAGTGACACATGACAAAACGTACTGAAATGTAATAGTTTAAAAGAAAAATTTATTACATTTTAGTATTAGTTTCAAAACAACCTTTTCCTATACTTGAAGTAAATTTTTTTTATTTAAAATTCTCAATAGTGGCTGGTATAAATATGTAGCTGTGGAAAAAATCATTCAAATTTCAAATCTTTTAATGCGCCGGGTAATAAAACGCATCCTTTACTATCTGACAGATTGCAATTTTGAAATGTCTCGAAATACTAAAAACTGTGTATTTCATTTTTGAACAAACAGTAAGTATTTCCATACATAAAAATCTAACTTTGTAGTTCTTGTTCTTACACAAATTCAATTGTTTAGTGAGATCGTAAGCATTTTCTTTCGTCGATATGCCTGTGTCTTCTGTTATAAATTATCTAAAACTTCAAATTAATTCGACTTTAATTGTGTGACTCAAACCAGCAATATTGTATAAGTGATTTAAATATGAAAACCTGAAATGTCCTATTAACTGGTCTTTCACCGAGTATGAGTGAATAAATCGTCACGATTTTATTTCCTCTCTAAAAATCTTACTCAATATTATTATTTGCTTGCGACAAAAAAAACATGGCACAGATTCAATCCATATGAATATTCAAATTAATGTCTTTCGTTTAGTTCTTTAGACTTGAGTCCATACAATGGCAAATGCAATATTATTGTGGCCTAACGAGTACTATGTGCAATATTGTGTTTAGTTTCTTGAAACCGTTGGTTGCAGCTGTTTGTGCGAACATTTTTTTAAAATGAAATGCCAATATTACATACGTACATTGTATGTTGGAGTTTGAGATTCATTTAGACCATTAGTTTGAAAAATAAAATATTTAATTTATTATCTGGATAATTTTGTTCAAGTGATAAATGCACTCTGTCAGTGATGATGACAAACAACATTTCACATGACAACCACACTGAGAAAAATCCTGCATACCGTCAAAATCTTTTGTTATTCAGAGTTAGAAGTTGGAAAAATTGTAGCGATGATTATGAACAGAAGTACTCGGATGGAAAGGAGGGTTAAATTAACTCCATCATCAACCCGTCGCCCTCCGCTTCAGCGCATTCAAATTTTGCGCCAAAATATCATAGAACGTCGGTGACTTTTAAAGCTTTTAAATCTCTAAACCACTGTAACAAAAATTTTAATTCAAGACTTTTCTTTGTGCATACCATTGATGCTGACTCAAAATTGCGGACTTGATCAATAAAGAATTTCTTCACATCTCGAATTTTGTTGGGAATTTCTGTGGAAAGATGATGGATTTCATTTCTGTTTTTCTGCTTCTGATTATTCTATTTTGGCATGAGGATTAGCAAAACAACTTCACTTAAAAGGCTGTGTATACCTTCTTAGCAAATGTGTGTTTTGCTTGCTTGTCGTTTGATGGATCTTCTGTAAATAAATAAAATTGTATGCAAAATTTATTCACCACAAAAAGCATTGGACGACGTCCAGTTTCCATCCACTTCATTTTCCATTCAATTTGTTGTTGTTTCTTTTTTCTGCAAACACACACACACACTTCCCATATAAAGAGTTTTACAATTTTTGTGTGGTCTTTGCGTCTATATAATATTCAATGAACGAATGAAGTAATTGCAAATGTAGACCATGTTAAATTGGATTTTATAATTTGTTGTTTAGTGTTGTAGCCCAATTTTGTGTTATGTTACCGTGTAATGAAAGTAATTTGTTTCGTACTTTTTTCTCGTTACCTTTGAGGGGGAGTTGTATGTTATACAACATATTTATAAGTCATTTGTTGATGAATAAGACGAAATACTTTTTTCTCATTTTTTAAAAAGGTTTTCTAGAGAATAAGAAATTCAGGTTCGCTGCGTGTTAATAATTTCGTAGCCTCAGCTCTTGCAACACTTGTTTCTTATCGTCGGTGTTACCAAAAAATAACGATGTTTTTGACAAAAAAAAATTAAAAACAAAAACAAAATAATTAAATTTAATTGCATTCGAAAAGTTTCGTTTGCAATTCGCACGCAAACATAAATTGCATACATTGGTACAAACCAAACTGAACTGATATTTACAACTAACAACATGATATCATTATTTTACCGTCTGTGTATATGGTGTACACGTCGTATATTTATACTTCCCCAAATGACAATGACACATTCGAAGATATAATTTATTTATCCGAAACTATCAGTTGTGCGCGGCTGCTGGTATACCTTTTATTTTCCTTGCGTTTTTTTATTTATTCCACGTCTAACAACAATAAATAAATAATTGCATGTTGTCATATTGGCATGTCATATCCTCCAGCGAAAGACGCGGTTTTTTGTTATCTGAATCTCTTTAGATTTTCTCAGAAAATTGTAGAGTTTTTTCCTTTAAATTTTATTTACATAATTTAAATGTATTTATTATACTTAACGATGTGCTGTGAATTGTATTCAAATTATAATTCTCTCCTTATACTGCACGCGTACATACATACTTTGAGTCTGCAATAACATCCAATTTACATCTTTTTTTACAGACGCATCTTCGTCGAACGAAGCGGTTCATCTGCAGCAAAGACTTAAAAGCCTTAGCACGGAGTTGTTGACGTTAAGAAATCGCCTGCATGTTGGTCCAACGGCTGCAGGTGGTGGTGGTGTTACCGGCAACACCATTGTAAATAGTGTTAATAATACCATTGGCAATGGAAATTCGAACCATAACAGTAATACCATCCATTCGTCAACAACAACAGTCAATAATACAACCAGTTCACCAGTCATACCTATTACAAATTCAAGTAAACTTAACAACAAGGTAGGAATTGATTTCATTTTTCAGCTTAATTTTACGAATAAAAGATAATTAAGAATTTCAAGAAACGTGAATCAATTCGACTTTTCACTAACTGTCACAGTAAATCAATAGCTTTTACTCGACCTTAGTATTTTTCAAGGTAATTATAGTGAGGAGGTAATGCCATATACAACCGAATCAGATGTTCAGTGGCACGAAAGTTTGCTATAAACGCCATCTCTCACCGTTTTTAAAATAACAAAATTGCTTAGAAACCTGGGCCATCTGTTTTGTGATAGGCACAACACCGCCCATTATCTTGGTATTTTCGACAGATTGTTTCGACGTACATTGCGTCTACATTTAATGCACATGTAGCCGTTAATTCTGGACCTTTTTATAAAAGAAACTACAGCAATAAGAGAACAATAAATGTCTTTTGTCTACTCACAGGAGCCGCTCTCCCAGAGGCCCATGAAAATGATCATTAATTTTCATACAAAATTGGTGCTTTCAGCCCAGCCAAACTCGGTTGCTTTGTGGAGCTAAGTAGCACAACCTACCTCGACGACCCACATCAATCTGTGTCCCAATGATGGCAATATGAAAATTTGATCCGAAATTAACATACAGGAGGGACAACTGGGAGAAGGGATTCAGTGGCTAGACGAAGACTAGACTATAAAAAGGTTCAAAGTTAACTGCTAGCACAGTGACTAGCATTAGGAAACATCAGAACACCGGAACACCAGAAATATAAATAGCAACCCTCATAACTGATAATATAGTCGCCCGTAAAAGGCTAAATTATTCAATGATGAGTTTGTCTACGCAGGATGACTTTACATAATAAAGAATTTCAATGAAAAAAAAAAAATTCTCAGACGACTGTTCCGATTGTCTTTACGTGAAGGATGGTTGAATGTCAATAATTGTAAATCATCGTAATGTCTTAAATTTCCCCATGTACGTCAGACTGGAGTTTCTTGTCATGAAATTCGACCCGATTAAGCTGCTTACGCTTTAATGCAATAACTATCTTCTAAGCGACGATAGTTCAAAAGATTAATTGATTTTTTCTGGTTCCACAGACACATTCAACTTGTTTGCCTCAAGGGAACAATTTAATTCCAGTCGTTTCACCTAGGAATACCTCAATACCACATCCATTGCCGCATCATGTTACTGGTAAATTTCAAGGTAAGAAAATGTTTTTTTTTGCATCCAGTTCAATTTGTTTACATTGCAAAAGTTGTTGTTGAGGATGAGTTTTTATGTGAACAATTTTGTGTGAGCAAGACACGTTGCTGGTAATGATGTTGATTGGATTGCAATATAAGCAATGAATCGGCTCGTAAACATTAAAATTATTTCCATTTGAAAGATTCCAACGTAAAAACCTGACCAAATGACTGGCTGTGATGTGTCGACAGAACTTGCAACATTTTTCTTTTAATTCTAAAATTTAATTGCAGCTATGTTAGAATAACTTTTAATTCCGCCTATTTATATATTCGAAAGCGATATTAATCGGCCATATTTACTTGCTGGTCGATGGTAGTAATCAAAATAATTTATGTAAATGAGAGAATTTAATTACCATTTTGCTAACTGTACAGATTTCATGCGATTCAATGCAGTAATTAATTCTGTAAAATATAAACATTCATTCCACTCCCTAAAAATCTTATAACTGGTAGACCTGAACCGACCGGTTTAACTAATAAGTCGAAGGGTGTTACAGTGGACAGTTGAACGCGTTTTTGTTATCATTACCAATATCATTTAAGATTTCCGTCATTCTTAGATTAAATATTCATTCTGTGTATCCACATCCCGTCAGCCAAATCATCAACTCATCCGTTTCTTTTTTTCATCAAATTAATTTTCATTTAGACATTACAAATGGCTCTGGAACATTACCTCGTCGAACTGACATCAGTAATATGGACGTACCATTGATCAAACCGAGAGTATTATCACCGAGTAGAGTAGTTAACGCCAAAAGAGCATTGCCTAAGGATATGGAAGACCTTATACATCTTCCGGGGCCATTGACAGAGGATGCGGTTATGCGGACACTACAGGCGAGATTCGGAGATGGAAAACACTTTGTGAGTACAATAATTGTTTTTACTTTGCTTGATGATACTCCCAAATGAAATGTCGAACGGTAATGCAATGTAATCTATAATACCAAAGATACTTCCTACTTCTCGGACATGGAAAAATAATAAATTGTGTAAGACAATCATCTGTGTCTAACAGCATCTCACTCATTAGTTCTTCAGTACTCTCCATCTTAACGTAATATTTCCAAAATATGCTCCGCATTTTGTGCTGATCATGAACATCCGTTCAGTAATTGGAAATAGTTTTGTGGTTCAAAATTGAACGTAATATACACAGTACGTGTGATTACCGCCTTTGATGAATGGCTGTGATTTGTAGAACCTCAGAGTACATCATTTAAACGAATTATTAATGAGTTTCTCAGAAATTATCAATGCCCCTCAGGGTGTTTCATTATTATTGTTTTTTTCTCTCTCGATTCAACCGCGATGTGAAGAGGAATATAGTAGATGGTCCACATATGTCACGTTTATAAGTTATACCTTCGTTACATATACGTCATACCAGCACATAATTGTACTTTCTTTAACAACTTTTGAAAAACTGGAATGTTCTGCAGGAGAAAATTATCTGAGGGCAATAACTATTTATGTGATGGATTGACCTACGCCCCAGTGATTAAGTTGTTTCTGTAGTCAATCATTGTTTTGCTGTTTGAATGGTTAACCTCTCACCAATGACAAGAATATCAACAGAGTAATTTTCGGATCTATTACTTCTTTTGATTTAATATTTTTCGATACATTCTTCACTTCTTCAACATACATTTTGCTACATGGGATCCAATTGGTCACAATTCTTTGTTTATTTTTATCATCGTTGTTGATATCAGATGAGAAGACTTTGTTAGCCAGGATACCTGGAACCTTTTTTTTTAAAAAAAAAAAACCGGAAAATCCACCCGGCCCAGCTGGAAGAAATAATGAAAATGAAAAGAGAAGCGGAAAAATAACTAGAAATCGGGTAATAACAGGAAATCTAGAAATGACCAGCAATCGGGAAATAACCAGAAATCTAGAAATGACCGGACATCGGGAAATGACGGAAAATCGGGAAATGACCAGAAATCGAGAAATGGACCATTCATTTACTAGTCAATTTTTTTAACCCTCTCTCTGCTCTCGCTATTTTTCTTGTTAAGTACATTTTCATTCATCTGTAAGGGTTTCACAAAATTTTTCGATCGCTCCGCTCCCACCTTTCTGATGATATGACGAAAAACATTGTTTATCATCATTATCGAAAAATTATGTCATATGTGTTCAGGAACCTTGAAGAGGATTTACATAGATATGTTACTTCAACAAGATTGACAATAATCATCATTTGTAAAAAGATTAATTGAATTCGACTTTGTGTTTGTAACGACGATGTCCATTGGAATGATCAATATGCTGTGTAATGTAAGCAACTTATTTTATGTAAGCAGCACCCTTTATGTTAAATAAATGTTTCTCTCTTCTTTACCGGGACATATCAACCTTTTACCGGGAAATCCCAATATTATTACCGGGTCGAATTAGCAAGTGCCTAATCTACTATTACGAATAAACTATTAATCATCGAATCCATGTAATTTACCGAATTAAAAAAAAACTCCATCAACAAAATCAAATTTGAGGATGACCCCAGCCACATACAAAGTCGTAAAAGGCTTTTATCACAACGATCACAACGCATACGATTTATTGCACAAAGTGCGTTTGATCAGAACAAGTTTTCAGCAGTGCAACAATAATCATGAACTGATTTTCATCCCAAAAAAAAAACGCATTTCTTCCGTGCAGCTAATGAATGATTTAAATCTTTTTATTGTATGTTTTATTGCTTTGGGACGTGGGTAATTTCAGAATGCCAATTTCAAAGTGCCCATCTCGTTTGAGTTTTACGATGCAAAAAAGCTGAAATGTTTTTTTTTTTACTTGTGATTCTTGTTTTGCGATAAATATTGAACCGTAGTGTTGATCAGTCTGTTGTGATTCGAACATCAATTAATCAGGTTTGAGTTGGCCCATCGTCGATGGCTGTATTTTTTCGTTCTTTCATGTCTTTTCGTCGGTTGAGTAAGTGAAACTTTGCGGAATCGATGTGTCATTTATTTTGTTATATTTGCGACAGGATGTTATTGATGCAAATATGATGATGCCATACGCTTTGCAATTTTATTGGCTCCGTATTTGGGAACACATTAAAGTTACAGTTATAATCACTTTGTTGACCAGAACACCGGTTTCAATTGCATTGCTCATGACGGAGCGCCACATTCAGGGATCCTATACGATTTGAAATGAAATTGTTTTCGCAGGAGCGATTAAACTAGAGACGAAGACGGGGAAAACTCCTTTCGCAAACAATTACAGCTCTATCCTAAATTTGGATCATCGTTCTCGATGTAGCCAGATAATTGCTTCTATGTATGCTTCTAGTACCTACCATCTAAACGTACATGCACATTAAATTACAACTGTAGGCTTCATTGCTCGGGATAATCATCAATAATTTCTTTAATTACATTCTACCAAATCTACGTGAGCTTCAACTGATCGATCTCTGCGTTCGTATTAATTAAGTGGCCGCTCTGTTGCCTAGATACATTTGCTTTGAAACTGTAACGATGATCCACGATGACGGCATAATAGCGGTCTGTATTTTTTCTCTACTTTTTCCGTATATCAACGATCGGTGCTACAGCCATTTATTATATTGACTTTCAGTAAATCCTTCTTTGTTTACAAAATCGTTCTCAATGTACTCAATGAACTGGTGTAGTTAAGAATAACTCTTTCGTAGGCTGCAAGTATCAGAAGTAATTAACCTTTAGATGTTCATTTGCAAAGCATTTTATATCCCTAAGTCGGGATACGAAAGTCATTATACCAAATTACGATCATTACTTGCAAATACAAAGCCGTCTTTCAAGTGAATCGTTCTTAAATTGACGCTCGTCCGTTGGATTGAATATCTACGCTGAGTTATCGTTCACCATTTAATACATTTGTAGAACCGTCGTCGTTTTTTTAAATTTTTTATTAAAATTATTAAAGGTGAGCTTGTGGCACGTCAAAAGTCACTCATAGGACCTAGATCATCATTTTCATGAAACGGGTAATCGTGACTTCTTGGAACAAACACAACCGAAGATTATGTTAATTTCCATCCAACAAAATCTCGAAATGTATAGGACCGTAATCGTTTGTATTGACGACCGTATAATAATAAATTGTATGCTTAAACTGAAGATTAAATCGCTAATAATTTATCTTAATGGTTGCGACAATGCGCTTAGTGTATAAATGCATAACGGTGTACCATAAAGGTTCTGACGTCGGTCTTCAGGCTGATGTAACTTCTTTACATCCGAAGATGAGTTTATTACTTAATTCAATGTTGATGTGTACACACAAAGTCCAAAAACGTTATCTACTCAGCCAATGTTATGGGCAGAAAATTGCTGATCTTCAACTTGCGTCGTTCGTTTTATTTTACAAAACCAACCACACCCATTTCCAATCTACAACTCTCCTCCAAGGAAATACGGATATTTATGGCTTTTTGTTAAGCTAATTTTTCTGTTTGCTTTTTTCTTCTTAAATGCTGTACGTATCACGTAATGTTTATGTATGCACACGAAATGAAATTAATCGAAACCATCTTCAATGTTAAAAGGAAAATTTTTCATTGGTCTTTTTTTACTGGAGATCTTTTTAGTTACGTGGAATATTCTTATTCTTTATTACTGCGGATGGAGCGGCAAAGGAGTATCGTAATTCTTTTGATCATTTGTTCTACAGTTTTTTTTGGAGGTAGAACAATGCATGTGATTTTGGTTATCTTATTGAATTGCTGTTAACAATTGATATTCAATAGCGTGTCTAAATGATCTGATAGGCTTTCGAAAAGGATCACTTATGCTGTCACCACAATTAAGACGCATAGTTAAATAAATTCCTAAGCTTTTAGGATATTTTGTGTTTTCATAAATCAAGTTGTGTCCAAAAACAAAGAACAGGAATCTCCCTCAGAATTCATAGTTACTCGTTTTTAACTTATCTATCAAAACTAATTTTTAAACAAATGAAGTAGAAGATTTCGTATCAAATGCTTGGTATGTTTTTCCTTAAAAAGTAGTAAATGACCCGATAATATGCTTGCCATATTTGAAAGATGAACAACTCGAGCGTGATAATTCGCTTAGGTTTGGAGGTTAGTTAAAAAAATGTCGTAGTCGTTCTCGACCAATACAATAGAAAATATCCGGAAACTACCGGCATTTTTAAAAATTATCAATTCGTTTCCAATCAATTAATTCCAAAGTGTACATATAAACGTTGGATGTACCGTGCAGTGAACTTCACCTCCGTTTCCATATATTAATAAAATAAAGTTTCATTACAAATTAGCGATTATAAATTCTTGTCTTCGAAATAATAATTTTAATTCAACAAATAAATAAATTAGCGATAAAATATTTTTGTGTGTTATTTACGCTGTTTTTATGCTATAATGTTTGAGGATACCTCTTTTGTACCGTTGAAAGAAAATTTTCACTTATTTTATTCTCATATTTATTGCTACATAATGCGAACATGATGGTAATGACTAACAAAAATTGATATCGCATATTATAACCAAATATAACCAAATGGAGACACTGTGACAAATGGTTGAATTTTAAATAAATATTCAGATCCCGAATTTTTTATAGTCGGGTCGTAAACTACAATGCGGCCTGATAGATGCGGGCAGAACTGGCTGACCGGTTTTTACATATTCACCGGCTTTTAAATTTATTGTTAAAATTGGTTGAATAGAGGGAACCAGTAATCTACTAAGTTATTCTTATTAACACCAAAAGATATTCATGCTGAACATGGACCTGAATTGGTTTTGATAATAATGTCAAAATGTTACTATTCAAAGTTAGACTATATCAACTTCGTGATCACATTCTCTTTCTTAATATTTGTACCGAAAAATCATTTCATTAAAACCATTTTGCTATGCCTAACATTTATGGCAAACATTTTTTTCTCTTAAAAAAAAAGAATTTACGACTCATCTTACTATACCATCCCATGACAGGTATTTATATTGCTACTTCAAATATGTTCGCTTAATTATTTAATATTGAAAGTTTTAATGAAATTCTTGTGCCCATTTGAATCGGTAATAGTTGTATTAAAGGTTTCCATCTCGGATTACATTACAATTACAAATTGAATATATTCGATTTTAATCGGAAACATTTTGATGCCGATAATTTGTTAGGAATGCACAGTACACTCGCGCGTTGACTGGTACACTTATGATAGTTATGCTCAACGGGATGAGCACGTACATCCAATTAATGGAATATATCTAAGCATTTTTAACTACAAGAAAAATGAAGAAAAAAAACGGGAGCAGGTCCAGCAAGTCGTGCTGTGTGTAATATGTGCTTCACTTTTTAATTTCATGATGGGAAAATTACTTTGAAATTTATTTAGTGGAATTTTCTGTCAAGAAATTGATATCATAGCAATGCATTTACAATTTAAAAAAATAGCAAATAATGATTATTGAAGTGCGTTCGGTTCGTCGGGTCGGATATATTTGTCATTCAAGAATTTTTATGCTTTTTGCTTGCATTGATAAATATATCAGAAAATATTATTATCATTAGTACAATTCGCATACTCCCTTCGGTCTACGTATTTTCAACAGATTGAAAATAGTACATTTCGTACCTAGGACTAAAAGTCTTTTTTAGCGTGTGAGAAGTTCGAATACGCTAAAAAAGACTTTTAGTCCGTGGTACGAATAGTATTTTTCATATTGGATCCTAGGTATGAAAAAATCTTTTACTTCATTCGTTTTATCGTAAGCTTTCATATATAAGACATCTTGCCAGATTTCGTTGTTATTTATTAGGGGTGGTCGATATTGTGGGATCGGAAATGGGCCCTGCAGAAAAAATTCTAGTGGCCCATAGGTACCAAAAAGCCACATACAAACTTTTTTCTTGATTATCTCCAGGTTCTACATTTTTTTAAACCTTAAAATAGCATTTTATCCTTTTATGAGGTCTACTTTAACATAAAAAAAACAAAAAAAAATTAAAAAGTTTGCTAGCCGAGTTTTTGTGAGTCATCAAGTTTCGTCGAGGTCCGATTTTCCACAATTTTCAATATGAAAAAATCGATTTTTTTGACCAAATTATTTATAAACATGTCTTGCGATAGCTCATTTCCATAGCGGATGCAGAAATAGAAACATTACCAGAATTTTTTTTAAAATACCTGTTACAAAGCCTAAAAACAGGCTAAAATCAGTAAGGAGAAAATTGGATTTTCTAATTTGTTAATTTTTACACTCCTTTGGTTATAAACGAATTTTTCGCTATTAATTTATGAATTTCTGTCAAAAAATCGCATTAAGTTGCTGTATTGAGAAAGTCAATTTTCTCCTTACTGATAAATTTAGCCTGTTTTTAGGCTTTGTAACAGGTATAACTCAAAATGATTTAAAATTTGTTGTGATAATGTTTCTATTTCTGCTATGGAAATACCTTTCAAATGAGCTATCGCAAAACAAGTTTATAAATAATTTGGAAAATCGGACCTCGGTGAAACTTGATGACACACCACAACTCGGCCAGCAAACTTTTTCAATTGTTTTCTTTTTTATATGTTAGAGTAGACCTCATAAAAGGATACAATACTGATTTAAGGTTTAAAAAAATTACAACCTGGTCTTGGTGGTCTTTAGAATAGGGAAAAATGTGCTACTCGAATATTTTCAATTGGTATCTATGTCGAAAACAAATGATAGACATTGAAGACGGGGTTAGTGTCACATGGTCCTTTTTTAACGACATTTACTGCCTGTACCATGCGAAAGTTGAACATTAAATAGCAATTTGCCCCCTGCGAAAATGAGCGATTACACTTAGAACATTTTCGGTTCATTTTTCTTGAAGTTTTATGTGAAATTCAACTTTTACATGTGATAGGCAGGATTGGATGCTGCAACGTAATTTAATAATTCGGAAACAATTATGTGATACTCGCAAACTCCTTCATGTCTTTTTGAAGAACTTGCTTCGGTAACTGTTTTTCGACAAGTTTCGAAAAGACGGTAACCGAAGCTTCTTACTCGCTCAAAAACACACTTTTACTCTTTATGAACATAATAGCGTAAGGAATCTGTTCTCGCATTATTCGTTCGCCAAGGTAGTCGCTACCGGTCATCGGTGGGTTTCGATTTTCTATTTTTACAAGTTGTAAATGTATTGGTACACTATACTCCCTTAAAGCCCTTGGTTACACCTGCCTTACTAGTTTGGGGGAACTCTAAAGTGTAGTCTCGCATCAATTCCCCCTCGGCTTCATCCACAAATAAATGAAAAAAATCGAAGAGAATTTTTTAATGATGTGGGAAAAATCAAACGAAGCTCGATTAATATGCTGTCCGATCCATCATACACAAAGAATAAAATCAACTGTAAAAATAGCACCAAGTCATCATCACATGAGAAATATCAGACATAATCGTACAGAGCAACAACAAAACAAAAACGAATCATTGCACCTTACACTTGAAATTTTCTCGACCAGACTAATATGGAACGACATTAAAAAGATTTGTGGTTTCTTGATGATTGTTTAAGTTGACAGAAGACGCAACATAAAAACCACACATAGAAACCATGACTTTGATGTACAAAAAGATCAATAAGAAAAAAAAGTTGAAATAATAAACCGCGACTCGTCTCTCTGCTATATCACAATGATAATCCAATACGCGTTGAGTGAACGAAGACTTCAACAAGGAGAATTCCATTTGACAATTATGAAATGTCTCGAAGGCAATTTATGATGAGTGTTAATTGTATTAATCTGCAATTAGTTGTCAGTGGTGCTATGGTACGTGGTGTGATTCGGTAAATTCACACAGATTTATCGAAGCTTTCGTTCGAGTTGTATGGGAAACAGTCCTGAACATGTAGGAATAACAATGGGAATTATCAACTGACCAATGAAACACTGCAGGTGTTAGGAAAATATAATTTCCGTTGGTAGTGCTCAATAAATTGTTACTTTCTGCTCCTCTTTGAGATTCTGTAATAAATCCATTTTTTCTTTTGCAATTCCAGACGAATGTTGGTCCCATCCTACTCTCCATCAATCCATATCAAGATGTTGGCAATCCGTTAACTCTATCCTCAACACGATCACTGTCCCTTGCACCGCAACTGCGTCGCATCGTTCAGGAAGCAGTACGCCAACAGGCAGAAACTGGTTATCCACAAGCCATAATATTGTCGGGAACATCCGGTGCTGGAAAGACACACTGTTCTATGCTGCTACTTCGACAATTATTTTCTGTAGCTGGTGGAGGTTTGTATTTGCATAAATCAACGAAATTTTACTTTCACGGGAACTGATCTATGAAAATTTAATCCAGGGCCGGAAACTGATGCCTTCAAGCATTTAGCTGCCGCATTTACTGTTTTACGATCGTTGGGATCAGCAAAAACTGCCACCAATTCCGAGTCCAGTAGAATTGTAATTTCTAAACCAAATTTTTATCCAGCTGACCAAAATTTACTCTCAATATTGTTCACAGGGTCAATTTATTGAAGTTCAAGTAACCGATGGTGCACTTTACCGAACGAAAATCCATTGTTACTTTTTGGATCAAACGCGAGTCATTCGACCGCTGCCGAACGAGAAAAACTATCACATTTTTTATCAAATGCTGGCCGGTCTGAGCCGAGAGGAGCGTATGAAATTGAACTTAGAGGGATACTCTCCGAACAATTTACGATATTTGCAAGGTGGCGATGTGAAACAAGACGAACGTGAAGACGCTACACGATTTCAGGCGTGGAAAACCTGTTTGGGTATATTGGGAATACCGTTTTTGGACGTTGTTAGGGTGTTGGCTGCTGTTCTATTACTTGGAAATGTGCAATTTGTCGATGGACAGGTAAGAATATCTTCTTTTTGCCAAAATTTATTTACAGAAAGACTTCAGATTTCAATCCAAGCGTTTAGTGGTATGGTATAAAGTGCTGCATAAAACAGCGGTCGAATCCGATATTTAAAATTTTTGTGTGGGAATTCACATGCAAACGTTGATGTCTCCCCTGTTTTCAAAGAATAAGACCCAGATTTTGCTAAGTTTGCATCTTTTATGAAGTTTTATCGGTTGGCATACTCATTTGTATAAAATAATTAGAAGAACATTTTGCACAAATTAGTATGCCAATCGGTAAAACTCCATAAAATATGCAAACCTAGCAAAATCTGTCTCTTATTCTTTAAAAACATGGGAGATATCAACGTTTGAATGTGAATTCCTATACAAAAATTTGAAATATCGGATTCGACCGTTTTTTTATGCACCGCATTCTACCATACCACTAAACGCGTGGATTGGTCTCGATAGCCATCAACTATTATTTCGAAAAAAAAATCCATGCAACAGATTGTAAGGCAAAATAAAAAGTCAATGCAAAGCACAATAACTTTATAAGGTTTTATCGCCATACAATACACAAACCTATGCTTACATTTCGAAACGAAATGATTCCCATTGTACGTATATACGCTATACACACTCATGCATAAATGTTCATAATAATATCACTCTACACGAGTATATATATAGTTGTTTCGTTGTATTGCTTTGTGCTCTGCTTCATCAGAAGAAATATTTCGTTTTCATGTTTACCCGGTGGCCGAGCGAGCTAAACCGTCGAAAGAAGAAAAATGGTTCTCCATGTGATTCTGAATGAAACTTTGTGAATGAATTTCTCCAATTAAAATGTGCGTAGCGCGTCGGAATAAAATAGGAAATTATTAGATGTGCTTTACTGTGATGTAATTCAAGGGTAATTTACGTCTGACTTTTCATAGTATGACGATAACACTAATGAAAACTGAGTAAAGTGAAACATTTTTTGTGTTTGTTTGCACCGAGTCGATGAAGATCGTAGGTTCGAAATCTTGGCACCGACAATTTTTTTTTTTTTATAATTTGTGTTCAGGATGAATTAAACGTCGAAAGCATTAACACTTCGAGCATAATTTACGGTCCCTTTCAATGTTTTCATTGCTACGCGATAATGTTCACAATTCCAATATGCCAGCTCAAATGATGTGAGACGATGGTATGTGTCTTCGATAAAATGTCTGTTTAGTCAAGTCCCACTTCCATCGATGTGCAATGTATTCTGTGCTTGATTTTCTTCACATTCGTTACAAAATCTCTTCTTGCGCCTTAATTCCAAACACTTTTGTTTATCCATTTCAGGGTCTTGAGGTAGACGTCAAGGGTGAATCCGAATTAAATGCAGTTGCTGGTTTGTTGGGCGTTCCACCGTCGGCGTTATTCCGAGGTCTAACCACACGCACTCATAATGCTCGTGGTCAGCTTGTAAAATCCGTATGTGATGCAAACATGTCCAATATGACTCGAGATTCACTCGCCAAGGCATTGTACTGTCGTACGGTTGCCACCATTGTTCGTCGGGCTAACAGTCTGAAACGACTGGGATCAACACTTGGAACCTTAAGCTCCGATTCAAATGAATCCGTTCACAATCAAGCCGATGCAGCCAGTCAACATGCATCGACGATTGGCGGTGGAAATTCCGGTTCGAAATCAATGGCTGCTTTAAATAATGCTGTACGGCATGCAACTGATGGTTTTATCGGCATTTTGGATATGTTTGGATTTGAAGAGCCGAGACCAGCGCAGCTGGAACATCTTTGCATTAATTTGTGTGCGGAGACGATGCAACACTTTTACAATACGCACATTTTCAAAAGCTCGGTCGAATCTTGCCGAGATGAGGGCATTATGGTCGACACAGAAGTTGATTACGTTGACAATGTCCCGTGCATTGATTTAATTTCCTCGTTGCGTACGGGACTTTTGAGCATGTTGGATGCTGAGTGCTCAGTGCGTGGAACAGCGGAAAGTTACGTGGCGAAGATCAAGGTACAACACCGGAATTCGTCGCGATTGGAAAGTAAACAGGCTGAATTGAACGATCCGAGAATATTTACGATTCGGCACTTTGCTGGCCGTGTTGAGTACGATACGACAGACTTTTTGGATACCAATCGAGATGTCGTTCCTGACGATTTGGTGTCCGTCTTCTACAAACACACATGCAATTTCGGTTTTGCCACGCATCTGTTCGGATCTGAACTGAAAGCACTTTACGCTTTAGATAATGTGCCTAGAGGACTGAGTTTCCGCATAGCACCCACATCCCATACAGATATATTAAATGGTGACGAGCCAGTGTCGACATTAACGCAAGACTTCCATACGAGACTCGACAATCTGTTACGAACACTAGTTCATGCTCGGCCGCATTTTGTTCGATGTATTCGCAGTAATGGCGATGAAATTCCCGGACGATTCGAACGGCAAACGGTCGTTCGACAAATAAGGGCTCTACAAGTACTGGAAACTGTAAATTTAATGGCAAGTGGATTTCCGCATCGAATGCGTTTCAAACAATTTACGGCACGCTACAGAATGCTGGCTCCATTCAGATTACTGAGACGATGCGAAGAAAAAGCGCTGGAAGATTGCAAATTAATTCTTCAGTATGCCATGGAAAATCCACCCGAAATCGACGGATCAGTCACATTATCCTGGGCACCGGGAAAACGGCATGTATTCCTCAGTGAGGGCATTCGACAGCATTTGGAAATGTTACGCGGAGAAGTGAGAACGAAAAGCGCCACCGCAATTCAATCGGTTTGGCGAGGCTGGCAATTGAGGCGACGAATCGGAACGGTTAAACGAACTAGAGATATAATTCTGACATCGAACGGAGGCCTTCAATCGACAGTGAACAATGGTAAGTGAACAATGGTCATCCTCATACTAATGCAGGGGCATAACAATAATTTCTTTCCTAATTAGGACCACGTCCTTCGGCGAAAAATGCAAACAATACAGGTACAGCAGCTCGTCCACGACCACAACCCATTGCTGGAACGCCACCGCCAGATCCGAATGAAAAATGTGACGCTAAGATCATCCAGCAAACTTGCACATTGTTCGGACTGGATTTGGTAAGACGGAAAACAAGATGAAAATTGACCATTCAATTGAATAACATTTCCATTTCCACAGGAACGACCGCCTCCAGTGCCTCCATCTCGTCCATACACAGTTACCGGAAACTCAAAACTTGGCTATCCACAATCGCGTGTGATGAAAATGAACTTCCCCGAAGACTCGGCGACGAATCCACCGAACGAGCAATTGCGTAAAGGTGAAACGGTAACCGTAATCGGTGCGTCGCATCGTCGCGGTCACTTAATCGTTGAGCATAACAGTGTCAGTTTTCATGTTCCGTTCCAATTCATGGAACTTGTTAAAAATAACACGCCGCCGAATGTCAGCATATGAGAGTTTAGTGCAGGAGGGATGAATATTGGTTGCAATGGGTGAAATTTTGAAAGAGTTAAGACTGTACATATTATAGGGAAGGATAAATCGGGATTGGCAACTTTTTTATTAAAAATATTTTTTTTGTATTCCATGGGCGTATTAAATCAGCACAGAACAGTACACTAAAAATTTGAACGGCAAATCTAAACGACTTCTCAAGATCAAGGAAATTTTAGAATGACTTGCTGATCGATAGACGGATAATAATGAATCATTACAGCTACAACAAAATAATGCACCAAATTAGATTTAAATCGAGAAATACCTAACTGATTATAATACGGAACATCTTTCAACATTGAAACGTACAGGACATTTTATCAACTCACCACAATATTATAATGCTACACATCCTATAAGTTTTAACGCAAATAGAAATTCCGTTTATTTGTTTAAAAAGCAACAAAAAACCTAACAATTATGTGACTGTAAATAAGACTTGAATGACTCTTAAACAAATATCTGACTTCTATTCTTGTACGACATTTTCGTTATGAACAGCCAGAAGATGACGAAAGAAAAACAATCGGTTAAGTAGAGTGTAGTAACAGTGTAGTATTAAATGTGCCAATAGTTTTTAAGGAATTTTGTAAATAAAACGAGAAGGAAAAACAAACAATTTTTGTTTAAGAAAAACATTGATTCTATGATTGCACTAGGAATAAGATGAGGTTGTTAGGATATCGTTGGTATATTAATGTTAAGGAAGAAACGTATTTTTTGATGCATTTTTGAAAAGTATATTTTAAAGTTAATTTCTATTTATATGATGAAGTCTACTGCTGATATGAGACAATTTTTACATTGAAATTATTATTAACGATAAAATAAATTCAATATTTTCCATTAATTGTGTTGCTACCTCGTTTCGTTTTGTGTTCAACTTCCAGATCAGCCGATTATCGTCGACCCCAAAGCACGGTGAAATGCAAAATCTAAATAAATAATTCAAATAAGCAAGAGCTTTCAGTTTGTCCTGGTCGTCAAAATTAAAAACATGTGAAAGCTGCAAAGGTAACGATTTTGAACAAATGGTGTAGGAATACGATAAATAGACACGGTGAGGCTTACAAATTTTAAATAAAATTGTAAGTCAACATCCAGGCTTTTTTCATAAGTGAGTTGGGGAGGGAAGTGCTGTTCAAGTAAACAAGTTTTAGCAAAATCCCCTGAGCTGTTCCTGAAAACCAGCGTCAGCCAGGGCTTGTGGAACAGTGAGGACCTAGGATTTACATTGGAATTGGTAGAGGGACAAATTCTAAGATTTAAAGTGTAAAAATTATGACTAACGACAATTTCTTTATTGAGCAATAGTAGCTAAAAGTACAAATTTCACCATTTTAAAGACTGATATCTCCTTTACGAAGCAACCGAGGAAGCCTTTGAATGGTGATCCCAGACTAGTTTTGCAAACCCTATTGAACAACAAAAAAATATTTTTGAATCAAAGTTTTCTGTTACATTTTCAGAAATTGCACTTTTAGGCTACCCTCGGTTAACTTTGGAGGCTTCAATACATTACTTATTTACGTATTTTCCGTCAATGTTGTTGCTTATATGGTAGCTTAGAGTTCTAGCTTGACAACGATACCAATGTCATACTTTATGCTTTATGCTAATATTGATGAAAACGTTTTGCATCGACGTCGCTCTACTCGCAAATCTAGAGCTATCTAGAGTAATTATCTATTTTTAAGAAAAACAAACAAACATTTTAATCGAAATATGACTTTAAATGTTTAATAGATATAAGAAAGACATTTATTTGTAATGTCGTCTTGAAAATAGGTAATTCCTCTAGATTTGCGAGTAGAGCGACCTCAATGCAAAACTTTTTCATCAATATTTCTTGTAAAGGATCAAGCATGGCATATTTGGTATCGTTGTAAAGCTGAGACCCCAGGCTACCAAACAAATGACGGCAAATGTGAGCAAACAAATTGACGGAAAATACTCATACTAGTAATGTATTGAAGCCTCCAAAGTTAACCGAGGGTAGCCTAAAAGTGCAATTTCTGAAAATGTAACAGAAAACTTTGATTCAAAAATAATTTTTTGCTGTTCAATAGGGTTTGTCTGGGATCACCATTCAAAAGCTTCATCGGTTGCTTCGTAAAGGAGATATCAGTCTTTTAAAATGGTGAAATTTATTATTTTAGCTACTATTGCTCAATGAAGAAATTGTCGAGAGCCATAATTTTTACACTTTAAATCTTAGAATTTGTCCCTCTACCAATTCCAATGTATATCTTAAGTCCTCACTGTTCCACAAGCCCTGGCTGACGCTGGTGCTGGTTCTCAGGAACAGCTCAGGGGATTTTGCTCAAACTTGTTTACTTGAACAGAACTTCCCTCCTCCAACCACTTATGAAAAAAACCTGGATGTTAACTTACTCGTTTATTTAAAAATTTTAAGCCTGACCGTGTACAGAGAGAAACCAGAATAAATATTTGAGTTAGGATCACAATATGTTCGGTTTGCTCAAAAAAACCCATGTCGATTAATACATTGATCGGTGGAGCAATTCTATTGAGAAGCGAGATCTGACTTCGAATTCGAAATTTTTGAGAATGTTTCAGAGTTGAGTGGACAGAGCATACCAATTCTTTTTGCCCATAACGTCCGATACCCAATTAAAAAAAAAAGTGTTTAACCCATTCTCAATGCCCAAACCGAGCCAAGTTTACAAAAATCGTCGTGTTTAGTTGTTAAACTTTCATTTTGTAAGTTTAATAGCTCACTAAATAGGCAGGTTTACTTTACAGTCACGTATATTAATAATGCAATTTAGCATCTGAGCCTGAGCTCAGTGAAGTATGAAGGTCTAATGAATCATGTTGAACAACTGCCACGTCCAACATCTTTGAGTGAACTTTTATATACATATTTCAGGGCAGCCCACTTATCCCTAGACAGGTCCTGGTCGAAAGAGGCCACAACGTAATAATGAATGGATATCAAACGAACATGGTCTTATGAAGTCTTCACTTCAGCTTCAGTTTTTCACTCTAGTACGAAATGTCATTCCAGAACACAGTGCGGTTCAATGAAGTTTAAGTCAAAAAGTTGATGCATTTTGGATGTTATTCCCGTTTCTCGATAGAGAAACGGGTCTTCAAAAAAAAAAATTGCGTTTGTTTGTCCGCAGCCCAACATTATACTATCAATAAAATCTATCTACTACCTGTTTATGTATTATGTATCTATCTATCTAACTATTACCTATCGTACGATTAACTATCCTATTATCTATCTACTTATCTATCTACTTATCTATCTATCTATCTATCTATCTATCTATCCATATGCCTATCTATCTATCCATCTATCTATCTATCTTTCTATCTATCCATATATCTATCTATCTATCTATCCATATATCTATCTATCTATCCATCTATCTATCTATTATCTATCAAATATATATTTTCTATTATCGATTATCTATTATGTGCCTGGGCCTGGTCCAAAAAATATTTTTTGAGTTTGTTTGTCCGCAGGCCTCAAAAGTGGCCTCGCAGGGGTCTGCCGGCAGGACGTCGGAGGCCATTTTTCAAAAGTGGCCTCGCAGGGGTCTGTCGGCAGGAAGTCGGAGGCCATTTTTCAAAAGTGGCCACCCAAGGGTCTGCCGGCAGGGCGTCGGAGGCCATTTTTCAAAAGTGGCCTCCCAGAGGCCTGCTGGCAGGACGTCGGAGGCCATTTTTCAAAAACGGCTTCTCAGGAATATGTCTACTAGACCTACAAGGCCAATTTTCGAAAACAGCTTCCCAGAGGTCAGTCAACATGACCTACAAGGCCAATTTTCGAGAACGGTCTCCCAGGAATCAGTCGACAAGACCTACAAGGCCTATTTTCGAAAGCGGCCTCCCAGGAGTCAGTCAACAAAACATACGAGGCCAATTTTCCAAAAAAGCTTTTCAGATGTTAGTCAACAGGACCTACGAGGCCAATTTTCGAAAACGGTCTCCCAGGAGTCAGTCGGCAAGACCTACAAGGCCTATTTTCGAAAACGGTCTCCCAGAAGTCAGTCGACAAAACCTGCACGGCCTTTTTTCGAAAACGGCCTCCCACACCTTAGCCAATAAGACCTTCAAGACCATTTTTTTAGGATTCAGCCGTAGGATATCCGATGCTTTTCTTTGAAAACACCCCCAAACGTCTCCCTCGGTCTATACATTAAATCATCAATTGTAATTTCCAATGAATTAAAATCTTTTTAGGATTGTATAATCTGATGAATTGTCACAAATCAAGTTGTAAGAAAATCGAAAATGAATCTTGTAAATATTTTTCAAATATTATCTTATTTATTTGTCCGATGATGAGCTTATCTCTATTGATGTATTACAAATATTTACGATGTATGTCTACGGCTGATCCAAAAAAGGGTTTGTTTGCCCACAACCCCTTACAACAATTCAAATATTCATAAGACCTTACAGATCGATAAAATTGAGAAACGGGAGTGCCACGTTAGTGGCCTTACTTGTTTTCCAAATGATGAATTTCAACGTTAAAATTAATTATTTTCCAAATGATGAATTTCAACGTTTAAATTAATTATTTTCCAAATGATGAATTTCAACGTTTAAATTAATTATTTTCCAAATGATGAATTTCAACGTTTAAATTAATTATTTTCCAAATGATCAATTTCAACGTTTAAATTTATTATTTTCCAAATGATGAATTTCAACGTTAAAATTAATTATTTTCCAAATGATGAATTTCAACGTTTAAATTTATTATTTTCCAAATGATGAATTTCAACGTTTAAATTAATTATTTTCCAAATGATGAATTTCAACGTTTAAATTTATTATTTTCCAAATGATGAATTTCAACGTTTAAATTAATTATTTTCCAAATGATGAATTTCAACGTTTAAATTAATTATTTTCCAAATGATCAATTTCAACGTTTAAATTTATTATTTTCCAAATGATGAATTTCAACGTTAAAATTAATTATTTTCCAAATGATGAATTTCAACGTTTAAATTTATTATTTTCCAAATGATGAATTTCAACGTTTAAATTAATTATTTTCCAAATGATGAATTTCAACGTTTAAATTTATTATTTTCCAAATGATGAATTTCAACGTTTAAATTAATTATTTTCCAAATGATGAATTTCAACGTTTAAATTAATTATTTTCCAAATGATGAATTTCAACGTTTAAATTAATTATTTGCCAAATGATGAATTTCAACGTTAAAATTAATTATTTTCCAAATGATGAATTTCAACGTTTAAATTTATTATTTTCCAAATGATGAATTTCAACGTTAAAATTAATTATTTTCCAAATGATGAATTTCAACGTTTAAATTTATTATTTTCCAAATGATGAATTTCAACGTTTAAATTTATTATTTTCCAAATGATGAATTTCAACGTTTAAATTAATTATTTTCCAAATGATGAATTTCAACGTTTAAATTAATTATTTTCCAAATGATGAATTTCAACGTTTAAATTAATTATTTTCCAAATGATGAATTTCAACGTTTAAATTAATTATTTTCCAAATGATGAATTTCAACGTTTAAATTTATTATTTTCCAAATGATGAATTTCAACGTTAAAATTAATTATTTTCCAAATGATGAATTTCAACGTTTAAATTAATTATTTTCCAAATGATGAATTTCAACGTTTAAATTAATTATTTTCCAAATGATGAATTTCAACGTTTAAATTTATTATTTTCCAAATGATGAATTTCAACGTTTAAATTAATTATTTTCCAAATGATGAATTTCAACGTTTAAATTAATTATTTTCCAAATGATGAATTTCAACGTTTAAATTAATTATTTTCCAAATGATGAATTTCAACGTTTAAATTAATTATTTTCCAAATGATGAATTTCAACGTTAAAATTAATTATTTTCCAAATGATGAATTTCAACGTTTAAATTAATTATTTTCCAAATGATGAATTTCAACGTTTAAATTAATTATTTTCCAAATGATGAATTTCAACGTTTAAATTTATTATTTTCCAAATGATGAATTTCAACGTTTAAATTAATTATTTTCCAAATGATGAATTTCAACGTTTAAATTAATTATTTTCCAAATGATGAATTTCAACGTTTAAATTTATTATTTTCCAAATGATGAATTTCAACGTTTAAATTAATTATTTTCCAAATGATGAATTTCAACGTTAAAATTAATTATTTGCCAAATGATGAATTTCAACGTTTAAATTAATTATTTTCCAAATGATGAATTTCAACGTTAAAATTAATTATTTTCCAAATGATGAATTTCAACGTTAAAATTAATTATTTTACAAATGATGAATTTCAACGTTAAAATTAATTATTTTCCAAATGATGAATTTCAACGTTTAAATTTATTATTTTCCAAATGATGAATTTCAACGTTTAAATTAATTATTTTCCAAATGATGAATTTCAACGTTAAAATTAATTATTTTCCAAATGATGAATTTCAACGTTTAAATTAATTATTTTCCAAATGATGAATTTCAACGTTTAAATTTATTATTTTCCAAATGATGAATTTCAACGTTAAAATTAATTATTTTCCAAATGATGAATTTCAACGTTTAAATTAATTATTTTCCAAATGATGAATTTCAACGTTTAAATTAATTATTTTCCAAATGATGAATTTCAACGTTTAAATTAATTATTTTCCAAATGATGAATTTCAACGTTAAAATTAATTATTTTCCAAATGATGAATTTCAACGTTAAAATTAATTATTTTCCAAATGATGAATTTCAACGTTAAAATTAATTATTTTCCAAATGATGAATTTCAACGTTAAAATTAATTATTTTCCAAATGATGAATTTCAACGTTTAAATTAATTATTTTCCAAATGATGAATTTCAACGTTTAAATTTATTATTTTCCAAATGATGAATTTCAACGTTTAAATTAATTATTTTCCAAATGATGAATTTCAACGTTTAAATTAATTATTTTCCAAATGATGAATTTCAACGTTAAAATTAATTATTTTCCAAATGATGAATTTCAACGTTAAAATTAATTATTTGCCAAATGATGAATTTCAACGTTTAAATTAATTATTTTCCAAATGATGAATTTCAACGTTAAAATTAATTATTTTCCAAATGATGAATTTCAACGTTTAAATTAATTATTTTCCAAAAGATGAATTTCAACGTTAAAATTAATTATTTTCCAAATGATGAATTTCAACGTTAAAATTAATTATTTTCCAAATGATGAATTTCAACGTTTAAATTTATTATTTTCCAAATGATGAATTTCAACGTTTAAATTAATTATTTTCCAAATGATGAATTTCAACGTTAAAATTAATTATTTTCCAAATGATGAATTTCAACGTTTAAATTAATTATTTTCCAAATGATGAATTTCAACGTTTAAATTTATTATTTTCCAAATGATGAATTTCAACGTTAAAATTAATTATTTTCCAAATGATGAATTTCAACGTTTAAATTAATTATTTTCCAAATGATGAATTTCAACGTTTAAATTTATTATTTTCCAAATGATGAATTTCAACGTTTAAATTAATTATTTTCCAAATGATGAATTTCAACGTTAAAATTAATTATTTTCCAAATGATGAATTTCAACGTTTAAATTTATTATTTTCCAAATGATGAATTTCAACGTTTAAATTAATTATTTTCCAAATGATGAATTTCAACGTTTAAATTAATTATTTTCCAAATGATGAATTTCAACGTTAAAATTAATTATTTTCCAAATGATGAATTTCAACGTTTAAATTAATTATTTTCCAAATGATGAATTTCAACGTTTAATTTATATTTTTTTATTATTTTCCAATGATGAATTTCAACGTTTAAATTAATTATTTTCCAAATGATGAATTTCAACGTTTAAATTAATTATTTTCCAAATGATGAATTTCAACGTTAAAATTAATTATTTTCCAAATGATGAATTTCAACGTTAAATTAATTATTTCCAAATGATGAATTTCAACGTTTAAATTAATTATTTTCCAAATGATGAATTTCAACGTTAAAATTAATTATTTTCCAAATGATGAATTTCAACGTTTAAATTAATTATTTTCCAAATGATGAATTTCAACGTTAAAATTAATTATTTTCCAAATGATGAATTTCAACGTTAAATTAATTATTTTCCAAATGATGAATTTCAACGTTTAAATTTATTATTTTCCAAATGATGAATTTCAACGTTTAAATTAATTATTTTCCAAATGATGAATTTCAACGTTAAAATTAATTATTTTCCAAATGATGAATTTCAACGTTTAAATTAATTATTTTCCAAATGATGAATTTCAACGTTTAAATTTATTATTTTCCAAATGATGAATTTCAACGTTAAAATTAATTATTTTCCAAATGATGAATTTCAACGTTTAAATTAATTATTTTCCAAATGATGAATTTCAACGTTTAAATTTATTATTTTCCAAATGATGAATTTCAACGTTTAAATTTATTATTTTCCAAATGATGAATTTCAACGTTAAAATTAATTATTTTCCAAATGAAGAATTTCAACGTTTAAATTTATTATTTTCCAAATGATGAATTTCAACGTTTAAATTAATTATTTTCCAAATGATGAATTTCAACGTTTAAATTAATTATTTTCCAAATGATGAATTTCAACGTTAAAATTAATTATTTTCCAAATGATGAATTTCAACGTTTAAATTAATTATTTTCCAAATGATGAATTTCAACGTTTAAATTTATTATTTTCCAAATGATGAATTTCAACGTTTAAATTAATTATTTTCCAAATGATGAATTTCAACGTTAAAATTAATTATTTGCCAAATGATGAATTTCAACGTTTAAATTAATTATTTTCCAAATGATGAATTTCAACGTTAAAATTAATTATTTTCCAAATGATGAATTTCAACGTTTAAATTAATTATTTTCCAAATGATGAATTTCAACGTTAAAATTAATTATTTTCCAAATGATGAATTTCAACGTTAAAATTAATTATTTTCCAAATGATGAATTTCAACGTTTAAATTTATTATTTTCCAAATGATGAATTTCAACGTTTAAATTAATTATTTTCCAAATGATGAATTTCAACGTTAAAATTAATTATTTTCCAAATGATGAATTTCAACGTTTAAATTAATTATTTTCCAAATGATGAATTTCAACGTTTAAATTTATTATTTTCCAAATGATGAATTTCAACGTTAAAATTAATTATTTTCCAAAGGATGAATTTCAACGTTTAAATTAATTATTTTCCAAATGATGAATTTCAACGTTTAAATTTATTATTTTCCAAATGATGAATTTCAACGTTTAAATTAATTATTTTCCAAATGATGAATTTCAACGTTTAAATTAATTATTTTCCAAATGATGAATTTCAACGTTTAAATTAATTATTTTCCAAATGATGAATTTCAACGTTAAAATTAATTATTTTCCAAATGATGAATTTCAACGTTTAAATTTATTATTTTCCAAATGATGAATTTCAACGTTTAAATTAATTATTTTCCAAATGATGAATTTCAACGTTAAAATTAATTATTTTCCAAATGATGAATTTCAACGTTAAAATTAATTATTTTCCAAATGATGAATTTCAACGTTTAAATTAATTATTTTCCAAATGATGAATTTCAACGTTTAAATTAATTATTTTCCAAATGATGAATTTCAACGTTAAAATTAATTATTTTCCTATGCTGGTGCATGTAATAAGGCTGTTACATGTATAGGCAATAGCCTTTACATCACTCGCATAGGAAAACGTTATACTACACACGGGAAATAAAGTGATATCTCGTATCACGATGAGTAAATGTACCTCGGGCTAAAGCCCTCGGTTACTTTTACTCATCTGGATACGAGATATCACTTTACTTCCCTTGCATAGTAATGTACTATTCCAAATGATGAATTTCAACGTTTAAATTAATTATTTTCCAAATGATGAATTTCAACGTTAAAATTAATTATTTTCCAAATGATGAATTTCAACGTTTAAATTAATTATTTTCCAAATGATGAATTTCAACGTTTAAATTAATTATTTTCCAAATGATGAATTTCAACGTTTAAATTAATTATTTTCCAAATGATGAATTTCAACGTTTAAATTAATTATTTCCAAATGATGAATTTCAACGTTTAAATTAATTATTTTCCAAATGATGAATTTCAACGTTTAAATTTATTATTTTCCAAATGATGAATTTCAACGTTTAAATTAATTATTTTCCAAATGATGAATTTCAACGTTTAAATTAATTATTTTCCAAATGATGAATTTCAACGTTTAAATTAATTATTTTCCAAATGATGAATTTCAACGTTAAAATTAATTATTTTCCAAATGATGAATTTCAACGTTTAAATTTATTATTTTCCAAATGATGAATTTCAACGTTTAAATTAATTATTTTCCAAATGATGAATTTCAACGTTAAAATTAATTATTTTCCAAATGATGAATTTCAACGTTAAAATTAATTATTTTCCAAATGATGAATTTCAACGTTTAAATTAATTATTTTCCAAATGATGAATTTCAACGTTTAAATTAATTATTTTCCAAATGATGAATTTCAACGTTAAAATTAATTATTTTCCTATGCTGGTGCATGTAATAAGGCTGTTACATGTATAGGCAATAGCCTTTACATCACTCGCATAGGAAAACGTTATACTACACACGGGAAATAAAGTGATATCTCGTATCACGATGAGTAAATGTACCTCGGGCTAAAGCCCTCGGTTACTTTTACTCATCTGGATACGAGATATCACTTTACTTCCCTTGCATAGTAATGTACTATTCCAAATGATGAATTTCAACGTTTAAATTAATTATTTTCCAAATGATGAATTTCAACGTTTAAATTAATTATTTTCCAAATGATGAATTTCAACGTTTAAATTAATTATTTTCCAAATGATGAATTTCAACGTTTAAATTAATTATTTTCCAAATGATGAATTTCAACGTTTAAATTAATTATTTTCCAAATGATGAATTTCAACGTTTAAATTAATTATTTTCCAAATGATGAATTTCAACGTTTAAATTAATTATTTTCCAAATGATGAATTTCAACGTTTAAATTAATTATTCCCGTTTCTCGATAGAGAAACGGGTCTTCAAAAAAAAATTGCGTTTGTTTGTCCGCAGCCCAACATTATACTATCAATAAAATCTATCTACTACCTGTTTATGTATTATGTATCTATCTATCTAACTATTACCTATCGTACGATTAACTATCCTATTATCTATCTACTTATCTATCTACTTATCTATCTATCTATCTATCTATCCATATGCCTATCTATCTATCCATCTATCTATCTATCTATCTATCTATCCATATATCTATCTATCTATCTATCCATATATCTATCTATCTATCCATCTATCTATCTATTATCTATCAAATATATATTTTCTATTATCGATTATCTATTATGTGCCTGGGCCTGGTCCAAAAAATATTTTTTGAGTTTGTTTGTCCGCAGGCCTCAAAAGTGGCCTCGCAGGGGTCTGCCGGCAGGACGTCGGAGGCCATTTTTCAAAAGTGGCCTCGCAGGGGTCTGTCGGCAGGAAGTCGGAGGCCATTTTTCAAAAGTGGCCACCCAAGGGTCTGCCGGCAGGGCGTCGGAGGCCATTTTTCAAAAGTGGCCTCCCAGAGGACTGCTGGCAGGACGTCGGAGGCCATTTTTCAAAAACGGCTTCTCAGGAATATGTCTACTAGACCTACGAGGCCAATTTTCGAAAACAGCTTCCCAGAGGTCAGTCAACATGACCTACAAGGCCAATTTTCGAGAACGGTCTCCCAGGAATCAGTCAACAAGACCTACAAGGCCTATTTTCGAAAGCGGCCTCCCAGGAGTCAGTCAACAAAACATACGAGGCCAATTTTCGAAAAAAGCTTTTCAGATGTTAGTCAACAGGACCTACGAGGCCAATTTTCGAAAACGGTCTCCCAGGAGTCAGTCGTCAAGACCTACAAGGCCTATTTTCGAAAACGGTCTCCCAGAAGTCAGTCGACAAAACCTGCACGGCCTTTTTTCGAAAACGGCCTCCCACACCTTAGCCAATAAGACCTTCAAGACCATTTTTTTAGGATTCAGCCGTAGGATATCCGATGCTTTTCTTTGAAAACACCCCCAAACGTCTCCCTCGGTCTATACATTAAATCATCAATTGTAATTTCCAATGAATTAAAATCTTTTTAGGATTGTATAATCTGATGAATTGTCACAAATCAAGTTGTAAGAAAATCGAAAATGAATCTTGTAAATATTTTTCAAATATTATCTTATTTATTTGTCCGGGTTTGTCCACAACCCACAACAACCCCTTACAACAATTCAAATATTCATAAGACCTTACAGATCGATAAAATTGAGAAACGGGAGTGCCACGTTAGTGGCCTTACTTGTTGCTTATCAGTCAGAAAAGTGTCCTAAAATATAATTGATAAGAAAAAAAAACCATCCGTCGAGATCGAAGGAGTGGAACCTCATCCTTCATCCACCATGGAAGTTAGCCTTCTGACAACATTGGTACAAATATCAGGCTTAATGGATATAATAGTGGCTGATTCTGCCAGAACCGTTCTGGCTCATCAAAGTTAAAAAACCGTGATTTTCAAAAGGTCAGGTCAAAAAATTCAAAATTCCTGGTTATAGCTTCCTGCTCCTTGCTTCCACAGCCGGACAAAGTCCTTCTAAAGTTTCATTTTTTTCGAGGTTTCTTACTTGTAGCGTCGGCTAGGTGAGTCGGACAACGAAGTTTGGTAAACGATGGTATCCTCCACACTGACCCTCACGAGCGTTACGTCATCTAAGTTTAATCAGATTTCTTCTGTTTGGATTTTTTGATAAAAAAAAACTTTTTTCGCGACTCCTCTGGAGTATATTTGTCTCAGAGCCATACCCGCTCAACAAAAGTAAAATTCTCAGAATGGAACAAGTGTTCATTTATGTATTGCATCAAGGGTGAAAATGGACCTTGACCAAGGATACGTTATCCGATTCTTCTTGAATCTACAAAATGTATGCTTTCTTGAATTCGGAAACTTTATATTTCAAGGAGTCAGCATTTAAAAACTTAGCCCAGATCATCCTCCATTAATAAATCAACATTTTTTGTTTAATTCATCTAAACTTTAATAGAAAAAACTAGTCGGATTACATTCGATTGCGTTTGACGATTTTTAGAAATTTATAAATGTGCGCACGTTTCACATGCCGGCTTTACTATAATATGGCCGACAATGGTAGCTATGTTAATGTTACTGTTTGAATTGTAAAAATCTCTGTAAATCAATGCAAATTTGAATTCGAAAACGAGTTACTTTCAATGCGGCTCTTCTACTTCATTTTCTAACGATACGATATACCCTTAACATGATGCAATAAACAACCAGTTTTTACGTTTCCTTCAACTAACATTTAAACTTTAACTTCAGTTCCAACAATTCAATAAATTCGATGCTCACAAAAATCACCGACTAAAAGACCATCATAAAAGTGCTTCTGCAAAGAAAAGATTTGTATTTTGTAAAGAGACTAATAGGATCAAAAGAATCCTTTGGTCGTGAGGGTGTGCTAGCACCATCCATCGTCATCCAAAACGGAATCTTGAGCCGAATAACCGACAACAGTAGTCTTCAAACCGTCCCAGACAACCGAAGATGAACGAATAGGTCGCGAGAGCAGAATTGCTTCTTCAAATGACAATGGACCGTCGCCCCATTTCCGTTTTTCTGGGGGACTGTTTATGCCACATTCACTATCGACGTCACGTTCACGTTCGTACAATTCTCGATCAATGTCATCGTACTTGAGGTGTTGGTTATGATTGTTGTAAAGAAAATTGTTTCCATTCAGCGAGTGCGGTAAAATTTGAAGAATCGGTTGGGTGTGAGCACCGATCAACTGAAATGAGATTCGTAAAGTGTAATCGTTTTGCTTCCAGATTTGGACCAAAACTTTCGTACCGAGGAAGGGCTCGTGTCTAATCTCGGTAAATTCAAGTTAGATTGGAATGGAACTTGAAGAGTTGATGGTTGCTTCGGCGTTGGTGGTAATTTTCGTCCATTGTAATTTCTTGACCCGTAAGTGCGACGATGGCCTACAGAAAAAACGGAATGATAAATGTTCAATGGAGTAACAGACAGCAAAATTACCATTTCGTTGACTAGGACTCGGTGATCGAGATTTTCCGGTCAAAACATGGGTATCGTACTCATATGATTCGTAGCTAGATTGATTGCGGCGGTTAGAATACGAGTCGTACGTGTATGGACTCGACGAACTCGATGTTGTTCCCTTACGGTGTAATCGAGGTTTTTGAACGTAAGCTCTGGGACTGACTTCATACGGAGCATGACCCAATCGATGTCGTTCCCTCGAATGACGATCTAGGTCTGGACTCGTCGAAGCTGATGACGTTCCTTTCGGATAACGGGACTGTAAGTATCGTCGACCACGATACGTTTTTTCATCCTTTACAAATTCGACAACATTTGAGACCGCATCTACTATTCCTTGTTGGCTTGGAGAGCGAGGTGATCGTACAAGTGGAGGCCTATGAGAAAAAGACGTTTGGGAATGATAGGTTGTTATTTTCTTTTAGTAAAATTTCAGTTTAGTGACCTGAAACTTGACCGACGATTTTCCAAGTTCGCCTGATCTGGATGAAGATGTTGTTGATTGTCGTCCTGTTTGACTTCATTGTTATTTGTGTTATGCAAGCCAAATAGCTGAAATGACGAACGTAAAACATTGTAGCTATGCGTTTAGTAGCGGAGCGGCTCGACATAAGAAAAGAAAAATTATGTCCAACCTGACAAAAAACACACGATCCCACGCCATTTATTAAAAAAGCTGCCGAACCAATTAGATCATCATGCAAAAGCTGATTATAGGCATATTCTAAATCTACATAATCAGATCATGGTCGCCACAACAATTGACTAACATCCAAGTTTCATTCCAGCAATCTACTTGCAGTATGTGCTAACAAAAAAGTTTACAAAGAAACGATCTTTTCGAGCCATCTGTCGATTTAAATTAGTCCGTCGCTTTACATTGTAAAATTGTTAGACAAACTGTAAGAGTTTTTGTGTGAAAACACCACATCCACCACAATGAAAAAGCAGGTTTGAATTTCGACCGTACCAACCTTTTTTGTTGGTCAATTTGGACATCATTGCTAGTGTCTTGTGTTGAAACAACTAATCATTTGCTCGAGTTAAGCTATTCTTCAAATAGTTTTTTAAAAGCCAATTCCACGTAAAACAGAATAATGAATGGAGGGAAAAATGGTTTCGAAGCAACTAATTTCAGGTAGAAACTGAAACGAAAATAATTTGAAAAATTTATTAAATAAATTCCATTGACTCTGCAAATGATCCAACTGTTACCATCTGTTTAATGAATAAAATAAGAAGCATAATAGATGAAACCAGTACTAGTACTAATACTAATATTCACCTGGTATCGACAACGACGAAAAAAATTAAGGTCGAACTCTGTGTAACGTTTTCTTATATAATAAAGCGCACATTAAAACATATGAAGTAAAAGATTTTCTACTGAAAAAGAGATGTAATTAGCAGATTTAATGATTATACATGGAGAGAAAAGTGAAACTCGACATGTTTTCTCTTTTGGAGTTGTTGTGGTTTGTAAATGATTCTACACAAATGTGTTTATCAAATGAAAATCTAGATTTCTTATCTTAGTATTTCATTCTTGTTGTTAGTTAGGGTGGGTCGATTTTAACAACTTGAAAATCCACACCTAGTGGCATGTGTAGCTTGCCAAAACTAGTCAAACTGCATCATTAATTTTTCTTTTCCGAATACTTTTGAGTACCGCACAATAGATTGAATGGGTCTGTCAGGCTTCTTTGAAATTTTCATATAATTTTTTTTGAAAAAAGCTTTGGAAAGCCTTGTAGATGCTGAAATAGACTAAAACAAACAAAATCAACTTATTTTGAAAAAATCGGTGCAGTCGAAGTGAAAAAATGTACATTTTCTATATAAAATTGGGGGTCTGTCAACTTTGAACCACCATAATGTACAATAAACTTCCTCAAATTTGATTAAGTCTGTCTGTTAGAGTTAGAATGGGTAAAAACGACAATGATATATATTGTCGGAATGTCTCAGATTGATTATTACCGAAGTAATAGTTCCAGAGGTCTATTAGAAAAAAAAAATCATGTTAAAAACGTGATTTTTCGAAGTAGTAGATTCTGATGTTAGAACGAAATATGATCCTTCGAATCTACTACTACTACAACGCTACATAAATTCATTTCAGATTAGTTTGATATTTCCAAAGATCTCTTACACAAGTTGAGCAAACATCGAAAATCATGTCCGACCACGAAAAATAATGGGAACAAAGTGAGCAATCAACGTCTCGGGGAGCGTTATCATCTGAAGGCCGATTTGGCTTTATCAAGTCAAGTGTTTTAAGTGAAGAAAGCCTGCCAACAAAACTTGACATCATAAGGAGAATATGTCTGAGTTACAACAATAAACTTGATGATGAAAACAAAAACGAACTGTTGGAGTTTTTTGTTCCTGATGTTGTACATGAGGTTCTTCTAATTTGGAAAAAGACACAAGAAAAAGAAAAGAAACATATGACGATAGCGAAAAACTTTTTGATATTGCTCGCTGTAAATGTGTCAGAAATAGTGGTGACCGACAATTACGTTTAACTGAACTTCCTGAGCCAACAACGGAAATTTCTACAGATTTCCTTGCGACAACTGAAACTGAATTGGGAATAACTGGCAGTGAATAGAATCTGTAGAATGTTTTACATTTGAACACGCTCCAAAACGTTTACCATTCTATTTCGTGGTCGGACATGATTTTCGATGTTTGCTCAACTTGTGTAAGAGATCTTTGGAAATATCAAACTAATCTTAAATGCATTTATGTAGCGTTGTAGTAGTAGTAGATTCGAAGGATCATATTTCGTTCTAACATCAGAATATACTACTTCGAAAAATGACGTTTTTAACATGATTTTTTTCTAATAGACCTCTGGAACTATTACTTCGGTAATAATCAATCATTGTCGTTTTTACCCATTCTAACTCTAACAGATAGATTTAATCAAATTTGAGGAAGTTTATTGTACATTATGGTGGTTCAAAGTTGACAGACCCCCAATTTTATATAGAAAATGTACATTTTTTCACTTCGACTGCACCGATTTTTTCAAAATTAGTTGATTTTGTTTGTTTCAGTCTATTTCAGCCTCTACAAGGCTTTCCAAAGCTTTTTTCAAAAAAAATATATCAAAATTTCAAAGAAGCCTGACAGACCCATACAATCTATTGTGCGGTACTCAAAAGTATTCGGAAAAGAAAAAGTAATGATGCAGTTTGACTAGTTTTGGCAAGCTACACATGCCATTAGGTGTGGATTTTCAAGTTGTTAAAATCGACCCACCCTATTGTTAGTGCGTGCCTAGCCAGAATTCAATAAATACAAATCTAGATTTTATAAGTGAAAGTCGAATTGTCGAAAAGAAAATCCAGTGAGGAACACAACAACAATGACCAGAATTTAACATTTAACAACTTCAGGTTGAACATTTTGCTAGAAAATTGTTTTCGAAAAAATGATCGCATTAGATATGATCTTGAATTGTTTAAACACTAAACTACATGTTGTTACTCGACATCAATGGCTTCCCATTGCACATATGAATAGTTAAATGCAGAAATGGGACATGTGAAATTAATGAATTGTAAGAAAAATAAAATTTAATTTATTTGGCTCCGTTTCACATAGGCTAGAGATTCTCTTCTGTTTTAACCTATCAAAAAAACTAAATAGAGCTAGTTGAATGCAATTTCATTTTTTCTATAATTCGCAAATATGTCCCGTGTACGGATATAGTATCTGCGAGGTTAATTGAGACTGTAAATTGGTCAACTTCAGGTCAAATTGAAACTGTAAGTGTTTGTAAGTGTTCTATCCCCGTGTATGATATGTATAGTAGCAGAGACATGCTTAATGCACTGACACCAACTAACATGTAATTTACATCCACTTCACTCCTTTCAAAATTGACCAGCTTCGACCCTAGTAAAAAATTGAATCCCAAGGTCCTAAAAAATAACAGTAGATTCAATGTAATACTGGACAGTGCAGTGTATCAAACTAATTTCAGCACTGTAAAAAAATGTGGAACTTTTTTTAATAGTACTATTTGGCAGCTGTCACTCGAAGCACTTGAAGTGTGTTGGATAAGAGCAATCTCACAAGAGTCTTTTTCATGTGTCTGGGCCGAGAATGAGGGAGTTTTGAGATTTTTCTCTGGTTTTCGACCCCTTACATGAAAATTTTTTTGAGTATCTGTTTTGGACGATTGATTTTAGGCACGTTCGCATGTAGTACAACTCTCGAAATTGCCTAAAAATAATCGTCCAAAACAGATACATAAATAACTATTTTGAGCAACAAACTTCGGTAACTTTTTGAGAAATGTATAATATACATTGTATATTACTACCAATTACACTTGTCGAAAAACAATCGACCTACTCAAAAACACACGAGTGAGTTTGCGAGTACCACAAGATTGTTGCCGAATTGATGAATCACATAGTAGTATCCAAATGTATTCTGGTTTATTGCTTTATCGCATAGGATTTCACATAAAATGAACCGAAAATATTCTTCATACGTAATGGATCATTTTCGCATGGGGCAGGCAATAAAGAAATTCACCAGTCTTCAAGTATGCTTGATTGGAAATGTTTCGAATCTCTCGATTTGATCTAAGCATTTTCAACAGATCAAAACAAAATCTTTTGCTTCACTTGTTTTAACCACAGAGTTTTAACATACTTCACTGCATGCAAAAGCCTAATTGGCCAGAGCTCCTTATACATTTTTGTCATCGTTTATCAATCTTTTGTATGTACCACTTGTTTACTTTTCCGTTCTGTCGATGATGGTTTACCAATGTTGTTAATTTATATCTCTGTCTTTGTACTGGTTAAATGCAAATTCAAAAGAGTTTTCCAGAATGACTTACTAGCAAAGTTGAACGAAAACTTATCTACCATGCCAGAATGTAAATGTCAACGAGATATTTTGTTGAATTTAATCAAATTTTCTCCCCTTTATACATCATTCAAAAATTGAAAATAAAAGGGTGGCTGTGCAAATCTAAAACTCTGCTCCATCGTTTTTAACGTACTTTGTTGATTGAAACATTTCATGTGAACATACTGTAAATAAAACTCACCGGCAAATTGCTGGTATTTTTCCCGAATCGTGACGATCGCCAAGACTCTAAAATCAACAGACCGCCGTAGATTTTTCCCACCGTCATATTTTCACCATTCAGCATTTCCTTTGGCGGCACTAGCAAATCGATCATCTTCGGCCCTTGAAACGGCCACATATGTTTGATAGTTTCTCGCAGTTCCTCATCGGCCTGATCCATTTCATCGGCTGGAAATCATTCAGATGTTTGTTATAGAACTGAGAAAATTTATCAAAGTAAACAACAATTTGTACCAGGTCGCATATGAATGCACAAATTTTCCCGAATTAACGCGAACAATGTGGTGGTAAAATTAACATTTCCTTCTGCATCCACTGGCATATTCATTCGAATCAGTTTTTTGTACGCTAATCGACTGGGACATTGTCTGGAATGGAAAAATTTAAGGAAAGAGCAGCGACCACTTCCGAGGGTCTGTCTTACTTGCCGAATCCTAACGGTGGGTCGATGGTTTTGAGAGCGTCGTACATTTCCCGATAATTAATCTTGCCTCTGGAAGTGAAACGATTCGATTGATTAAATTGGAGGAAGGGGAGGAAGTATAAAATTGAATTTATAATTACGATGCACTCGGGTCGAACTCGGTCCAAATTCGAATGTATTCGTCCAAATGATGTGCTCCCAAAATACTCGAATCTCTCGTTAGATAGTCAAAATTATCCATTATAACGGCCACAAACAAGTTTAGCATCTGATGGTGATAAGTAAGGAGAATGGTTTCCTTCATTGGTGTTTACTAAACACTCACCAAAAACGAGCAAAAGAAGATGAAAGACACGAAATATATCACTGAAACTGGAGATCCACATTCGCCATGTTTTTTATCGGAACCCTTCTCACAATTTCGATTTTGCATGCAATCTAACATTATGTTCGGCCACGCTTCACCCGTTGATGATCTATTTGAATCAAAGAAATCAGTTTCTAGAGTGGTAACACGACGATTGAATAGAAATAACGGATTTTCACCTGAATAACAGCATGAGTGCTTTGCCAAACTCCTGAAAATTATTATGTCTTGTGATCGATGTGTCGGGATTTATTTCTATGTTTCCGAAAACCTACAATTGACCGATTAGCAGACTTAATAATTAAGAAGAATTTTAAAAATTGTTAACCTGCATCCCAACGACGGCATAAATGAAGAACAGCATTGCAATCAGTAAACATACATAAGGCAGTGCCTTGAATGACTGAACAAATGTCCAGAGTAGTACCCGAATAGTGGCGCCTTGACGCATTAATTTGATCAATCGAGCTGCACGAAAAAGCCGTAAGAACCCAACATTTAGGCCTTTGTCCTAAAAAGTTGTATTCGTTGATTAATCAACAAGGAGACTCAAATCTGTTCGATCATACCCCATCAGTGATTTTCTGTTTGTCAAACCATCCAGCATATGGGTTCAAACGGGCGAATTCCGAATCGGGATCATTCAACTTTGGCTCTCCCTAAAAGAAGTCATTTCGTAATAGAAACATTTATAGACATACGACAATTATGTAGTACCGCCATTAAAGTTATGATCGCTTCCGCAACACTTCCCACCACCGTTATGAAGTCGAAAACATTCCACGGATCTTGGAAGAATTTCTGAAACGGAGTTATCATTTGATCTATTAGGTGTACCGACGGGGTGTGGTATTTAATACACACAAACCCTGAATCGAAATCCAATAATTTTCAAAATTGTTTCGATGGTGAACATTCCAGTAAAGGCCATATTGATGAACTGCATGACTTTTTCGTACGTTTCACTTTGACCGTGGAACTGTAGGGAATTATTAAGTAGTGCGGTCATTTTGTTTAGTACATAATAGACAGCAAAGAAAATTAAATTTCAATCACGGGCCTGACACTATTCACGCTGTTCTTCATTTTTTAAATGCTGTTATTCATAGAGTGTCCAGCCCGTGATTTCAATCCTATCTGCCTAGGGCGTTGGCAAAAAGGAAAAATAATTCTACGAGACATTCCATCCGTCGTACCTTCATCATCAGTAAAATAGTGTTCAACACTATCAACGCCATAACAAAATTCTCCACCGGAGGTGATACAACAAAACTCCAAACTTTATATTGAAAAGTATCTCGATCTTCCGGAATGTATCGCTCCGTTGGCCGTGCATTGATTGCAAAATCAATGCAAGATTTCTAGGAAGAAAAGTTTGTTAGTAGTCTATCAATCTAGAGGCGAAAGATTGTTACTTGATTTTTGTCAACGCCACCGTCTTCCAGCTCAGCCTCGCCCTGCTCCTGAAACGTGACGATGATCAAGGCGACGAAAATGTTAACAAAGAAAAACGGAAACACGATAAAGTAGACGATGTAGTAAATTGACATTTCGGTACGATAGTTTGGAACGGGAGCTGTGTCCTTTTGATATGCATCCATTGATGCCTTGAGAACACTGTGAATAATCGTAATTGTAATAGAATGAACGACAAGAGCAGGGGTCGTAAACAAGTTCCTTATAAGGAATTGATGCGATTTTGGAACAAATGTTAAAAAATAGCTCTATTGGTGGGGCTCAACAAAGTTTGAGTTCCGAGTTCGGAGTTTTCGGCGGTTTCGATATAATTCCGCAACCCGAATTTTCGCAGCTTTTGCATTTTGATTTTATTTTCCAAGAGCAGGTCTATCCTCAGTATTTTGCTACTTTTTCCATCTATATCAATCTATGCTTTAAAAATCAATATTTCCATCTTCTTCAAAACTTTTTATCTTTTCTCACTGCTTGCTTTTGATTCTTCGTGCGTAACTGATATGTAACTGATGAAGAGAACACACGGTGGTGTTGAACAAAACTTAAATAGAGTCGTGACACCACCACTGATTTTGTTTCATGTTCTGGTTGAGTACTACATGAAATTGTATTCAGTTTCCGGATCTGTCCAGCCGTTTCGGAGAACCGCCACACGTGGCCGTGCGGGACCCACGAGTCAATATGAATACAGATTGTTATAGCAACGGATAGAGGGTTTAATTGTACGTTAATTAGTGTCAAAATTGCTTCTCTCAACAACCTGGCCACGGAGCAACAGCCAGCTAAAGTCGAAATTTTGACATTTTTGAATGGTGATATGTCTAAGACGAGAAAAGTTTGAAACTCTTTGAATGGCGATAATGGTAGAAGATTCCATGCACCATTAAACGCCGAGAATGGATTTTACAAAATTTGTCTGTATTGTACAATATTAAATATTGAAGATGGTTAGACCACGCTAACCTCTGACCGCCACTGTATCCGGAGGTCGAAACAGCATTTCATCTCCATTTTCGCTTCACGCGATCCATGGGAAAGGGAAGAGCAATTATGCCCTGTTTGTTTGTTTTGGTGTATTCGTTTGAACTTGATTTTTTCTCCGTATTAGATAACACCACCCCTGGAATTAGTGTGTTTTCCAATTAAATAAAGTTTTGTACCTCCGGAATATTGAATTTCAAATTTTGAAAAAGTTTATTTTCATCATCCTCGGCGAAACTTCAACTCATCTTTAATACACAGGTAGACCCTTCATGTATCAAAACAATAATGCCTGATCAGCCTGCAGTCTTAGCTTTACAACGATATCAAACTTGCCATACCAACCTCACAACAAGTATCTGTTACGACATTTCGTTTGTAGCAAGGTCACTCTACGACGAAATTTTCAATTTATCATCTATCTTGAAGTGCCCGTACGTTTAGGATGAGTGGTATTGTTATCCATTCTTAATAAATAAGTGGTTTAAGTTATTTGAAGCATTTCTCACATTAATTACGTGTATCTGTAGCTGGTTAAAGCTGATTTCGCTACAGAGGAAATTTACCCCAAAAATATGTGGAAATCGTGTAGTACTCGAGTCCCTCAACCAGAACATGAAAAAAAAAAATCAGAGGTGGTGTCGCGAAGTTTCGTTCAACCCCACCGTGAACAAGCACACTTGATCATAATAGGAAAATTCGATTTTCACTTATACTTATTGACTGACACAACGCACCGGAACGCCGTAAGACAACTGATCCATCCTTCAAATACAGTACAAATTTTAGGATCTCTAGACGAACTTTTCTTCATACAATTTTTTAACAGTGTGTAACTAGTAGCAATAGCAACACGTTGTTTGACGTGGAAACGTGGACACCCAATACCACATGGATTTTTTCTATCGATTATTTAATGCATTAAGTGTTTAGTGGCTGGAACGATGTTCACACTGGATGACTCGCCTAACCCAAAATAGTATGAATTATAAACATCTCACTTTCATCAGAGAGTATTTCCATACTTCGCGGGGTTGGTTCAGAAGTCACGTTGAGCCGGTGGTTCAGACTGCACTTGTTATTGGCCGTAAACGGCTGTTAGTGAGGTTTCTCAACGAATAAATCGATTCTCAATCTCCCACTCCTCAATATGATGACTTCCGGTGAAGAATTGCGCTCCATTTCCATCTATATTTAAATACTTTCTAGTTTACAGCCTTATCGCTGTGTCGGCATTAGAACTTTGAAACGAGCTTCTTACTGCAAAATGACATCTTTCAGCATTCTTAACGCTTTATTCGCTTTGTCTTTTGTGAATAGAATGACGATATGACAAAACTTGCCCAGGTTGAATCCTCTTTCAGGAAGTCGATGTCAAGGTTGATTTATCCAATTATTCATACTTCAGTTCTTCATGAAGTATAAGGACAAATAGGAAACAAGTTGGAAAAATAAGGAAGTAAGGACCAAATACGACCCCTGACGACCCCTGCAAGAGTCATGTCGGAGAACGTGATCTTACACTGGCCATCCTTCCGTACTTTGCACGACAAATAGAGTTAACATTGCGGTCATTACATTGTCGTAGTGAAAGGTTTGGACTTTCCATTGTCGCTGTTCGGATGATGGTAGCATTCCGTCCCCGTAAGAAAAGAAATTTCCTCTGAAATCGAGTTAAATCAGCAATGTTATACTCTGTAAGACAGTGAATAGATAGGGAATGAAACTGGAAAATTTTTTCAAACAAAAACCGATTTTCGGTTTTAGCCGGGGTGTTTTATGTTAAATTTTGCCGGTTACATTTCCTATGAACAGAACAATACTCACTGACAATCGGCTCGAGATTTCTTACTCTCGTCCGTGCAGTAATGAAACTTTCCATTGTACAATTTGACACCAATCACAGCAAAAATGAAATTGAACAGCAAATACACCACCAATATGTTGACCACATTCTTCAGGGAATTTACCACACAATCGAAAACTGCTTTCAGTTTTGGAATTCGCTTAATGGTTTTCAGCGGGCGTAAAACTCTCAATACTCTCAATGACTTCATTGTTTGTAGATTCTGGGACATGCTACTCTTTTCTTCGCCAGCACTGTAATTTACATTGAAAATTATGAAACCAGTGTTGAGTTCCGCCTTTCAAATAATTTTTTTTACATCATTTTCAGTATCATGCTGACAATAGCACAGATGACAACCACCGAGTCCATGATATTCCAGATGTCGCGTAAATAACTTTTCGGATGACATATGATTCCCAAGTCGATCACTTTCAGTACCATTTCCATGGCAAATACTGCAGTAAATCCAACGTCGACCTTATCCAGAAATACATTGATTTTGCTCTGTTCGACAACCGGATCTTCAGCGGCAAGTGCAATCGATGACAACGCAATGACGAACATTATGAAGAAATCAAAATATTTCATGTTTACGATCCAATGAGCACCGCGACGGATACTGAAATGAATTGATGAATTTTGTGTGGATTTTTAGAACCGATAATAATTGGGAGTGTTGAGACTAACGGATTTGTAGGTGACAAACAGAACATTGACGAATATGGTAGCATTTCCTTCGGTCCGTTTTCATCTTCTTCTTCATTTGCTTCCTCCTCCTTTTCTTGTGGCTTAATGGCTTCTTGCTGTTTTGTCAAATCATTCACCTTCGCTGGATCATCAGCTTTTAAGCTCTCGATTTCTCGTTGTAGTTCCTGCCATTGCTTCTCTTTATCCGCTTCCTTCTGATGTTCTTCTGCTGCTGTGAGCTCTGTGATGAGGAAAGACGACAAGGTTTGAAAAAAGGCAAATTTACAATTATCAAATCCGATGCCGACCTTGTGCACTGGCTAAATTGTCCACTGCTATAGCCAAGAAGACGTTTAGCAGAGTGTAGTTGCCGAACAGTGTGAGAATGATGAAGTATCTGCAAATTTCAATGAAATTTCAAATCGAATTTGAGAAATTTACTGCTATTCTATGCTGACTCACAAAGAATAATACAATCCATAGCCACGTATGCCGCCCTGAGACTTGATACCATCGTACATGACTTCATTCCAATCCTCTCCCGTTAAAATTTGAAAAACAGTTAGCAATGCCGGTGAAAATGTGTTAAAGTGGGCATCCGGTGTTTCGTCGTCAAAATTGAATTTTCCACCAAACAACTGCATTCCCAACAGACCAAAAATGAATATAAACAGGAACAATAGGAAAAGCAACGAAATGATCGACTTCATTGAATTCAATAGCGAGATGACTAGATTCCGCAACGATGACCAGTACGACGTCACTTTAAATATACGAAGCAAGCGTAATGCTCGCAGAACGGATAGACCGAATGTATCGTCTTTGAAGTGTGACCAGGCTACCTCAAATATTGAGCCGGTAATTACAATGAAATCGAAACGATTGAACGCCGATTCGAAATGTTTACGTAAGCCGATAGCATAGACCTTGATTACCATTTCCGATATGAATAAAGAGAGGAAAATGAATTCGGCGTAATCTGTGGAAAATGTCTAGTCATTTAAATTTTCGAAAGTCATTGGATCCAGGACTCACCTGAAAACTGTGTTAGCCAATCTGGCTGTCCATAGTGTTCGACAGCTTCACAGGCGGTGTTCAAAAATACCAAAGTTATAATGAACCAATAGAAAATCTGAGTTTTAACGGTGCTTCTGATCCAGTAGCGTAGCCGCTTTTCAGCCAACCAAAAACCTTTGAATTTTCCGGTCTCCCTGTCTGATATGAATGACAAAACACAAAAAAAAAATTTAAATTTTAAAAAGCTTTCGAATCGAAACTTGCGAGTCAGCCTACTAACTAAGCGGAAGTTGCTTTATTTAAATCCTGATAGACAAGCTGTTATGAACTACAAAGCTTTTGCTGTTTATAAGAGGGAAAGAAATTTTGAAATGGTGGAGAGTCTTAGTCTGATTTTGCTCAAAGTTCTTTGTTTTTGAATTTTGGTAGGAAAGGCTTCTAGAATTCCAACAAATCTCCGAAGTCCTTGTCCGATTTTCATAAATTTTACACAATATTTGAATGAGCTGAACCAATCGAATTGAGCTCGAAACATTCTAAAAATCCACATTATGAATATTGATTGCTTGTACTAAGCCTTTAGACAATCAACTCACTGCAATTGAAAATCATCAACAAAGCAAAGTACTCATGAAAAAATAAGTTAACGGAGCCGCTCAGAGTTTTCGTAATTTTTTTTTTATCTCACCACCACGTCCTACTATCACATTTACCTCTTTTCTTTTTCTTGTCTACAGAAGACCAACGTCAACGACAAAAAAAAATGTTACGGCCCTTAATTGAAAATAGGCAAAAACAAAATACCTTCATCATCTTCCGCATAGTCCTCTTCCTCTTCTTCGGTGTCAGTTGATTTTCCCATTTTGCTCAACTTCTTCTTTTTGGCTCGTCGCCGAGCTAAATAATAGAAGGGTTATTCTTTAAGCGAATGTTGCCCCAGCGATGGAATGGAAACAAATCTTACCATCGATGATGTGTTTTTTAGTCTCTTCAGTAGTTCTTTCTTCATTTAAAATAAGCTCCTCTGAAATAACATTCAATGGAATTGGAGTTTCAGGTGGACAAATATTTCACTTTACCGGCTTTACATATCCATTCAATGTAACAGTCGAATTCCTGTTCGACTTGTTGATCTCGACGGAGCTTCAAAAATGCCATACGATTTTCTACCTTTTCTCTTTCTTTGGCAAATTCACTAAATGAGAAAATCACAAGAAAATAAACCGAATTCTAGTGACCTAGTTTCGCCTCAATGCAATCATCACTTTAGACCAATGGAACCACCCAGAACCACTTGAAATTATCTACCAAAATAGATTAAAATTTTGAGTCGGCCCCTTTTATATTATAACAGTGCGTGGTGTTTGTATTGAGGCTATCATCTGAAAACTCTTGATACAGGTGACGTCAGTGAAATTTAGCCATGAATTTGCATGGTCCATTCCACTCATCCAAACAAAACGACTTATACGTCTTTATACGTTTTGTAACTACTTCTCGTATGCGTTTAACTTTTTCATGTGTGTAAACGAGTATGAGAACTTTGTATGAACAATCCAACTGAAAAACAGCTGCAGCGGTCTCAATTTCACTGACTAGGGATAAAAAGATTCATTTTTTATCCCGAGTTATGTAATGGATTTTACATGCTGAGAGCGTCGAAAGTAGTGCTTGAAACATGAAAAGTACGGTTTTCCACGCATGTAGCATGTAAAAGAAATTTAAGTGAACTTTCGGTGAACATAACGAAGTAAGAGATCCAAAACCTACGCGATACTTTGAACAAAGGAGGTAGCAGATTTAGCGTTAACAGTTTGATACATACCCACTAAGGACTCCGAGTACCAAATTCAACATAAAAAATGAACCAATCACTATCAGTGGAACGAAATACAACCAATTCCAAGTCGATCCCACGGCATCGTTCATCTGATTAGGAAAGTTTTCTATAATTTAAATTCTAGCAAACATAACTAAGGTTCTTCTACCCAATACATAATCGGCGTCCAGCCCTCCATCGTAATGCATTGGAAAACTGTTAGCATAGCCAATACAATATTATCAAAGCTAGTGATTCCATGATTCGGTCCATCCCAATTCTGTAAGCAAGTGCTGCCAGTCAAATTTACACAAGCAAATCCAGCCGGACCACCTTTATCGTTCTTAAAATCAGAACTGCAGGGAACGGGGTTTTCTCCCTCGTTATAAATTTCGTCTGAGAAAAATTATAGAAAATGCTTCAATCATCCTGTATTAAATAAGATAGCTGAGCGGAGGCAACACACACCTATCTTTTCCAAATTGTAGCAAGTTTTGTGCAAAACTCCACAGTAAAATTCCAATCCAATGATTGCAAATATAATGATTGCAAATAAAATCAATAAACCGATTTGTAGTAGCGGCGCCATTGCCTTCAGAATCGACGACATAACCACTTGTAAACCTTGCAACACAATCCATTTTGATTTAGAAGTTACATTTGGCCTAGGAAATACTTACTTGGAACACCCGATATCAGTTTCAATGGTCTCAGTACTCGAATCGACTTTAAGGCTTTAAAATTCAAACTCCCAGATTTACCATCCGTCGTCAACTTCATAATCTCCGCAATGATTCTAAACCATTTATTACCGTTAAATGTTAATCGAAGCTACGAATTGTTATACCAACCCTGTAGTGACAACAAAAAAATCCATAGAATTCCACACATTTCGCATATAGGAACCTGGATGCAAAATGAAACCCTGTGCGATGATTTTCAGGAACGTTTCCGTCGAAAAAATCACCAAAAAGTAGTTTTCCGTTTTATCCAATTTTGCTGTGAATACCGACTTGTCTGTGCATGGTAGATGCTCCTCCATTGCCATAACAATACAATTCACCAGAATTGTGCCCAAAATAGAGTACTCGAATGCCATCGAATTAATGGTCGCTCGTGCAGCTCTACGTATTAAGTTCTGTTCGCTAAGTATGAATAATGAACTGGGCATATTTTCCGGATCTTCCTCTTGACTGCCTTTCGATTTTCCCATTTTTGCAATTTTTGGTGTCTCCTTTGATTGATCACCATTTGCATTCACTGCCTGCGTATTGTCTTCGGCCATGCTGCGGTCACGAATATCTGCTGATAGTCTGCATGAAATATGTTTGGGGAAAACATTATTGGGAATGAGGGCAGCAATAAAGACTATCCGTGAATGAATATTCTAAGTTTAATAACAATTCGAAAAGAAATTTTTAAAACTTAACTTTTTACGCCTCACCTCTCATATGACATATTTTCCCATCTACAGCACGAATTTCCTTTACCTGTAAATGGTCCATTTCGACTTTATGATTTTATATAAAACGATATTTACACAGAAATTATCTGAAACAGCAATGTATCTCGATTGTCGATGTAGGTATACTTATAATGGTAAAACGAAATTCATTTGAGGCACCCTGTATGTTTAATTAAGCTCAATGCGCGCAATTCACACCATATAAGTCCGCTGCAAATTCAAAAAAACGCACAACAATCAAAGCAAAGGCAGCGTTGTAATTGGTTAACTCGCTATATTTTCATATAAGAACGCTTTGAAATTTATTGTTTAATTCATTGGTTCATCCATCGATTCATCGAAAATTCAAATCCTGAAGCGCACTTATGGTGTGAATGGTACAAACGTATACATTCACAGATCAACTGTTCCCAAAATCATTGGCGGTCATTTTAGAATACAACAATTTTATGAATGAACGACTCGCCACATACAATATTATGACGTCACTACCTTGGCAATGATTGCTTGCGCAGACGAGTCTTGTTTGTAACAATCTTATGGAAACCGTTAGACTAAATTAAAACGAAAGTCCTTCCAGTGGCTCTCCCCTACCATATACCAAGAATAAAGTTCAACGTTCCATTCACAAAAATTTCTTATGTCAGATTTGCCATTTACATCGTCATACATGGTGTGTTGCTTTGAACCATTCCGTTCTCTTTTTAATTCTAACTTCAGCACAAGAGCGATGCTCTTATAATCGAACTAGTCTAAAAATCGAGCTGCTTGAATGCAGAAATTTTTTTACATTTTCTTCTAGATAGGGTCAATGATCCAAATAAATTATTTTTCAGGAAGTTTGTCTGATTGCACGACAGAGTAAAGTTAAGGTTTATTTTACTCTGCCGTGCTGATTGATATTATGGACATTTAACTCGGGCATGGAAGTAACATCGTAACCGGACAATATCTTCTCTAAAAATTTGGGCACCGGGAAATCAAACGTTCGCCGAAAAATGTACGGAAAAATGTATGAACCGGGCTTTAAGGTTTTGATTACCGGGACTGATCTGACTCAGTTATCGGGAAGAAATTTGTATTTGTTCAACGACTGAAGAAAAGTTTAAAATTTCGAGGATGTTGTTTGTGTCCAGACGGCCACAAGTCACCCGAGAAAATGCAATTTCCAAGTTTTTTCCCTAGGTAAACACAATTTTTCACAGCAAAGGCTTCCGAAGTTTCAGCGGAGGAGAGAAGATGACTATTTTCTCATCTGCGTAGTGAAAACATTATTTTCATGTGTCGGGGCTGAAAACATGTGGTCCAAGGCAGAGTAAAATAAACCAGGCAGGAGTGGTTCATTTTCGAAACGCCTAATATGAAAATGAACTCAAATGAACACTGACGTAAATTGAAAAATTTTATTCGCAAAAAATTTAGGGCTACTAGATTATTCAGGTCCCTAGTCAAAACAGCGCTCCTGCCAGGTTAACTTTACTCTGTCGTGGTGGTTTTCATAAATTTTCTCGGGTTTTCTGCCTCTTATTTGAAAAATAACGTGACACGTAAATTACTATTCCAGCCTGACCTGACGTGAATTGTCAATTTATCTGTAGCTGACTTCAGTTTAAATTTGGGTCAGACAAAAAAAAATTGAACGAAGAAGTTAGTCTCCATTGAATTATTGTTCGTAATCCGTTGGTGTGTTATCCATTTTTTGAATTAGTTTTTCTTAATCTGTAGTTATCCATTTTGTTAAATTATTGTAAGTAATCCATGGGCGTGTTATCCTTTTTAGAGTTAAATATTTTGTCTAAACTTTTCCTTAAAAAACTTTTTCTTTTTCAAATAGAAGTCCAATCAACTTGGAGCTGTGTTCACAATAATTTTCGAAAAATCGTGTTCGAATCGTGTAATTACATACTTTCAATTTACGAAAATAATTTAATTGAACTCACATTAAGCAAAAATTAGCAATTTATTAAAACACCGAAATTCTCCGCAGGAGCCATCACACTCAAATGTTCGGTCTTAAACCCTCAAATTTCAAATCGGTACTCAAAACGCCCAATGACTCGCACGATTATTAACATCTCAGCACCATTTCATCCACCACAATCAGCATCACAGCAAACATCATGCGCATAAGCGCAGAAAATGGGAAATCAGACTTTGTGTCGCCGATTCGTTTAAATCTGTGTCATGCTGTGTGTTCTTTTGTATACAGGATCTTACTTCCACATTGGCGACATGGATGTCTGTGTCTTTTTTATTCTACCGATTTTTCTTTGTGAAACAGCATTCAGCAACAGTAATCAAGCCATAGTCAGTTTCGAAAGAATATATAAAAACTTCGTTGTGTCGGGGTAACAAATCAGTTAAGTTTGGTTTTCAATTTGTTCCTTGTTGTAGAATCGTCACAGGACAACCTGATATGAAAGAGTATCCACCACGTACAGAGTACGACGATCTCTTAGATGTATTTGCAGTTAGCCAGTTGGAAGATTCGTCTCACCCCAAACTTTCTATAATTTCATTTGCTGAGACACGCTCATAGTTTAAAGTTGCCTTTTATTCCAGTCTAGATTCGTTTCGATTGTGAATTTAAATATTTCGCCAGACAAGCCCTCGATGTACACTTGCACCCCTAAAGATTGTATTAAATCAACATTTTTTTCATAATTTTATTTGAAAATTGTCCAAAAAGAGAGTTGAGTGGTACTGTTGCTGGATGCTGTGCTAACTCTAAAAGTAATGTCGTCGAAAAGTAATACTGATATAAAAACTAGCCTAGACATCCATGTCGCCATGATATCAGCTATTTATATATACATTGTGCACAGAAGAGCACGTAATATGACACACATTCAATTCATCGAAATAGCCATATTGGCGACACAAAGTCTGATTTCCCACTTCCAGTGCCTACGCGCATGATGAATACTGGTGATGCTGATAGTGGCCAGATACTGTTGAGATGATATAAACCCGACCAGTCATTGGGCGTTTCGAGTAGCAATTCGGAATTTGGTGGATTAAGGATACAAGAAGGCAGAAAAAAAGTGAAAATTTGCTGCGAAATGGCTGTGAAAAATTAATTTGCGTGGCTTTTAAGTAATTATAATTAGATTGTTGATGTGAATTGTAACTGGACCGTAAAAGTGTTAATACGATAGGTCAAGTAGGACATTGCTTAGTTCCCGTTTCATGTACTTGACAGCAGGATTGAAATGAAAAGTGAAAGTTAATTAATGTGATCATCGGACCTAATTGAATGTGACCGTTAAGAGCACACTTATTCTATAAAATCTTTTTTTTTTGTAGAATGAAGAATATTTTAACTAATTGAAATTTGGTGACTCAGACAAGGAGCAAAGACTCAAAATTAAAATATTTTTTCTCATACACTGGAAACAGTTCTTGGTATATGACGAAATTCATTTATCGATTACAACACCGTGTTCTTAGTCGGCCCAACAGATTTTCTTTTATTTAATTGCAGAAATTAATTAGTTCTCAATATCAATATAGAGAGTCGACTTTTTCAGATTATTTCAAGTCAACCATAAAGTAGCAGTCTCATGTGAATTTTCCTCTGAATTTTCCAGCACTTGATCAGAAGAAGATAGCAAGATAGAGTCGTCTAGATTATATGCTGTGCGAGCCCCCATTTTATCTTAATTCTCGAAATTAATTCATGGATGGTACAGCCTTCAACGCTTCAAGCAATAACATCCAAAGAGAAATTTAGGTCAGACAGTCACTAAATTTGAGAATGCATAACATAAAAGCAGCTGATAATTTGACTGCGGCGAAGCACGTAGAATTTCGGTTCAAGGTTGCACGGGCGGTTGTCGTTGATCGAATCAGAAGTTGAAACATTTTTACAACCGTTGTCTGTTTCTGCCGCACAGAAGCATCACATTCACCATGTTGGGGTGTTGTAATGAATATCGTCATAATACACTTCAATATCGTCATTCGTTCATTCATCTTTTCACGAATAAATTAACTTAATTTTGAATTCGGCTCTTAGAGGACGTTTCTGATCACTGACTGTAATAAAATGAAGAAAATCCAAATGGAGTCTTTGAGCTATATTGTCGTTGTTTTATAAGTAAATAAACAAATAAAAAAGGATGATATACGCGAGGTAACTATATACAAATTTTGGTTTAATTACCCTAAAGAACTTTAAACGTTATTTTAGTTGTAGGTTTTAGCACGGCAGAGTAAAACCAGGCAGGAGCAGTAAAGTTTTCGAATGCCAAATAAGGGATCTAAAAAACGCTATGAAAATGAAGTCAAGTGAACAAAAATTGAATTCATTTTATTCGGACAGTGTAAGACTACTAGGTACCTACTCCTGCCTGGTTCATTTTACTATGCCGTGGGCTTAGTACCCTTGCTCATGTTTCACCATCAAGCTAAGTTGCACTGAGTGCACTCTAATAATTTATCTACACTTTTCTTTTTCTTTGGGTTTTGCTTCAGGGAGAGAAAAGTAAAACTCGGCATGTTTTATAATTTGAAAGCGTGTGGCTTCTAATTAATTACGTTGAACAAATGAATGTCTAGATTTGTATTTTCTGAATTTTGGCTAGGCACGCGCTCGGAACGGCAATGGGAATAAGATTTTAATTTACTAAAACCAATTTTGTGTGGAAGAACTTCAGTTTTCTCTCTTTGTGCCACAAAGAACCAGCGTTACAATAGTACCACCACTCTTTTAGTTCCACTGTTGTTCGTAAAAGGGGAAAAGTTTTGCGAAAAAAAAGTGGAACTAAAATTATGGTATTATTGTAACGCTGGTCCACAAAAAGTGCTAAAAAGCTCATAATTATCTTATCAGATTACCCACAACCATTCAAGACGCACCCAGCATGACTGAAATTAATCCAAACACGCCGAATGCAAAAAGCATTCCACAACCCAAGGATATACCAATAGTTACACGGTTATACAAAATAATTGTATTGCTGGAAGATAAGTCCAGTTCACTGTTCATATTCAGCGAGGAAAATATTGTACGAAAAGCAGTACGAGCGATAATCAATTCAATGGTATTTGAGTACACCATATTGGCTACAATTATAGCCAATTGCTTTGTCATGGCAATGGAGGAACATTTATCATTTAAAGATAAAACGCCACTTACCGAAAAGTTGGATAAAACGGAAATCTACTTTTTGGTTATATTCTCTACGGAAACGTTCCTGAAAATCATCGCACAGGGTTTCATTTTGCATCCAGGTTCCTATATGCGAAATGTTTGGAATTCGCTGGATTTTTTTGTTGTCACTACGGGGTTGGTATAACAATTTGTAGCTTCGATTAACATTTAACGGTTATAAATGGTTTAGAATCATGGCGGAGATTATGAAGTGGATGACGGATGGCAAATCTGGGAGTTTGAATTTTAAAGTCTTAAAGTCGATTCGAGCGCTGAGACCATTGAAACTGATATCGGGTGTTCCAAGTAAGGATTTCGATTTTTGATAGACAAAATTACACTCAATGTAATCTTTTGAAAGGTTTACAAGTGGTCATGTCGTCGATTCTGAAGGCGATGGCACCGCTACTACAAATCGGTTTATTGATTTTATTTGCAATCGTCATATTTGCAATCATTGGGTTGGAATTTTACTGTGGAGTTTTGCACAAAACCTGTTACAGTCGGGAAAAGTTAGGTCTGTGTTGCCTCCCTTCTGTTGTCCGATTTCGAGCAGGAGGATTACAGCATCTGTCCTATAATTATTTACAGATGAAATTGTTAATGAAGGAGATGATCCTGTTCCTTGCACTTCTAATTATACGAGCCTTGACGGCAGTCCGCCTGGATTTTCTTGTGAAGTTTTCGAAGACAGCACTTGCTTAGAGAATTGGGATGGACCGAATGATGGAATAACCAGTTTTGATAATATTGGATTGGCTATGCTAACAGTTTTCCAATGCATTACGATGGAGGGTTGGACGTCGATTATGTACTGGGTAGGAAAACGTTAGTTATGGTTGCTTGAACTTAAATACAGAAATCTTTCCTAATCAGATGAACGATGCGGTGAACCCGAATTGGAATTGGTTGTATTTCGTTCCACTGATTGTGATTGGCTCATTTTTTATGTTGAATTTGGTACTCGGAGTCCTTAGTGGGTATGGTTCGATGTTGCGACATTGAGTGTTTGTTTGTGAAACTAACTAATTTCTTCGAAAAAGTGAATTTGCTAAGGAAAGAGAAAAAGTCGAGAACCGGCAAGCATTTCTGAAACTTCGAAGGGACCAGCTAATTGAACGAGAATTCGATGGTTATATTGACTGGATTTGCAAAGCTGGTAAAATTTTTCACTTTTCAGCATTTCGAACTTGAATATAATCGGTCCTTTTAGAGGAGCTTATTTTGGCCGAGGAAAGAACCTCTGACGAAACGAAGAGACATATTGTTGAAGGTAATAATAATATAATTTGACCTATACAACCCAGCGGGTACGATTTAAATTTCCATAGCTCGCCGAAGGGCAGAACGAAAAAAACTAACCAAATTAGGAAAATCGAACGACACAGAAGATGATGAAGAAGAAGACGACGACGAAGGTATTTTAACTTTTACTATCGTACCTCTCTCATATTGTCACAGCCAAAATGTTTTCTGTAGACTTAAAAAAGAGAAAAGGTAATTCTGAAACGACGCCTGGGATAATAGGAAAAGTACAGGAATTTCTTATTTTGTTTCCTTTGTTGCTGTACAATTTGTTGAACTGCTTGAAAGCGAAGAAAGCTTTTTACCCAAAATTTATTGAATAATAAAAAACATTGGCAGACTCGTATTGCGAAGCTGTATGCAACCATTTAGACCGCAAAATGATCCACAAAATTTTTTTCATTTTTAAAAAATTATTTTACGTCATTCGTATCAATGGACAGTCGTGTTAGACGTGTAAATCATCAGAGGAAGGTAGAATTCCAAGATTCTAAAATTGCTTACCCTGCAACCAAAATGTTGATTCATTTTAAGACAGCATTATAATTGTCGAGTAACTCAAACTCAAATCTTTAATAGCACGGCATCGTAAAATAAACCAGATATTCATAATAAAGCTATGATTACCTACACTCACACGGTGTGTACTTGATTTTCGAAGTGTGTACACACTTTTAAGACGAATAATATGAATTGAATGACACTATTTTATTACACTGTTTTGTACACGTATGGACTAGCGTCACGGGCGCTATGCTAACGTTCGTCTATGATTGGTGTTGTGTGAGGCATAACATCTTTATTTTTAATTATCGTTCCTCCAGATTTCTTCGATCCTATTCATTAGACTGTTTTACTGATCTTTCCAAGACATCAAAACTAAAATTTGAAGCTGCAGAAGGTGTAATGTGAATGTAAGGGGTTGCCGAGAATTCTTTTCATATGGGTCTCGACTCGCGTTTAATGATTTCAGATTAAAACTAGATGAATAATAGTAACGTCACACCTCAGCAACTGTCGCGCGTACATTTATAACCAAATCTAATAAATTAAAGGTTACTTCATAGCACTGCTCCTAGCACGAACTCTCATTTTTCCACGTCAAGATATCATGACTCCTGTTTTTACGACTGAAATGCAAAGCCTATTCTGATTACATAAGCCCCCTAATATTTCTTATGTTCATGCTAGGAGCAGAGGTGTGGTTCCTTCCAAGATCATATAGGTTAGACACAGTTCGCATGAAGAAAACTCTGAAAAGTAGGAGCTATAGGAGTTAAATGGGTCTACTTTTACCATGCTGTAAGATTTGTGGAGGTCACGTAGATAGCCATTTTATAGTATGTGCAGCAACATACAACATTTTTCACGAACTGTGTTTTCAATGATCTTATGAAATGTCAAATTTCATCCTTATAAACATAACCTAATCATTTTGTGTATGAAAATACGTAGGTTATGTTGCTGTCGATAAAATCATCTGTGTTGAGTTCATGTTGCCAAATTCGTGTTATCAGTATTTTATTATTTTAAAATTGGTAAGCAAGAGAAGTTAGCCTTCAATATTTCAAAATTGTAGCAGGCTTTTAGAAATTGGTATGCGCCGAACATTTGGGGCTACCTATTGCTGCCATTTATACCGCTTTGTTGTTTTTTGTAAATAATTGCAACTGAAACACAATTCTCATTTGCAACTTCTAATCGCAGCGAATTTGAGCATATAGTTAAGTAACTCCGGTATCTTTCAACTGATTTCAGTTTCCGTGGGAATCGCTGACTTGTATTTTCTGTATCTTATATGAAATTGTGGATTGTTTGGCTTTTATTATATTGCCAAAAGTACTCATGCGATTAAAATGTGTCTTTTCTATCAGCGCTAGAAAACAGCTGTAGGTGAAGGAGATGCAAAAATGAGGTATACACTTGAGTAAAAGCTCAGAAATTGTGCATCAAAACGAAAATATCCTTTAATTTCAATTATATTCTTCGTTAATACTATCAGCTGCTTTTGCTATGAAAGAAAATCGAATTGAAGTTCTTTGCATCTTTATAGCTAACTTTTGTAGATTTAGACATACAACGAAAATAGAAGAAGCTTTTTTGACATTTGAAAAAAGGACGAAAAGCTTGCGAATGCGGAAGCAATAAGTCTTCCGCTTATTTATCAGTTTGTTTAAACCATGAAAACTCCGTTTCTATTGTTTGAACAAACTCTAATCTAAACGGCGATTTAAACGGCGTAAGTGCGCGGTGGCCTTTATCTGTAACTATTTTATAAGAGTTTCCCTTCCTTTTCAGTTTCTTTAAAGAAAATTATTAGGTTCGTGGTCACGCAACTCCAAATTGCTCACATTATTACAGCATAGCTTTTTAGAATTTGCACAATTTTTTTCCAACATTCCTTACCTCGGCTACGCCTAGATCGGTAAATTTCACACAAGAAGTACCATTTCCATCATTTGCCCCATTGCCAAGTAAGGTTCAAAAACTTGAGGTAAAGTTTCGGCTCCGTGAAGTAAAGTAAACTTTTCCTCACGTTTTTAAATAAAGTATTCGAATGCAGTAAGGTTCTTAAGTAGTTCAGAATTATTTTCTTTTTATTTTATTTAGTAACTTAAAAATAATTACTGCTAAAACAGAGAAGTAAATGAAAAATTTGAGAGGAGCTACTTTCGAACGATTTCAAATTTCAATATAAACAGCGCAATAATGTTGCAAACTAAAAATTAAGCATTGAGTGGCGGTTTGCCGAAATTCAAAAGCTTTTCTATAAAGTTTTGATATTTCTTGAAGAATTAAGCTTTTATCGTCATTTCATTCATTATTTATTGTAGTAATAATCAGTTAACTGTCGTGAACAGGCCAATTTAGTACACGATCAGTTGTTTAATTTATGCTGCTATATTGTATCCTGCATCAGTTGAGTAATTTAATAAGTAACGAAAGTAGGTCTGCTGCCGTTTAACATTTTTTATCTCTCATTTACTATGGAAGAATGAAAAGTTCTATATTGGCGATTTGCACTTTTATTAATCGATTTAGCTATTTATCAGCTACATTATCTCATGTAGAATATAGTTCATTAAATACACGTCATATAATCTTTCCTCTTCAGAGGGAGTATAAGTAGTATTAAATTTTTTTCTTGGAAGAGAATGGAGAGTATACGCAAAAAAAGAAGAATTGGAGGTTGTAGCTTGTAGTAGATTTTTTTGTTCTTATTCACATCAAGCCTACAATGTTTATTGCACACGGTATGTGTGTGTACTTGTAATGTTTGCCTATTTACTGCGATAAAATACCACACCATGCACAGTTTATACTCGACATGCACCCGGACAATCGCTCATACGCGTATGTACTGCACATGTCTTGTAAAAACTACAGAGCATTGTAATGTAAGGTAAGCGAGGTAGTAGCTGACCGGCTAAGCAATTTTTCAACTTTGGTCATCAGTATCTCAGGATGATTTCGATGAAGCTAAGTTTTTCCTTCGTCAGAATTTAATTTGATCTGTTCCCATTCCGTAGAATATCAGAACTATTGACAATTAATTAATTTTTATTGTAAAAAACTGATTTTACTGAAGCACTGTTTTTGATGCAGTAGCTGACCACTAAAAAACGGATGTTTTTATACCTGACCAGTCTTGTTGCAGTAGTTGACCGCTACAAAATTAAGACATTTTTCGCAATAATTTCGCAATAATTTCGCATTATTCGACACATTTTCACTCTTAATTCACTGATATTAACCAATTTCAATGATAAAAACTCATAAAAACACAAAATATCAACGAATTTTAATCACATCATTTTGTACACAACAATGCACATGGAAGGTGAATTTGTCACATGAAGAAAAATGTACGGAATTTGGTGCGGTCAACTACACAAACATGGCATATTTTTGATGCAATGTTTTGACCACCATGTAATTAATCAAATATTAACTTTTAGACGCTATTTATGTTAATAATATTAATTGTCGAACTATTTACTACCTCAAAACACCAAAACTTTGTCCATTAATAATTCTTTTGTCAATAAGAAATGTGCAACTTTGTACTGAGATGGTGCACTGGTTTCATTTTATGGTTTTATCAAATAAGTAAACATAATAATCGCATTATTTTCATGAAAAAATTAATCTTTAGGCTCTAAAGATTAATTATAACGTTAATTTGCGTATTTTCATTCGTAATTATTTTCCAAAACTGATAAATAATGTAGCTGGTCAGGTACACCTGCAAGGTCAGCTATACCCTCGCTTACCTTATACTTATTGGATTACATCTAACAAAATTGCGCTCTAACGAGAAAATATAAATAATAATCAGATAGAGCGAACCGGAAATGCAAAGGCTTTTGGATGGCTGAAAAGAGACTGCGTTACTGGATCAGAAACACTGTCAAGACGCAATTTTTCTATTGGTTCATAATAACTCTGGTATTTCTGAATACTGCATGCGAAGCTGTGGAACACTATGGTCAACCGGAGTGGCTGACAATTTTTTCGGGTATGTGCTCTGTAAAAATAAATAGTATAAGCGTCACGTAGTGGTATCCTGTATAAAAACCGAAATTTGTAAGTTAATTTTAAAATTCTGTCCCAATAATAAAACTTTTCCCATACATCTAGAGGTGGCCGATTACGTTTTCCTCAGTTTATTTGTTTTCGAAATGGTTGTTAAAATGTATGCTATCGGTATACGTAAGCACTTCCAATCAGCGTTCAATCGTTTCGATTGCATTGTAATTAGTGGCTCAATATTCGAGATGATTTGGTTATTCGGAATAGAAGATTCTTACGGCCTATCCGTCTTGCGAGCGTTACGTTTGCTTCGAATATTCAAGGTCACATCCTACTGGTCGTCTTTGCGGAATCTAGTAATTTCACTATTGAATTCGATGAAGTCGATCATTTCGTTGCTGCTGTTGTTGTTCCTGTTCATTTTCATTTTTGGTTTGTTGGGCATGCAGCTATTTGGTGGAAAATTCAACTTTCCCGACGAAAGACCCGATGCCCACTTTGACACCTTTACACCGGCATTGTTGACGGTTTTTCAAATTTTAACGGGAGAAGATTGGAATGAAGTCATGTACAACGGTATCAGGTCTCAGGGTGGCGTAGGTGGTATCGGGATGCTTTACTCATTGTACGTATATACAAAAGAAATAATTGAATTTCGAATCATTGTCGTAACGTTTACAGATACTTTATCATACTGACATTATTCGGAAACTACACTCTGCTTAACGTCTTCTTGGCGATTGCTGTGGATAATCTAGCCAGTGCGCAAGGTAGGTCTTACAGAATGTTAACTTTGCATTAAAGTATCTTTAAACCTTTTCTTCGTTTATCATAGAACTCACAGCGGCGGAAGAGGAACAGAAGGAAGCGGATAAGGAGAAACAATGGCGAGAGTTACAGAAAGAAATTGAAAATTTGAAATCTGGCGAAGAGTCTAAGATCAACGAATTGACGAAACAACAAGAAGCATTCAAACCCGTAGAGAAGGAAAATTCAGCAAAGGACGACGATGAAATCGGACCTAAAGAAATGCTACCTTATTCGTCAATGTTCTTTCTGTCACCTACGAATCCGTGAGCTTACTAACATTTCTAAGAGTATTCCTCCTTATTGCATCGAATTTATTTAGCGTACGTCGCTGTGCCCATTGGATAGTAAACATGAAATATTTTGATTTCTTCATAATGTTCGTCATTGGATTGTCATCGATTGCACTGGCCGCTGAAGATCCGGTTGTAGAAAACAGCAAAATCAATGTATTTCTGAATAAGGTCGACGTTGGATTTACAGCAGTATTTGCCGTTGAAATGGTGCTGAAAGTGATCGACTTGGGAATCATATGTCACCCGAAAAGCTATTTACGCGACATTTGGAATATCATGGACTCGGTGGTTGTCATCTGTGCTATTGTCAGCATGGCGCTGGAGGCTAAGTAAAGTCGTGCTAGTAATTGCATCCGATGTGTATGTGTCTAAAGTTCGTTAATTTTATTGCAGTTCGGATACTGGTAAGAAAAGCGCAGCAGCTCAAAAACTATCAACCATGAAATCGTTGAGAGTGTTGAGAGTTCTACGACCGCTGAAAACCATTAAGCGAATTCCAAAACTGAAAGCAGTTTTCGATTGTGTGGTAAATTCGCTGAAGAATGTGGTCAACATATTGGTGGTGTATATGCTGTTCAATTTCATTTTTGCTGTGATTGGTGTCAAATTGTACAATGGAAAGTTTCATTACTGCACGGACGAGAGTAAGAAAAACCAAATCGATTGCAAGTGAGTATTTAATTTTGGTACCACACCACATGCAGATGATCGTTCATTTGCTACAACTAGAACGTTTTCCAATCCAGTGAAATCATAATTTCTTCCAAAATGAACGGAGGAATTGACTAATGACGATAGAAAACCTTATGCTAGCTCTACTTACCATTTCTCTGCTTACACCTCAAAGACACGCTAATCACTTTATTTCAGTGGCTATTTCTTTGTGTACGAAGGCAAACCGACACACATTACAAAAATGGAGAAACGCATATGGAAAGTGGAAAATTTTCATTTTGACAACGTGCTAGCTGCAATGCTCACACTGTACGCCGTACAGAGTACAGAAGGATGGCCAGTGTAAGTCGTTTGTCGTCATGCAAAAAAAATCGTTCAAATCCATTTCATCTAATTTAGAGTACTGAAAGCGTCTATGGACTCATATAAAAAAGGCGAAGCGTCTGTTCCCAACTACCGCATCGAAATGTCCATCTATTACATTGTCTACTTTATTATCTTTCCGTTCTTCTTCGTCAACATTTTTGTTGCGCTGATTATCGTTACGTTTCAGGAGCAAGGTGAAGCTGAACTACAAGAAGGAGGAATCGATAAAAATCAAGTGAGTGATTGAGCATCCCAAAAGCATGCAGAAAATCAATTTGCTTCTATTTTTCGGCAGAAATCATGCATTGACTTTGCGATCAATGCAAGGCCTTCGGAACGCTATATACCGGAGAATCAGGAAACCTATCAATATAAAGTTTGGAAATTTGTGACGTCACCAGTGGTCGACAATTTTATTTTGCTGTTAATTGTTATGAATACTGTGACTCTGATGATGAAGGTAATGCAAAGATGATCCGATTAGAATTCTCGCATTCTCAACCATCTAGGTGTAGAATTTGTAATTTAGCATTTTTATGATGAACATTTCATTCGAAACAGGTTCATGGCCAGTCGAAAGTGTTCGAAGACGTTATGCATTATATCAATTTGGTGTTTACCGGGCTCTTCACCATTGAAACCGTACTGAAAATCATTGGATTTGGTCCTAGGGTTAATACACTGCACAACATGGAAAAGAAATTGCAAAACTAAAATTAATCAAATTTCAGAAATTCTTCAAAGATTCGTGGAATGTGTTCGATTTAGTGACAGTTGTGGGAAGTTTGATAGACGCAGTTGTATCGTCGATCACGGTACTCTCTCTGAGTCTTTTAAAAACATTTTTTCCCTAATAATCGATTGTTTTAGAAAAACGGGCAGTCAAAGGATACTAAAAACGTTGCCGACGGTATTACAAATTAATTTAAAAAACATAATCAAGAAACCAAAAATCATGAATTCGGAACGTTAGTCTTTTGATTAAAATTCCAAATTCAATCTCATTCCGGACTCAAATTTGAGCGCCGTCGTAGACTAAATGTGAAAAAGCGGGGTCGAAGGGGACATGCAAATGCAACATCTCCGTTAACATCTCCGTACCCATCGGTACTTAGTTAAAATTGTAGAGGGATTCTTCTGAAAAACAGAAGACCGAAATCGGACGCATTTTCTACTGGAATTTTTTATATGTGCCCAGTAAGGTATTCGACCCCAGAACCCAAACCCACTTTCAAAAAAATTCTTCGAAGCTTATGTGGCTGGTAAGAGGTCATCAAAAACCGAAAACTTTCACTTTTCTTACAAAAATTTCTTCAGTTACACGAGCTGTACAGGGTCGTGTGGGGTGTCATTAGAAACGTAATTGCATGTACTTCTGGAGCAAATAGAGTCTTTTTGGGCTTTCAACCGAAAAAAGAGTGAAAACTTACACTTTTCTTACAGAAATTTCTCGAGGTACTCGAAACGTACATGGTCGTGTGAGGTGTCATTAGAAAGGCATGTACTTTCAGGGAAATTAGAGGTTACGGAAGTTTGGTTGCATCTGCGATTCAATGTAAGCACTTGAACATTTCAACTTCTCATAATTCGTCGTAGATGCTTCCAAACCCCAATAAAATCCTATTTGCCCTGAAACAACATAAAATTACCTTTCTAATGACACCCCACACGACCATGTACGTTTCGTGTATCTCGACAAATTCCTGTAAGAAAAGTGTAAGTTTTCAGTCTTTCTTCGGTTGAAAACTTCAACTGTATATATCTCAGTGTAGATGAATTTTAAACCCAATAAGACCCTATTTGCACCGGAAATTCATGCAATTACCTTTCTAATGACACCCCACACGACCCTGTACGGCTCGTGTAACTGGAGACATTTTTGTAAGAAAAGTGAAAGTTTTCGGTTTTTCATGACCTCTTACCAGCCACATAAGCTTTGAAGAATTTTTTTGAAAGTGGGTTGCGGTTCCACGTACGCTTCGAGTACCTCGAGAAATTTCTGTAAGAAAAGTGTAAGTTTTCACTCTTTTTTCGGTTGAAAGCCCAAAAAGACTCTATTTGTATTTTAAAGTCGGAATAGCTCAGTTTAAACTGAGCTATTCCGACTTTCAAATACAAAATTATTGAAGAAGCTCATAAAAAACTACAAAAAAGACTCTATTTGCTCCGGAAGTACATGCAATTACGTTTCTAATGACGCCCCACACGACCCTGTACAGCTCGTGTAACTGAAGAAATTTTTGTAAGAAAAGTGAAAGTTTTCGGTTTTTGATGACCTCTTACCAGCCACATAAGCTTCGAAGAATTGGGTTTGGGTTCTGGCCACATATAAAAAATTCCAATAGAAAATGCGTCCGATTTAGGTAGGCTGTTTCTCAGAAGAATCCCTCGTACCCCACATTTGCGTGTCTCGTATTTCATTTTTGATGATATCTTTTCATCAGAATCGTTTTTGAAAAATGTACGACCGCAATTCCGACCACAATGTTTTTAGCTTTACAAAAAAAGGTTTGGTTGTAGTCGTTTGACCAGCTCTGAGAAAAGTGAGCAGTTTAACGAAATTTTCATAAACTGCTACAAGCTGGTCAAACTGCTATAGCCAAATCTATTTTCTGTTGAAAGCTAACACAAGGGCTGTGAAGTAATGAAATCCAGAGTAATATTACTTCACGACATAATGGCAAAAAAATCCTCTGAGGGAAATCAAATTTTCTTCGATAATAATAGTACATTATTTACCAATGGAGCAAATGATGAAAATGGTACTTCTTGTGTGTTTACAGACCTCGGCAAAATTCACACAATAACTACCATTTCCATCATTTGACCTATTGGTAGGTAATGTACTTCAAAAACTTGAGGTAAAGTTTTGGATCTGTGAAGTAAAGTTAACTTTCCCTCACGTATTTCAATAAATAACTGTTGCGTTACAGATCGTAAGGGCATCTGCATTGGTTGCTTCATTGCTTAAACATTGCAAATAAGAAAGGAATCGTTCCAGTTGTTTTTTTTTAATTATATGTGATAAAGAAAAATGCAAAAGCAAAGGCAAGGGTCCATCGTCTTGAAGTTCACTATGATCGGGTTTATCAAATGTATGCAGTGGGGCCTAGTAATTAGACAACCGGAACGATTCTTCTGTTATTGAAGATAGAGCAACGAAGCAATAAATAAAAATGCTGCAAAAGGGTTAACCTGTTACAGACGGCAAGCATATGACCAGTATCAACGCACTTGAAGCATGAGTGGTACTCTAAATTAGGGTACTGAAACTGGACAGTGTATCGAACAAATTTTTGCACTGTAAAATAGGTTTGTTCCAAATAGCTGTAAACACGAACTTTGACAACCCAAACCACGATGATTTGATCCATAGCAACGTCGCCTACGAGATGTTTCATACAAATACGGCAACGTCGCCTAAGTGATTTACACACAAATATTATTGAGGTTATGGTTCTATGGAACTTTGACAATTCATACAGCCTTGGAACAAACCTATAATTCGGACACTTTTTTCATACAAAGTAGTACTCTATTTGACAGCTGTCATTAATAGCACTTTTGCTTGAAGTGCGTTGCCAGTATTATTATCGGGCCTATCACTTCCATCGATCAAAATATTTCTAAATATTTGATTTTTTAAATATTTAAATCTTAATAAAACTCGAAATCAAATTAATGTTCATGATCAACAATCAACATTATTCATCAAATTGATTTTTGCGTAGCTGTTACTGCTGCAATTTCAAGCAAGCTCGCTTTCCTGCGACTTTTTCGAGCTGCACGCTTAGTTAAGTTAATGCGCCGTGGGGCTACCATCCGAGTATTGCTATGGACGTTTGTGCAGTCATTCAAAGCTCTCCCTTACGTATGTTTGTTGATTGCAATGTTGTTCTTCATTTATGCAGTTGTTGGCATGCAGGTGACGTGGGAGCCGTCGTTAGAATTACACCAAAATTCAGTTTTATCCACTTTCAGATGTTCGGTAACATTGCGATCGATCCGGAAACTACGATCACTAGACATAATAACTTCCAGAACTTTGGCAAAGCGCTCATGCTCCTATTCCGGCAAGAATTATTTTGTCAGAACCTTCTAGAGCTGATCAATAGTTAATCATTGTTATAATTAATGCAGATGTGCAACAGGTGAAGCGTGGCCGAATATTATGATGGATTGCAGACAAAATCGATCATGTGAACCCCAGCCAGAAGAAATAGAAACGAGTGTAACGACTGAAGCGAGTGAAATGAGTCTAACGACTGAAACGAGTGCAATAACTGAAACGGGTGTAACATGTGGGTCACAGCTTGCGACATTATATTTCGTGTCGTTCATTTTCTTCTGTTCCTTTTTAGTAAGTTGTAGAACTTCGTCTATTCCACTTTCAGTAATTTTAACATTAATTATCCCGGCACAGATGCTAAATTTGTTTGTGGCTGTTATCATGGACAACTTTGATTACCTGACCAGAGATTCAAGCATATTGGGAGCGCACAATTTGGACGAATACATTCGAGTTTGGACTGACTATGATCCACGTGCATCGTACGTAATTCCTTTCTATTTGAAAACTAAAAGGGAAACATCAAATTCTTAAATCGTTTCAGTGGAAAAATCAGTTATAAGAAAATGTATGAAGCATTGCGTAACATTCCTCCGCCGTTGGGTTTCGGGAAGTAAGTTGAATTATTGACTGTTTCTTGAGAGAATAAAATCGCTTTCAAATTGTTTAACAAAGCAAAAGTTTCATGATCAGATACTGCAAGAGTTGTGTCGATCCTTGTTGTAATTCTAAGAAAAGTTTTTTTTTGTTCCCAGACAATGTCCGAGCCGTTTAGCGTATAAAAAGCTAATTCGCATGAATATGCCAGTCGATGCAGATGGAAAAGTGAATTTTACGACTACATTGTTTGCGTTAATACGGGAAAATCTGTGTATACACATGCGACCTGGTAAGAACAAAAATAACTCTGGAAATGTAGAATAGTTAAGCGCAACTGACTGATTTTTGATTTATTTTACGCAGCCGAAGAAATGGACCAAGCCGATGAAGAATTGCGTCATACGATCACACGTATGTGGCCACTTCAGGGACCAAAAATGGCTGATTTGTTGGTACCACCACGGGAAACGTTAAATGGGACAAATATGACGGTCGGGAAAATCTACGGCGGATTGTTGATTTTGGAATCTTGGCGTACGTCTCGATTTGGTCAGACTAGTAGCGGGTTGCAGGTGAGTTTTATAACTGAGGTTGTGAGGGTGAATTATGACATGATTCTTCACGTTGATTAAAAACCGGAGTTTATATCTTCGGCATATTTGATTTCCTAATATTTTCTGCTTATGCCTGCTCGTGTTTATTGAAATTTCGTAGTTTCACGTTTGCGTTTCAGTTTTTAGAAATTAGTTCTACTGATCTTTCTACGCTTTTCTATACTTGTTGCATGTTGTCTCTTTAAATTTCCTGAATGTCTTTTTTTAAAGAAAACAATTTTTATCCAATACAAAGTGTGAGAATCAGAATCGTACAATCCTCAAGTGTGTCATGAATTTTACAACACCACGAAGCTCGCCCGATGATGTTGACCAAACTAGTGCTCGAGATCCAAACGATCAAACGCCAAAAGGTCCACTGAAGTTAAAATTGAACGACTTAGTTCGTAGAATTTCGCTTCGCACTATGATTTTAAGGTAAATTTTGCTTTACTCAGTCGCAAAGCGCAAATTTTGTTCTCAAATTTATTCAAATTTTCTTCCAGGACACAAAAGGTGATTTTTACAATTGTGTTTTTTGGTGGTATACTTAATACATCAAAATAAATGCAGCACTTTGGGAGGTCGTGATTTTAGTTTCTAACTCTTGCTAGTGTCGTTAGTTACCGTCAACGGATTCCGTTGATCGGAGATTTCTGACAGCAAAGTTAACAGACAAAGCAGAATAACTTCAAGGAAAGCACAGATCGTCTGCCATTCATCGGTTATCGACAACAACAGAACACACTTTAAGCTCTGGCTAGTGTTTACTTATATAGCAAAACAAACGCTTTGTTTAAACAAATGAAGTAAAAGAATTTACAAAAAAAACATCTATGGTCATGGTCAAAGCTTTATTACTTGAGACGGATTGATTCCGTAAACATTCCATTAAATTTTGTAAATATTTTCGAGAATCTGATTGTTTTAGGAAATCTTTGGTAATTCGTTCTCAAATATTAGAGAAACTGGTGATGGCAGGCAAGGCCTATTTTATTTGCCGATTTTATGTTTCGATAAGTAATTATTCGATAAATTTCAGTAAATAGCTTATCAATAATAAGTGGTGGGTGGTGGTAATACTTTGAAGTAATAGATTGAATGTTTATAATGTCGATATATTTGCAGCTTGTAGAAGAGTAATAAATAAAATTTGTAGGCATGTCGCATATTATGTGGTAGATTAGCAACGATTTATCCAATATATTAGATCATCATTACGCACACTTCACGGAACAAGATCCTCAAATTAATATTTTTTAGACTTATAATTTGACTAGATTTTTTATTCATTTAATCCTTTTGGAAGATGAATTGGACCTTTTTCAATTAAAGATTTTCGCCAAAAAATTAAGGTGGCCGATGAACCTCACTTTAGCCGAATGTCAAACCAGTAGATTGTACGAAAGCACGATACTCGTATAAGAAAGGAAACTACTAATGATACCCTGGGTTTCACATTCGGCTAAAGTGTGGTTTCCCAGACCCCCGATTATTTAATCCTTTTCAACTGTTTCGAAAAGCTTCGGGATTTTTATCTTTTTATTCGAATTTCGCTTCGTTAGAATTGCAGTTTAGTAGCCAGCAGTAGAATTGAATTAGCTACGCCGTTAATTTCAATTAATTTCGAGTATCTGCTTGTATGCATGACGTAGGTTTTATGCTCCAATGAAATTTAACCGGATTTTTACTCGTTAAACGCCAGATTCAGGAGTCATCTTTCTTTTCGACTAACGAAGTCTTTATTACACTTAGATCTTCAACGTGCACAAGACACATAACGACGAACACCAGCCTGATGACGATCATCTCCACCCGAACAGCGTCAATTTACAAAACAGGCGTACAAGCACTCGGTATTGTTAACATTAGATGCAAAACAATTTTGTTAAAAACTTACTGACTGATTTGCGTCTATCTGTAGGCCACCCCATTCTCGGTCGCCAAGTCCTGGCCTGCTAGAGGCAGCTGCGAATGTGGTTGACTTTATCAAAGACGAACGATATTACCGCAGTCGTCGAGGTTTCCCACATTCCCGATATGCCAAAGGAACATCGTCGGCATCAACGAGCCCAGAACCTTCACCGAATCGATTGGTTCATCAAGATGGTAATAGCAAAATGTACGCACGACGGCCGCCACTTCGACGATGGCGCAGGGGAACCACAACGTCAAGTCCGTGTTATAGTATGACACATAACACGTTCCAGAATCATGTGGAGTCGTATGACGAGGACTGTAACGTGCTCAGTGGTCGTTCTCGTACGCCGAGTCCTGGTAAACGATTTGGTATATTGACTAAACTTTTACAGCACATCTGCTTTCGGATAAGTCTATTCAATCTTTATAGGAAATCGATTTACCAATTGGACTAACATATCCTCTTCTAAACCAAATAACGGAAGAAAATTGCCTCCAACACCGAAACAGCCTTCAACTTTACAAATTCCAATCAAATCGACCATGAATTTTCCGAGATTAGATAATAGCCCGTCGACTGTGAGTGAAACTGGTAACTGAATTTAAATCTAAATTTATTGTTTCGTCTTCTTCTTATTTCCAGTTGCTAACTCACCAGCCTACCCTACAAACCTTACCAGATCGGTTAAATAATAAATACAATTCATTAAATCGCACACCGTACGAAGATATTGAACGCGAGCTGTACGAACAGGAACGGGACGTAGATAGCGAATTTGACTTTAAAAATAATGAAGAGCCAGTTACGGTCCAAGGACCGTTATCATTCGAAGAAGCCTTATTACTATCTCGACCAATTCGTTCAACGTCTGTTGTGTGGAATGGTTTTAAAACAAGCGTTGTCGGTTACTCACCAGATGATTCCAAGTTAGATGAGGATGAATGGTGCTAGCCTGATTTCAGAAGCTGGCCAGTGTCACTTTTTTATTCGAAATGTTTGCTAGCAAAATTAATGTTTATTTGAATTTTCTTTAATGCTTTGTGATGAGGGTGGACGTTGAGTGGGGTAATGTTTGTTTATCCCACGGTTCTCCATCATAACTCAATTGTTAACTCAGTAAATGTTCTATTCCTATATTAAAAGTCAACAAGTTTCATTAGTTAAAGATCGTGAAGGCAATCTGTTGAGCATTATGTGTGTCATGGAACAGAAGGCAGAGTTGTTTATTTTAAGTTGCGATTTGCAAACAATAATTCATTTTACGGTACCACCGATGTCTATGTTCAGCATAAAATCTTTTGCACTACGCTGATAAAAAACAAATTTATAAATTTTATAAAATTTTCAAATCTCTAGTCTAATTTGTATAAATGTTTGGTGTTGTGTTACAAATAAAAATTCTAAGCAAAAATTTGAACTTTGATTATAGTTTAAAAAAAAACTTCAGGTGGAAAGATATGAGAACATCCATATAAGACGTCCGCGATTCAGTGTTGCCCGTAGAAGTTGGAACTCAAGAAAAACGAGTCTTTGGAAGTTGAATTTATTTTCTACCCCGATCTATTTGAAGTTCGGTCATACATTTGACACCTTAGAAATTCATATTTAATTCATATTCATTAAAGACTTAAGACCTGTATGGCAACACTCAATTCCGGACGTCATTTATGGATGTCTCCTATCATCAAAGGTAAACTAAAATCCGGTAAAAACAGAACGCCTAAATGCATGCTTTCCAGTAAAGCTTCCGAGCCTTAAGCGAAAACGAGACAACAACATAGACCTGAAGTGTAATTTTGAATTATTCTCCTAGGTAAGTAATTGTGACATCCGAACATGTATGTGATAAATGATTTTTTAGTTGCATGATGTGACATAAAATCATGTTGAATTCGGGATGGGTTTCAATGTCTGATTGCGTCATAATAGTAGCCTTCATAAAAGTTGTGATGAGTATTTCATCAGGAAAGTACATTTAGGTCTTAGATGTGTGCTCTAAAATCTCTTTTCCGAAAAGCTTTTGAGAATGATTTTACTAGCAAATACTAGCAACATAGTCATAAATCAAAAATTTTACTTTTCGTCACTGAGTGGAGAATTTTCGTGTTTTCAATTAAAGGCTAAAACAATGTAACCTCTATCTTCTCACAACACATAAAAATCTCAACTCATATCAACAATGTTTGTTTATCTGGATGGCAACACATATTTTTTGTACATTTTGCAAATTTCTATGATTCAATTATCTCATGACGTATTGCAGGGAATTTATAAAAACATTAATGAGGGAAATTGAACACTGAATTGCCAAATCAATGACCGAACAATAAAAAAAAATAAAAAAATTAAATTTACATGCTACGTGCGTCGAAGACTGTACATTCCATTTTTCAAACTCTACTTTCAGCATGAAAAATCCATAACATAACTCGGAATAAAAACGAAAAGTCTCGTTTTCGTGTGTTTATTTACCTCGGCTACGCCTCGGATCGAAAAAAAATTCAGTTTTAGTGAATTTATTTCACTCTAACATCATTATTTCAAGACGCTGATCAATGCACACACAGAATTCTGGCTAAAATTTAAACTGAATCATTTCGTATTCGAATCATATGTTAAGAATGTGAATTTATTGTGGCGATTTGGCAAAACGAAATTCAATGACGAGATTACCACATAGGTTTTGACTTTGGGAATTAAAAACTAGTTGGACAGAACTCAATGTGCCTGATGTCGTGCAACTACTAAGAAAAAAAAACACAAAGATTCACAAGTTGAATTCGAATATTTCGTGAATTCCCTTCAAATCAGTTCTTCCGAGCTTTACTATTGGATCTATTTTCTATTACATCATTTGATCTAAGAAATTTAAGGTATTGATTTCAAATCTTTCACTTAATTCCCTTGACTGAATGTCAGGGTCTTACACCAGAAAATACCGAAAAATTTGGGTAACAAAAGAGTTCACTGTGATTGAAAATGTATGAAATGCTACGAAAAACGTTAAATGTGGGTAACAGTTTTTCGTTGAGAGCACGATAACTTGAATAATTCTCAACCAATTTGGATGATTCTTTTTTTTTTTAATACGTGGAATTAAAATCCCGATGCTAAGTTCGAAGATGGGGTATGTAGGACTAAGGATCTGGAAGCTATCAATGATCAGAGAAAACAGGATTTTGCACTGTTGATCATAGCCTCAATTAAAAAAGATTACTTTGATTAAATTTGATTTTGTTTGGTAGTGTGGGTAAATCATATAAGTTTGTTTTCGATGTGTATGAAACTAGTAGGAAGAATAATTTCATCATTGGGCATCGAATCTTTTAACGTTTAAACATCCCTTGCTAGTGAACTACTAACATCGTGATAGTTGACTATTAAATTTGATAGTTGACTAACAACTTGATGTTGATAGTTGACTATTCGCCTAGTCGGTTGGCCTGTACAGGCGCCACATTTTTTTATAGTACTTCATTCTTACTGGACTATTTTTTTGTGAAGTTATTAATTCATTCCTATGAATTGTCACATCAGTGAAGTTGGTTCACATGAAAATAAGCGCAGTGACAGCAGTAATTTTATGACAGAACGTACTAAAATATGTGAAAATTCTATTACATTTCTTCTTAGTTTCTAAACCTCATTCTCCTATCAACTTGTTAGTCATTAATCAAGTAGGTAGTTTTTTACTCCCTTTACAACCACATCTTACGTCGGCAAAATGCCTGTTATCAAACACACTTTGATTAAAAATGTAAGAAATTTTAATAAAAAGTTAAATTTTTGCAGGCAATATAAGATGAAGTCTTAACTAACTTCTGAAGATTTTTTTAAATTCATGGAATTAAATGAATCAAAGAGAATATTGTAAAAATTTTACGAGTGTGAAGTTTGCGTAATTCACACAAGTCGTGACATTTTATTCACGATTGAATGTTTTGTGAATGGGAAATTATATTCGAGGGATTATTTTTTCTCGGTCTACCAATAAATTTCTCCTTTTACAAATATTTTAAATCTCTTTACCACTATAGAGTCGAAATTGGTACCAATTTACCGAAAGTATTTGTATTGGTAAACTGAGTTATTTTTAACGATCAATCAAAAACTAATAAAATTCATTTATTACCATGTGAAGGTATATTAAGTACCGGTTCACTTCCTTTTTTTGTACAAAAGTGTAAGAGAAGAACATTTATTTTGTGAAAAAGTCCTCGTTCCACATTCACAAAACATACTTCGCATTTACTCTGATGTAACAAAAAGGCAATCAAACAGCTCATACTAGTGGGCCAGAGCGAAGCGACCGCCGTAATCTACACGAGTCATATTTTATTTATGATTTACAGTTGCTTGAAAATCTTGAAAATTTATAAGAAAATTGAGAACTCAAAAAGTGATCAAAAATCATTCCACCTTATTGGAATCAGTGATGCTTATGAAGCTTAACAATAAAAAGTGAAAATGCAATGAAATTGATCAAAAATACATTTACAAAAGTGTCAGTCAAGGGACCTGACCCGCCCAAAAGGTGGGACCTAGTTTTTGTTCACGCATTAGTCAGACCACTATTATGTCATTGAGTCAGACACAGCAGTTATCGAATCTATATCGAATCTATTACTTGATTTCCCATAAGGCAACGCTAGCTGCAGCTCATTATTGTTTTACAATATCGCCTACATTGTTCCTTCACAAATTTAGAATAAAATGAATCAAATTCAACAAAATCCTTGACGTCACCTTTTTTATTCTTGGAATACATACTTGATTAACTACCCAACTGTAAGTATTTCGCCCTCACCACCGATATACCTTGATTGGGTATCATTTTGCCTATGTTAATATTTTATCTTCGCTTTTCCCATTAAATAAATATTGTTATATCGTACATTGTTCTCTCGTCATCACCGGATACATCTGACGTCATATGCATATTAAACAAATGTCCAAAAATCACATCAAATATCATGATACGAAAATAAAATTATTTTTTTCATCGGAAACTATTTACATTTTCCGGATATCTGAGTCAGTAAATAAACATTATTTTCATGGAGACAAAATTAATCTTTTTATTGGAAAATTTATAACTCTGTCTACCTACCAACAGTTACACTTATGACAATAAAACAAATTTTTCTACAATTCATTTCCCGTAAATAGATTATGCCGTTTCACAAATTCATTTAACATTGATAATGATGATCTGAGTTGCTTTAGATTAAAACGTACGTGAAAATATTGGAACACTTGAAGCGATGTATACGGTGAAACATATGTCGAATCGCTACACAAATTCAAAAAAAGAAAATCGTTGAACAAAACAACAAAATATTGTCTGATTGCTGAAATATTTCTAATTACAATGATTATAGAAATTATATGTTGTGTCATTGGATACACTCGGGCAAAAATGAAGGGAAAATATTTACAGTAAAATTTGAAAGCTTTTAAAGGCCAGCTTAAATAAGAGCTTTGAACTTTTTTTTAATTCTTACGAAACTTGAGTGAACTCACGTAATTACATTTCCATCGTTAGTCATACAGTAATTTGTACGTACCACCGAGTGATAAAATTGTGCAACTCGGGAACGAAAACTGCGAACTTTAAATCGCTCTGTTGCATAAAACGTTGTATGAATCTCGGAGCGAAGTACTTGATTAGGCTCACGATGTGTATTATGAGACACGACCTGCGGCCTCGTGCCATAAGTACACATCTCAGTAGAGTTGTAGTGGGTATTTTATTGATTCGTGGCGTGCCGAGGTCAATAAACGCACAAGAACTTGACATGTAAAGGTTTTTGTTGGTTGATAGATGCAAAATGTGAAAGAATCGGTTAAGGCACTCACAAAGACGGGTGATATCAAATTTGTAAAACGCACTCATTGCACATTGTGTGCGCCACAGGAAAATTATGATGCCACCATCTTCGTGATCAGCTCGAAAGTGTCTTAACATATGCTTTCAGAACCTTGGATAGTTGGTTAACAAATATTTTACTAGAAATTCTCGCTTATCTACGTTTTCCATGACCTTTTTCAGATCTGAGAACTTTTTCACCACTGTTTCGATCTGAGAGATGATTTAATAGCATCTTTCGATGCTTTGCATTTTATAATGCTGTTCAAAAATACCACATCTCATCAGGCCATGGCGACAGTGGCAAAGAAACAACAAACCTCTAGGAAGTAAGTCATACCTTTTCGCATGAATAAGTCTAGTGAATCATAAATCTAAATGAAAGTAAAAACTTTCATTAAATTTCATCATCAGACTTGCCTCCTCATGCTACTTCGTGTGGTGTATTGTGGTGTAAATCATCTCTCAGATCGAAACAGTGGTGAAAAAGTTTTCAGATTGGAAACGTTTGTGTCACATTTGGCACTGGTTAAGTTCAGCCGTTGGTGGGTTTTTTAATTTGCTCATCCAGTACGATTTAACTAGATAGCCGATCCAACAATGTTGAAACACTCCGTGTGTTTCAGCATAGAGCTGAACATCGCATATACAAATATGAGTGTTTGAAGTTCTTGTGCTTCGTACGTTCACCAAAAACATTTGTATGTGCCTATGTTGGTATACCTTTTTCAGAGTTCGAATTATGTATTGGATCACGGCAGAGTAAAGTAAACCAGGCAGTAGCGCTTGTTTTGACTAGGGACGTTATATCTAGTAGCCTTCGTGTTTTGCGAATAAAATTTTTCAATTTATGTCAGTGTTCATTTGAGTACATTTTCAAACAGTGTATTAGGTCCCTTATTTGACGTTTCAAAAATTAACGGCTCCTGCCAGGTTTATTTTACTCTGTCATGATTGGATTCAAGATAACAAGTTTTTGAAGAAGTCAAGTTGGGATGTAGCTAGAGCTCGTCAAAACATTTGTTTGTGGTTATGAGTCTTTCATTAGATTTTTTAACATTTCTGTGACAACAAAAATCCAGTCAATTTTTACAGTGTACACATACAATTCATTGAATGGTAAGCAAATATATTTGACAAATGTGTCATACAATTGATAAGGATTAGGTTTAACATTTAATCACCAAATCTGATTAAATCCTCTGATTACGATAAACGTAAAAAATGAAAATAGAAGAATTGTTTTACCCCGGTAATAACAATGTTCCGAAACACATTTGTTCGTGACGATGTAAATTTTTTTGTTCTGAGTAAAATAAGCCCCAAAATTTCCATAAAATCAAAGAGAGAAGAATCTGATAATTTACAGAAAAAGAAAATTAAATTTTCATGTTTTTCCACACACAATTTTTTATCCCACATTTCAATACAACAGATGAGGAAAAGTTATACCTACGTAATAAGTTAAAACAACCTGTAAACAAACACAATAAATTTTAAACAAACGTAATACGAAAATAGCGCAAGCTCCGCCTCTTACGATACAATTGGAAAACGTACAAAACATAATTTTCCCCTTAACTGAGTATATTTTCCGGAGAACATTTCTTGTCGCACATTTTCCATGCCAGCATAGAAATTCAACCGGTATAAATCCAACACGACTTATTCTTGACGATTCACTGTTGCTTGCGACTTTATCACGTGCAGAAAGCGTTCTTTTGGAGGAAAGGAAAAAAAAAGAAACAAATTACAACAAAGAGGAAGAAAACCACCAGTGGATTTTGTGTTGATATAAAAAAGCCAAGAATAAAGAAGAAGTTGATTTTTGATCCATTGGAAATTGCGATAAATAAATAAGAAGTGAATCGGGTATTGTATTCCATTGTTGGAATCAATATTTTATTGATATCATAGAAGAAAAGAAAATTAAAGAAAAGTTTTTCTCTCTGCTTTGCTTCTATTCGTCTGTAATTTGTTCAGTGATTTGGGAATAAATTCTTCAAAACTGTTATCTACTATTTTGTAGTGTAACGGTCGTGTAACTTTTCAAGCGGAAACTATTCGGGGTTTGCTACGAGAAGCATTTCTACAAATTTTTCCATACACTCTACACGCTAATTGATCAGGTATGTCACACATTACTGTTTTGTTTTAATACAGCTGAAATTTTGATATTGATATTTTGCTATTTTTCCCTTTACCTAAATTTTACCTTTTTTGAGAATAGTTTGGAACACTTTTTTTTAAACAAAATATTACTTTACTACGGTGAAATGTTAACGTCAGACCCACTCTCATGTTACATTCCATTGTACACGTAAAATATGTTTCAAAAGTTATTTACAGTTTAATTTTTAAATAACGTTGTTGTTTGCTCATGAAGTGCTCGAGATACAAAAAAAAGTTGGAACGAAGAATTGTTGAAAACTTTATTTTTTCCGAAAAAAGGAGAAAATAAACTAGTTAAATAAAGTGTTTACCTTTACAATAGGTTACGTTGACCACTTCACCTAAATATCTGAGCGAATTCCATTGTGCATACACTTTGCGTAAAACTTTTTTTACTGCACTTTTTTAAATGTTGACCCGAAAACGACGGTTTTTTCTCATTAATTCGTTCAACTTAAATAAAAAAACACATGAAAAAAAAAGAAATACAAAAATGACAAATAAATGTTTCCGAGAGGCAATTCGTTTTTATATAAAATTCGTTGGGGGAAGCTAATGTAATTGAAATTGTTTTTTTTTTTTCATTTTCGCATAATTTCCTCTTTCTGCCTTGTTTTTTGTTTGCAACAAAATAAATCTTCGACATTTCATTGAAAATGTTCTTTATATCGAAGCAGTTCATTGAGAGCCAGTGTAGTAAAAATATTGATGATTTCGTGGTGAGCACGGCGAGCCATATACAATTCATAAATTTTTAATTTGCGGTTCTTTAATTAAAATGCAATAATGAGAAAAAAATATCAATCTTTCGTTTAACGCGTTTTCACCAATAATTTCTCATTAATCGTCAAATTTGTTCACCTTGCGTAAATTTGTTTAGCGTTCTCTTATGACGTTAGCCAATTCGTTTCACTAAAAAATAAATGTGCAGACGTGCTCTGAAAGAAATTCCATTAAAAAGATGAAAATGTTTGCATGAAATACGACGAAGAAAGGATGGAAAATTTTCAATATTAATATCTTCCACACTGGAACTGTTATTTATCCTACGAGAAAATCGTCCCTTTTTGTACAATTTAAAGTGTTGAGGGGGCATGTGAGAAGTTGTCATTGGAATCGTTCAATTGCCAATCGTATTCTGAAATCAAACGATCCATAGAATACTCGTATACGCTCAATTTCGTATATCTAACTCGGTCTCATATTTATTCTGTGCGAAAAGTAATGTTTCTATCAAGCTTTAGCTTTCCATTTATTTCCTTTTCCCGGGATATAACATATGATAATGTTGTGACCCTTAAAGGAACCGTTCTACTTTATTTGTGCTGTTATTCCCTAGGTCATAAAGTCACAGTAAATATTTGCACTGAAACTATCCATAAAAGCCTCTATATATATCCCGAGATCCGCACATTTTTATTATGCTCTTTAATTTGAAAATTCACTTATATATGCTTACACCGTGTTCTGGAGTGCGAAACCACAGTAAAACGATGCCTTTCAACCATCGAACCATATTTATTTTTGTGGCATAAAACTTTAGTGGGAATTAAATTTAAAATGCATTACTGTGTAGGTTCCTGATAGTTGAGGAAAAAGGAAATGAAAATAATTCTTCATTAGGTCAGTAATTTGAAGGAAAAAAAATTAGGCACGGTAGCGAATTTCTCAATCAACTTGCAACCGCAGCGTTGGCGTTAGTGCAATTATTCAATTCATGTAAAAAGTACGGATTGTATACGAGCCAACCGTAAAATGAAGTCAGTTCGCAAATTAAATTAAAAAGTCTCGAGTCGTGTTAAGATCTTAATTTCGAAACTCAGTTACAATAAAAAAAATAATTAAAGAAATGCACAAACCTCATTTCCGTCTATGTCTGCTACAGTTCTATGATAAATTATGGTATGAATCTAATGGAATAAGTATTTTCCCATTAACAGACTCTCTTTTCAATGAGTATTTCGCAGGCCAGGCAGTAAACAGAGTCAACAGCATAAATAATAATGTGAAAAAATTAGCTTCTTCTCAGAAAAAGAAAATGTTTTCCAACGATTTCTCATTAGATTATAAGTTGGTAATGAGATTACAAACAGACGAAGAATTACAGTATATAAAGTTAAGTTTGGCCAAGTTAACCATTTACAACCATTCATTCAAATTTTCTTAGCAATAAAGTACAGTTTCCGAATTGTATTTGGTCTAAACTAGCATTAAAACTAAAATGGATTCTCTGAAATGATAATTTCATTAAATTACATGGTCTGATAAGTTTAACTGGTACACTGATACCGATAACATTTGCAATGAATAAATTTCGATATGTTCCATAGTTTAAAGTGGATTTTTGATGAGTAAATTCAAAAAATGAATTGCAAAGAGCTTTGATATGCACAAACTCCACAGAAATTTGTTGGAATATCCAAAATATCTTGATTAATATAATCTAAAGAAGTTTTCCTTCCACAGATACTCCAAGTGAACTGGAGTCTTTGTGTAGTTATTTCAACATAAATTTTCCTTCACAAAGCAAACTTCAGAGACGATTAAGGATGATTTCGAGTTTGCATAGAACAGTTCGTTTACAATAAATTTTCCGCTAAAATTCTCGCATACATAGAAAATTCAAGATTTAATTCCAATGTAAATACTTGGTGAATAAAAATAAATTTTGGTAGAAAGATTCCTTGTCTCGACGATCTTCAAACGAATACCTAGATTTCACTTCAGTTAAATTTAGAAACTTTTGGAAGATGTGTCGACATAGCAATAACTCCTCCAAACGAATTCTCGATTAAATCGTCAGAAGTTAAAAAAAACAAGATTTATGAAATATTTATCAGACTCATTCCAGCGTTTACATTCACGGAATTCTGTTAAATCCCATAGAATGAATCATAAAACTTATTGACATATTTCTGGCCAAGACATGCTTTAAATCGATTTTTCACCGTGAAGCCATGATGGCTCATATTTGGCCAAACAATATTTAGGAGAGAAAAAGAAAATTTCTATGAACTTTTGTTGAATTTTGTAGAGTTCTGAAATTGAGCACATTTAAACGATCGAAAATAAATCGAGTATAGTGTCCGTGTTGAAGGTATCCACTTGTTGCATTGCAATCTACTACGTCTATTGTAGTTACAGGCTTTACTTCTTTTGATGCTTGATACGAGATCTTTCACTTCGTTTGTTATAACCGATACTTCTTTAATTTAAGAGACAACTAGCCAGACCAGCTTAGTGTTTCTTTCTCTCATCATTTTCGCCACCAGATGCGAAACCGTTTCTAAAATAATAAAAATAAATTCCAAAATCGCCACATCGGTAAAATTTCCATCAAAACGATAATCAAAAATCTCTTAAAAATCATAGAATTGTTCCGTTCTCTATCTTATGCATCAAATGAAACTTTACATTATGTAAACCCTTTTTAAATGCTAATCAGTAAAATGGTCTTCGAAAAGTTTAGAATTTTGAAATAGTTTCTCCTCTTCCACAAACAAGAAAATCAACATTTTAATGGTTGGATATGGTAAGAGTATATTGGGTCTTTTTGTTGCCTAAGCTAAACTCATTTTTTATTACGCATACAAATGCTTCGCAACGACAACGGAATTGTTAAAATGCTCTGTTGTTAGGTTCAAGATATTATTTCCTTACCACAAACATTTGCGAAATAGTGCTCGTTAGCATGGCACTTTTCAAATTCATACCATCATGATAGTGTTTTGTGCTGTATAGTTGTTATAAAGCAACATGACATTATCAAATCTCTTTTATTTGACTGTGAATCCTATTACGCTTTGTGCTCGCATAAAACCACTTGTTTATCCGCATAATACTCGTACACGATAGGGAAACATGTCAGTCAGTGTTGTGGAGATTCCTTTCTTTTAGTTCGCTGATGTATACCGTGATGTAATTTTTATAAACATTTCGTATTCTTTGTACAGTTTTTACTGCGGAACAATTATCGTGCACTTGCTCAAAAAAAGCTTATCTTTTTTGTGGTTTATTCAAAATCGGTTCGGTGGCTATGAGGGATGTTTTGGAATAAGAAATCACGTAGGATGTTTCTTCTGCTATTATAGACCGATCTGGCTAAAAGAAGCTTGAGTATATGTTTTTCGAAGTGGTGAGTCTTTAGTTTTTTCACCGGTGCGGACTGACGAAATGTCTTTTCATCTTAAGTCACCTGTTTGTTAATTAGTATATTCAGTAAATTAAATAAAAATGGGACAAAGGCAGTGGTACACGAACACGATACATCAATCAGATAAGCATCACAAAACATTGTCTTTTTTCTAACGGAAAAAGAAAAAAATGTTTTTTGCCCTCATGGCCTCTAGGCATACACATTCATTTTAAAGCTTTAAAAAAATCCTCATTTCTGGAGCGTATATGGACGTGTTTATATATACAGATATCTGTCTGCAGAAGTAATGGTGTGTAGGGAAATAAAAAAAACTCCAAGAAATTTCCTTTTTTCAATTTTATTTCAAGAAACTTAATTAAATTTACATTCAAAGAAAAAGGAGTAGCAAATAACGTTGTGTATGACGAAAAACACTGAAGATGTTGTAAAGTACCAGTTTTCTATCACTGTAAGAGTTCAACTGCTTGTTTAGCTGTTGGATAAAATGACGATATATAGTGTGGTAGCTCTTGGACGTCAAGAGTTGTAGGAATGATTATGGTTAATCTTGAAATGATTTTTGAGGATTCATTTAATACCAACGGAAGACGAACTTCATTTGAAATTATTGGCTAAATCGAAAAGAAATCGAATTAAAGAGAATGTTGAATGAACCATGACCGTACAGGGACTATTTTTGGTAAAACATTTTCCAATATTTTTCCAAATTTTCCCAAAAATTATTTTTTGAAAAATGTACGAAAAAGTCTACCGAAAATAGGCCCTTAACAACAGGATTTTACTTCCGTTTAACAAAAAATAAAGAAAATTCTGATTCGCTCATAAATAATTCTAAAAATAGACTGACTCTTATGGCGAGATTTATGTCGGACACTCAATCTGAAACTCAAAAACCGCACTGAAGACACATCAATCCAAGCACTTTCTCGCTAATAAATAATTTAATAAAGACTTTCACCAGCATTATACACATTTCCTTTTACTTCTGACGAACGATTCTAATCAACACCACACCAAATGGATGTGTCCTTTTACGTTTCCCTTCAAAACACTTTTCACAAATTCTGCCCTTCAGCGAAGTCACGTCGGAAAGTGTATTAGCCATAAAAATAACAAAACCCTATTTATAATCATTATATCCATGGATACCCGATTGAAGATTGAAGATGAACCGGAACATTTTCTGAGATTTTGACTTTGTTATTTTTTCCTGCTCAACATCAATTCGTTACGGTTTAGAAATGGCAATATTGCCTCACTCATTCTTTAATTCTATCTTATTGGAGCAAACTGAAAATCTATTTTCTTTGGATCGTTAGATTACACCATACTCTGTGTGGAGACAAATATCAAAAACTACCCTTTGTAAAAAAAACCCTTGTCAGTATCACATATTATAGGTAGATATAGGTTTTTGTTACGCACGGAAGATACAGTTCTGTTTACCGTCTACGGTACTTGTACGTCTCGTATAATGTTTGTCGTTCTGTAAATCCTCTTAGAAAAAAGAAATGATAAAATTGATGCTACCTGACTGCAATTTACTTTCCCGACGTGGCCGTTTTTCTTAAAAAATAATATTACCGTTCACTACTTGCAAATGTAGCGGGTATATAGACAGAAACAAGTTGAAAACAGAATTGAGTTTCTTTTATCGGAATGCCAAATTGTATTTGAATCTTTGACATCGTACACATCGGAACCTTATGTAGCCGCCAGTCAAAACGAAATTACTTCCACGCGCACCTACACACCAAAGGAATAAACCTCCCCGGACCAACATGTCACAACATGCTAAGTAGCTAATAATCTCTTCCATTCACTCGCTTAGGAACATTTTCAATTTATATTAAAAACACTCAGTTGGCACTACAAGCAAATATCTAAACTTTATGTTTTCTGAAAGCTTTGCTGAACATATCGAATGTATCTCTTGGGAAATTTATTTGTATTTAATATGCAAAACAACCACTAAACCATATCGCACACGTTCATCACACATATATCGCAACACAATGAGCAAATAAGTAAAAAAAAAGGAAATGCTTCGAACTGATACGACGATAGGATCGAAGAGTCTTATGCTGTTTGCAATATACGTCTTGTTTCGATGTTTAAAGGATCTATGAGGTAAACTAATTGTCACTAACGAACGCTATTTTATAACGATACCGTTGATTAATTGACTCAACTCGCACGTAAACAGAAAGTCGGTCAATAATCCCATTAAAAAATTAATTACAAACTGCAATTGCACGTAAACGGAGGTAGGTATAATTGTCAATCTACTACATTTGCTTTACAGTAGAAACAATCGAACAAGTCGATTTCAATGTTTATAGTGACACGATTTTGTTTTGCTAATGCAAGACAATAAATTGAAAGGCTGATTGTGCCGGAAAGTAATTGATGTGGTAACGTTTCTAACAAAAGAAATTAGCTATCAAAAAGGCATCAGACTAATATTATTTGAAAATAGTTTACACCAAAACGAATCGGGATTTCGTTCAACCGTTAGACAGGGTATGCAACACCGGAGGAAACTGTCATTTCGTTTTTAAGGAACCAACAACGAAATAATGATTTACGATGCAGTGAGCAGTACATATATGCATTATCTGTCTAAATTTCATTCCACCCACAGTGTTATATGCACCGATATATATAATGTATCAATATGATTTCCTACCACATCTGACTAGAATAGCTATTTCGCGTGTTACTCAATATTTGTTACTCAAACATTTGTCTCGATATTGTTCCGTCGAAGATATATTTGCTTTTGAACGGTAAAGCAGTTGAATTTACGTTTCTCTCGAATCATGATAAAACCATTCAATGCTTTGAATGTACAATTTAGTTGAATTTGTGGTTGAATTTCCGTAGAATGTGTCGAATGTGCCAGTAGAGCGGAATGCGTTTTGTTGTCAATAGTAAATTTTGAAAACAAACGACTAATTAAACGAGAATCAAAATTCAAAAATTTTACTCTTTAATTTTATGGTTTTCTTTACTAGTCTAGAGTTGCCTTAACATGCATTTTCATATTTTATTTTTCAAATATCATGGTCAACCAAGTCATAAATTGTAAATGGGATGTAGTGCTTTGTATTTGTTGTAATTCACATGAGATTTCGTTTAACAAAAAAAGAACTCGTTTCTTCTTTTATCTCTACTTGATTTTAAAACATAAGTGTAGGGTTTCGTTTGCTACTGGTAGGTTACTTCGGATGCTGCGAAAGTAATTCATTGCAAGGGGTAACAGTCATGTGGTAAAAACAAACTTAAAAGTATTTGTTTTTGAGCAACGAGCTTCGGTCACTTTCTTTTCGACAAGTATAGAGATGGTATCGTCAAGTATAGAGTCGAAAAAAGGTATTCCATCGAAAGACGAACTATAAAAATCTAGGTTTTCATTTGATAAACTACTGAAAGTAGTCAGATTTTGACCATTTTTTTCTCATCTATATCGACAAAAAGAAAGAAAATTCGACCAATGTCACCATGTCTGGCTAATTTCACTAGTTTATTAAGTTATTAATTTAGTTTTTTAAACAACCACTTCATGTGGCAACATAGGAATAATCGTCAAAATTTCACAATTTCAGTTCAGATCAGCTGATAATAATGGCTGCCGGAATTTTTTCTGGTCGCTTCAATTTCAATTATTTTATTTGTTTTGTGTGAACTACTAAACGAAATTAGCTAAAGTGGAACCATTAAAGCATCAGAATCAATAGCAGGAATCTGTGAAGCATTTGTAATATGAAATGGGATGCGTGACAAGAAATATGTGGAATTTATGCAAAAATTCGGTTGAAAACAGGTATTTTAAAAGATGAAAAAACAATAAATCCAACTGCTTTTCCAAAAATCAAGTGTGTAAATAACTCTTTTAAGCCTCCTTGTGTTGTACCCTAAGACCCTTCAGACCCTTTTTTCGGTTTTGTGCTATGAAAAAGGGGTGATTCCTCTTAAATGAAAACCTAGATTCTTAAGTTCATCAATTGTTTCAAAAGCTTTCTTCGACACTACAAAAAATCCGAAATTCAAACACTTTATAAGTAAAGGACTGGATTGCTCAACATATTTTGAGAACTTACTCTGCGATTTAAGGAAATATTTTTCATGAAACATTGAACGAATACGACAAGACTGACCTATTCATGTACTGGAACTATATTGCATATTTGTGCATACTACAGCTACAATTTATTACATTTCGAGTATTGGAATTTTATTTCGAACTGGGATATGACATCCTTTCATTTGACTTTGTACAACTAAAGGGCGTCCGTGCGACACAATTACTTGTGGTGGTTGTAATAACTTGGCGACAGTATCGATTACTAGAAAAAATCGAATCACATTTTCCCACAGATTGTATAAAAACAAAAACGTTGCCCTGCACAATATGTTTCAGCGCATTATATGTATAGAAATGCAACAATAGCAGTGTGCTTGAAGAATCTATAATAATATTTGGATTAAAACACATCCTACCACTGAAGCAAATGTAATGCTCAGCAAGTAAAAACGTATTAGATAGATTTATTTTCCGTACATTCATCTCTGTTCACAAAATGAAATTTTGTTATAAAAAAACCAAAACAAGACATTTCCACCTGTGGCCAGAATTAAAACACAAAATATAAATTTACTTTAGTCGAACTTCAAATATGTTGTATATATACATGACATACATGCACACGTAAGCAAACATTCGGCACCGTTATACATATTTTTTGAATATTACAATCTGGGGTTTGCGAAAATGGGTCGGTGAAAAGTTCACCAAATATTTTCCGTGTCTGTTTACAAATGGATAAAATCATTTTGATGGTTCCTATGTGCATGTGTAGGTCTGTCTATTTAACAATTATTCCCTTGACTGAAAGTCAGGGTCTTACACCAGAAAATACCGAAATATGTGGGTGACAAAAAAGTTTACTGTGATTGAAAATGTATGAAATGGTATGAAAAACGTTAAATGTGGGTAACAATTCTTCGTTGAAGGCACGATAACTTGAGTAATTTTGAACCAATTTGGATGAATCTTTTTTTTAAATGTGTGGAACTAAAATCCCGAGGCTAAGTTCGAAGATTGGCTATGTGGGACGAAGGATCCGGAAGCTATCCCAGAAAAACAGCATTTTACACTGTTGATTATAGCCTCAATCGAAAAAGATTACTTTGATGAAATTTGATTTTGTTGCGTAGTATGAGCAAATCATCTTAAGTTTGTTTTCAATAATGTGCATGAAACATGTAGGAAGAAAAATTTCGTCAGTAAATGCGCAGCCTCTAACCGGTAAACAACTCTTGTTAGTGAACTGCTAACAAATCTGATAGTTGGACTAACAACTTGATAATTGACTAACAAATTCGATAGTTGACTAACATAGAAAGATGTTTTTTACTCAATGTCTTACGGCAGAAAAATGCCTGCTATCAAATGAGCACACTATGATTGAAAAGTGTAGGAAATTTTATGAAAAACGTTAAACCATCATTCTTTGTAGGCAATATATAATAAGTCATTCTCAATTAATTTCTGAATATTTTCTTTAAATTCATTATTCCAACAATCAAACAAAATATTTTATAACTCCGATACGAGTGTGTAGTTTGCGGCCAGAGCGAAGCGAGGGCCGTAATTCTCACGAGTCGTGTTTTTTTACGGGATATTATATTCTTCACTAAATCAGTAAAAAGTAAAAAAAAAAATTGTCTTTCCTTCACACTTTGTCGATTTTGGAAACATAAAGCAAAGGCGGTTCGTTCCTAGGGAATTCAATGAATTCAATTAATCCTTTAACGAAATGTATAGTGAAGGCGTCTTGTTCGTTCCTAGAATTCATCCTTCTATGAAATGTAATGAGAAGGCGTTCTGTCCGTTCGTATGGAATTCATCCTTTTACAAAATGTATGGTGAAGGCGTTTTGTCCGTTCCTAGGGAATTCATCCTTTTACAAAATGTAACGAGATGGCGTTTTGTTCTTTCCTAGGGAATTCATCCTTCTACGAAATGTAACTTAAAGACGTTTTGTCTATTCTTCACTTTTTTCATCGTTCCACATTCGCAAAACTTCGCATCTACTCTCAAATTTGACAAAATGGCAATCAAACAGAATAATAGATACCTCATACGAGTGGGAAGTTTGCGGCCAGAGCGGAGCGAGGGCCGTAATTCACACGAGTTGCATTTTATTTACGATTTATGGTTGATTGAAAATCTTGCTTCAAATTTATAAGAAAAATGAGAACTCAAAGATCATTAGGTCTTACTTGAAGAACTTCTTTTGTCAAATTTTGTTGTCATGTATAGAGTAATCGATGTATTAATGTTCTAAATTTGACAATTTCTTAGGAATACAGCATATGTAAAAATAAATTGGGATCAAATGTAGGCATTTGTATCAGTGATGCTTCGGAAGTTCTGCAATGAAATTAATCAAAAATATATTGAAAAAACTGTCAGTCAAGGGACCTGACCCTCCCAAAAGGTGGGGCCTAGTTATACGGGTCTACTAATCCAGATATACCAAATCGTATATATAATATTCAATTGTGTGGGGAATAGGGGAATTTGTGTGAACCAACACTCAAAATATTTAAGTGAAACCGTCATCATTCGTTTATGTTGTACCTCAGGTAACATTAATTTTTTTTTACCTTCAAAACTTTCAATAAACATACACTCGACTGTGTTTCTGTACGAAATAAAGTGAAGTGTATTTATCAAGTTTTGAGTTAGATGTACATTTTAGTTTATTAGTTTACGACGCCACAAGCATCTATCACAGAATTTATTTCCATTTAATATTAATCCGTAAACGAGATATCAGAAAGGTTGAATATATAGAGAGTACCAGTTGCACATGAGGGACATTTAATTTATGTTTCACATTTTGTTGCATTCGCTTTTGCATTACTTTTTCAATTAAAAGCAACTTACAGTATCAGTGTGCAGGCAGGTAAAATGGCAAGTTAAAATTGCATTGTGATTAACTTGTTAGCTGCCATCATTTTCATTACCTTAGCAAGTCTTATACAATTTGTAAACAACCTCAGAGATTTTTCTTACATTTTTTTTTTAATTTGGATACATAGGATGGGGCACCTGAGACTGGTGTACATATCCTTAGGGTACTTAGGCACTTTATGGTAAAATGAACTCCAAGATGAGAATCTACCAATTCATTTTATTTATCGTATGGCGTTTACATGTTGATTTACAGGTTGTAATAAACTAAATCATCAAAAAGAATCGTCAAATGTTCAAACATTGAGGTCAAGATTCAACAGCCATCCAAACGGTTTAGCCCCTCTAGGCCACCGAAAAATTTCCTGATCGGGCAGTCGTTCACTATATGATCCATAGTTTGGTCCGGTGCGCCACAGTCACATACCATTGATTCAGCTAAATTCCATCGAAACAGGAAATGTGCACAGTTTCCGTGACCGGTTCTTATGCGGTTCAAACGAACCCATGCTTTACGTGGAAAGTTGAATCCGCGTGGTTTTTTTGTTGGGATCACTCCCCGCTGACTAGTTCTCTGTGTCTCACATTACCGTTGTTCCAAGACGCTTTGCATTCCGCGCCCGGTTGAAACGGTAGGCGGATATCGTTTATTGTTATCCATGGCGGCTTTCTAGACAATAAGGGTCGATCTGGCAGGTCAAAAAGGTCAAGAAGGTCTACCAATATAACAATTGATCTTTAATCTGGGTTCCTGCTTCTCAATTGAGGGAGCCTCTCAAAACTCTAATCTATCTATCAATGTACTTTGGAGCTGCGCTTCTTCGTTGACCTGAAATTGCACAATTCGAAAATGAATCTTTTACAGACTGTAATCTTGTTTAAGTAGATATGCGCTAGACAACCCTTCAGAAACTGCTAGTCAGAAAATCAAAAAGTGAGGTCTCAATAAGGTTCACCAATATAGCAAAACGTATATGACAAATAAGATTGAGAACAGTTTTGCCAGATTGCCAGTTTTCATCATGGGGATTATCCCAATGTGTTGGCGTTTTGGTCAAAATTTATTTCAATTATTTCTTCGAATTTGTCGAACCCCCTGAGGATAATTCAAGGATAAAGTAAAACTTTTCTGAGAATGTTTAAGTCAGAAAACTTCTTGAGAGATTGAATAAATTCGAGGAGCTTCTTTTGTTCTACAAAATTTTTTAATGGAAATCTACGTCATTCTTGAATTTTCCAATAGCCAACAAGTTTGTAACGAGTCTGTAAATTATTTGCTTGAAAATTAAATTTCTTTCCACTGAACAATAAATTAAGCGACGAATTCGTAACGCCCCTTTATCTTTGGAAACAAACTAAATGAATTTTCACTTTTATTAAATAAATAACAGAAAATGACAAACAAATACTCATATTTTAGTATTTATCTTCATGACAACGGTGTACAACAGAAAGTTTCCATAAACTCGACAACACACAAAAATGAATTTTTGTGATACTCATCATTGAGAGATATGTAATACGGTGGAAAATCGAAAGAAAATACCTTTTTCCAGCTACAAACACATAACATATCAAACCGTATAAATATCATACGGAACCATTTCAATTCATTATCGTGTTTTATTGTAAATTAATTTCATTCTTGAGTGTTTGGCATGATATGTACTGGGAGGTGCGGGAATCGTGGTTTTACATAAAATGAAAAGCATTTCTCTAAAACAATATATAATTGAGATAAAAAATGTCTTGCAGATTGTTCACATATTTCGAAACATGGTTTCTATTCGAACGAAAACATAACACCACTGCACTCACGAAACATTTATTCAAAAATGATCACATCAACGTTGATTTTTTAATACAAATCCTAGAAGTTGAAATCATGTGTGCATTGACTTTTCATACACACGAAATTATTCTGTGAGATCTTTTATTGTAAGTTGCCAACATTGCTTCGAAAAAGTGAAACAAAACAAAACAAATCAAAACAAAACAAATCAAAACAAATCTAAACAAAACATGTTTCGGCCACTTGGCAACAAATTACAAGATCTGTTTTAAGGATTAATATTTGGATTTCGTTAATTATTCTTTTATGGTAGCTTAATTATGATTGGACTTAGAGGTAAACAAAGTGAAACATAAAAATATTGTAAGTATTAGGTCGCAAAACAGCACAAATTAAATTTGTTTTCCGTAGATTTCCCACGGAAAAACAATTTGTTTTTAGCTGTTTCGAAGCAATTTAAATTAAAAAATTTAAAATTTTACTTTGTTTACCTCTACGTTCAATCTCAATGATGCTACCTGGAAAGAGTGATAATCGAAATCCATGTATTAATCTTTAAAACAGATCTTGTAATTTGTTGCCAAGTGGCCGAAACATGATTTGTTTTGTTTTATTTTGATTTGTTTTGTTTTGATTTGTTTTGTTTTATTTTGATTTGTTTCGTTTTGTTTCATTTTTTGAAACAAGCATGGTTTACAAAAAAGTCATAGAACAATTCCATGTAATGTTTGCACCGTGTACTCTTGCGAACTTAAATGAAAATAAATCAATGTGATTATTTTTGAATGAATAATTGGTATGGTAAGTGCAATATAGTGTACGTTTTTGATTCAAATAGAAATTCTTCTTCGAAAAGATTAATCGAATTGCGAATACTTTTTTATCTCAAATTATTTTGTAACACAGAAATGCGTTTCATTTCGCTATCAAACCATGATTACCGCACCTCCCTGTACGTACGTATATTTGAATGTGCACACAGTACATGTCCTGTTGTTCAGTTAGAATACACCACACAACCATCTCATTCCCATTATCTAATTTGAATATTAAATGTAATTAGAAAATCGCATGTAGTCGAGGTAGGACATAAAAGGTAAAATGAATAACAATTTTTGAATATTCTCGGTTCGAAAGATATGTTCGCCTAACGTGAATAGTAAGTATGTGAAAATGATAAAGTATCTTCTTCACATGAATATAGGCTTTATGAATTCTGGGTTGGTAAATTGGTTCAGTGTACAGAAAAAATTGTGCCGTAATTTAGTAATTTTGGTGCCAGGAATTAAGGGACACCGTTTTCACGATAAATATTTCCCACGTCATTTTTATGTTTATCAGGCACATGCGTCCAAACCGATGATAAAATACATCGAACTTTCGTCCACACTATTTAATTAACATGAACCATCCAAACAATTGAATTTGTTTGCATAATATTGAATAAAACTTTCGATAAAACTAGTGAACAATGGATGGGAAACGTTACACCAGTGTGAAAAATGAGTAGCTGCAATCACGCCCGTAGGTAATTTTATGTATCAATGAGTCTCGTTTAACGTCCAAGTTTATCGCGCGGGGGTGAAAATGTATGTTCTAATAAAAGACGAGATAAAAACGCTTTTGCTGTTGTACATGTAAAAGCTTGCTGCAAGTCATATAATGTTGACCGTTCAGTTTATAAAAAAAACCGGTCAGAACCTTTTATGCAACAGTCAACCCACAGGCCACAGCTAACTTGATTCTGGATGGGTGTAAGAAGCTTGTGGGAAAATTCAAGTAACACAATTTCTGGTTTTTCAATGATAATCTTTGGGGTTTCTCACTTTGATGCATATTTCATTGGATGATTGATGTTTTATATATTGAACAATGAGACAGCTGATTACCAAAAAGTCTAAGAACAAAATGTTACTGCTTCATCATTGATGTGTTTTGTTCTGGCAATTATCCAATATTTTAAGTCTACAATCTGATGCATCATTGAGAGAGTAATTGGTTCTCTCGTATACGATTGTTTAACACTACTCACAGTACTGTATGTACTAAAATAGTGCTTTTTATTGATGTTTTCCTTGCACATTAAAACTATTTTTCCTATCATTTCATCGTCCATGTAATGTCAATTACTCTAGGTACAATCACAAATCGATTTAATTAAAGCAGAACACCAGCTCGTACACTCAAAATATAATTTATTTGTACGATCAACACTGTTATGTGGATGAAAGAATACCGTTCTCGGTAGCTGTTACAACAACGACTGTATATTTTTTGTCATAAATTTTTAATTTCAACAAAAATATTTTGTATGACTTTCGGATACCTCAAGGGGTATAATGGAACGCTACACGTAAAATAATTTAGATTTTTTTTGCCATTCCTTTGAACTTAATACCACCCGATTTTAATGCTTTACGTTCCCGTTTTTATTATTTTTAGTCTTAATACACTTTTCGGTATATTTTTTTATGTTTCATATTTCATGTACTGCGGCATTACATCCATATCCGACGTATAATTAAAAATTAATTTAATATGCCCGTTCTGTGTATACATACTTTAAAAACCATAAATTGTGGAGAGCGCAAAGATCGAGAAAGGATCAGACACAAGTTAGGCACTGTTTGGTTTGTGTTACAATGAGAGCATTAAACAATATGAAAAATTGAACGAAAGAATTTTCTCGTTCTTTTCATATTTTATGTGGTTCGGTTACGGTCGAGGGACCGGGTTTTATGGAATTAATTTTTTTTGATTCATTTATGGTTGATTAGGCATTCGTTGATGCTTTTGTAGTGTTTATTGTTGAATTTAATGGCCAAATGAAATTGTTTCGGTTAATTTGTGGAGTGTAAATGTAACCTCTTGAATCAAAACAATTAACAGCTGCGATTTTCATCTCTTAAATTCAATTTTATCACGTGAATATAAATCCCTTTTTACGAGCTACTTTCGTCGCTTGGTTGTTCCTAAGCAAATATTACCTTCGCGTTTGTTTGATTAAGGTTTTGAAAGGTGTGTGTTTATACGTACGGCCATTTAATGCCATTGACGTACGGTTGAGAGATTTTGAAGACCTATGCATATACTCGAATTTATACCACACGATTATCATATACCAAGAGTCCATTAAACCGACTGTAGTGCAGTGATTGTGCAGTATAATAGCACATCGAACGCTGAATTTATTAGATTCAACACTGTCAAAAATTCAATTTGAACTGTTTGAACCATATTCTAACGACCATGAACTTATGAGTCGAGAGCACTAGCACCAAAGCCACGGGTTCAGACAAAATGATATGTATGACCATTTGATAACTCAATAGGGCTTAATATTAGATTTGGATGTTTCTTAACGTTTTAATAGAAAAAACTAGAATTCAACACGCTCCTTCGGTCCGCCAACGTGTGATTTTAGTAATATGAAAAGTAAAAACATAGCTAACGCCGACCCGTACGAAACACCTATTCGTATCAAAAGCCTTTAATGTGAAACTCTTCATTTCTCTTACTTCATTTTCTTCTCTGCTGAAAAACTATTCTTCCTTTTAAATCACTTACATTATCCACTCTTTGCCTTGTTATCATATACAATTAAATTGCCGGAGGCAATATAGACAGCCCCGTACGAAGTCAAATTTCATAAATTCCTATTTAAACAGCTATATACCGCTATATTTACCTATATTTCACTGTATATAAACATTTCACAGAGGAATATGCTATTATATAGCTCTATATGCCTGTATATAGCTCAATATAGCTGTATATAGGTATATATAGATGTCCATATATGGAATCCCTGAAACCCCTCACACTTAACACATTATTTCCATGTTAACAGAAACTCTCTAAGCATCATTTTTCCCACTTTATATCACTTTTAATAAAATCCAATATGGCCGCCGGCAGCCATTTTGTTAGGAAACCGAAAATAGTACCGACGCTTTACATTCGTTAATACCTTTCAAACAAAAAAAATCATGAAATTCGGTCAAAATTTACTCGAGATATTGACAAAATACTCCACGTTCACTGTACGGCCGAGTAGCCAGATAAGAGCTCACTCCAAGAGACCTAGCTCACGCTCCGGAGAACATAATTTCATAAACTTTTTTTCCCCTGATTGGTACGGTCAATACCTATCTAATAAAGCTAAAACGAACGAAATATGTTCACATTTGGCCGACCTACAAGCAAAAACTGCTTGCCGCCCTGTGCCTGTTTCACACCAAGGGGTCTAACTCACAAGTCGGTCATCCGATTTCCATAAACTTTTTTTTTGTCGATCGGTATTGTAAATATCTTTCATTCGATGTATCATTTACGAGTATAGCGTTTAAATGTCCGGAGATATCTTCGAAAAACCGTAAAGCACTTATTGGGCCCCAGCTCAGGAGGGGTCGATCCAAAATCACTCATCTTCGAACTTAGCCTGTCTTTTGACATTACCAAACGGGGAAAAAAAGAATTTTCAAAATCGGATGCGTTTTACTCAAGTTATCGTGCAGACAGACAGACGGACAGACGGACATTTTTTTTCTTGCTGATTTGGCATCTCTGGACAACCACAATATGTTTCCCCTTACTCAGGGAGTCCAATTCGACGTGTTACAAACGTATGCGTAAACCTATAAGACCCCAGTACTTCGTACGGGTCTAATTAGAAACTTTTTTCAGTCTACAGAAGCTTAAATCCTGTAATCATTTTGAATCATTGTTGCATTGTTTCGGCTTAACGCAACAGTTTCATTAGATTAAATTTGCACTTCTCTGAAATGGTTCACATTTAACCAATGTCAACCGATAGAAATCCCTTTAATCACCAAAAGCTGTATCCAAACAATAATACAAACCTGATGGATATCGCCGATTCTCTAACAAAGTCCGGCAAATAAACAAAACTGAATAATACCACGTTAATGTAATGACTACACCAATCGAATAAACATCATCTCGGGTAACTAACATGCAAACAAGTCGTAAAATTATATTTAAGTTCTGGCATTCAGCTAATATTTATTAATAATAACGATTCTCTCCTATCAATACATTAAATTCATTGCTTGTCCATTTTATCCTTATTCGGATAAAAACCATGCGAATCATAGACAAACGATTATTATGATGAGGAGATTAATGATTACCGACCCATATCTAATTTACGAAGAATTTCCAGTAGTTCCAATAAATTTTCCATCGGAAATATACATTTTTGCACGACCCATTCACGATGATATATACACTCTACGACTATGTAATTATTGTTACATTTTATTAATAATTTTGCAAACAATATACCGTAATTATACATACGCAACGTGATGAAATAAAAATTAATATTTTATGTAACCAAAGCCTTACAACATTGCCGAATTTTTATGACCCATAAAAGCAGGTCGTTTTCTGTATGTGGGGATATTATGGTAAAACAACTCGGAAAATGTCAATATGTTTTATACCACTTATCATCATTCATTGGATGTTTGTTCATTCATTCGTGAAAATGAAGAATTTTCATGGAAATAACGATGTTGAAGATTAGGCAAACAGTTGCTACACATAGGAATACCTTAGATTAACTGTTCAAGATTGCTTTTATCGAATCTGTCACAAGGTAAAAATTGCAGGATGCACGTGCGACGAGTCAAATTCGTTTTGAACTTCTATGTATTACGCGTTTGAGTTTAGGTTGAACCAACTCAGGTTCGGGTCGGATTCAAGTCGAACTCGATAATTTCAGGCTCAGGTCGAATTCGGGTCGAAAGTGAAATCTTAGTTCTGTTTCGAGTTTAGGTCCAATTCGGGTCAACCTGAATTGATACAGATGAACCCGCACTCAATCAGAACCTTCGCACTGCATTAACTGTTTATTCTGGTCAATAGAGACAAAAGAGAATAAAATTTAATCCGAGACTTTCCTCTGTGCCAGAAAGAGGAAAAGCCAACTGCAATCAAGTTTTGTGACTCAAGAGACGGGTTGATTCTCAATGGGATAAGCCAGTAAAAAAATAGAAGAAAAAGGTACGACATGTGAACGTGTCTTACCAAAAACTTTGCCAGTAACGTCATTAATTCACAATCGAAACTTCGGAACGAATAAACAGCAAAAACTGGTGCCTTAACTTATATCGAATATGGGTGAATTCCCAATTAAAACTTCATCCTTTTCTATTTCTACTTAAAAATGAATAACATCACAATGCCACGCCAACACATCGTTATCATCATCCCTTATTGCATTATAAAATCTATCGTTTCTACTGTAAATCATAACTCGTAATGAAACATCCTTAACTTAGTCGCTGGGGTATGTCATGAATTGTTGGTGCCGCATTCATAATGACGTTGTTGTTTCAAGCGGGTATTACTACATTAATAAACTTTTTATTGCTCTGTTTCGCATGTTATATTCCCAAGTACATACGTATACGAGGGAAGCATACGTACACACATTTCATCCCGAATCAAGCCGGAATCGCAATATTATGTGATGTGTTTGAAAGAATAATATGACGGCTTAATAACTGTGTATTATATATATATATATGTGATATTAAAGGGATTTTTAACCCTCACTGTTACAGTATACACGTCGAGCAATTGAAATTGTTTTGTTTCTGTAATACACTCAATATCTCAGAGCACTCAACAGCAAACGGAATGAGTAGAATATACATCATATATTACCTTGAATGCGACTATTTTTCTTGTAAGATTACCTCAGGGTGATAATAATCATATTATTGCATTTAAAGCCGGCAACAAATAGCTCTTAGCATTTAGCATAAGAAGTACAAATCCCTTCCAAATAATCTACTCTACAGGTTGAACAACATATTTCGCTCTTTCCGAAAAGACTGATTAATGGATGACTATGTCATCTGTCATCAACGATAATAAAATAAGCGATGACTGTTATGGCTAAATTTATATTAAGCTAATAAAGTAAAAGATTGTGTATGGTTTTGCAGCGAATGTTGAATCAAAAGAAGTAACAGATTCCATAATTGTGGTGATCGTATGCGCAAGCAAGAACGAAAAATCTGCAATGACAATTCTCGATCTAAGATGGATTGATGATATCCCATGATATCAGTTGATCTTGCGGGTAAATGGTAATCGGCATGAGCATTCTATGGTAGATTCGGATAATATTGTTTTAGGACGTGAGAATAAGCTTAATTTGGTTTCAGATGATATTTTATGAACCATTTTTCTCGTCATAGGAACACCTTTTATCGGTTTCGGAGTGGTGATGTTGTGTTCATAGCCAACATAATAATTAATATTTGTAGAGCTTACCGGAATGTCGAATTATGCCGGCTGTAGGAATCACAGTTGCAATATAGAGATGCAGCACACATTACCACCGTATACTCAGTAGAGCGATTTCGGCATCAGTTCTCTTTTCTCCAATCTATCTCAATTTTACCCATAAAGGCATTACAATTTCTTAACTTTAGCATCAAATATATATGATACCGTCCTCCCTACTCGAAAGCCGCTATCACCTATACGTAAAAATATCTCATTCCGAACAAGTTTCCTATTCTTTTTCGTAATAGAAAATCTTTAACATAAATCATTCTGAATCATTTGTTGTCCATTTATATTTCACACCCGAGTGGCATGAGTGGCATAGTGTACTTCACATAAGGTTTAATGACTTGTTGCTCGACAGTGTAGACGAGAATATTAAATTAATTGTAATGTATTATGATACTAAGTACCATGTTATTGAAGAGCTTTAATGGTAATTGAGGGCGTAAATTACTTCTACACTGAAAGATGCCCACTACAAATACCTACCTTTCAACTAAACCATCATGCTAAACATTGTCACTTGATCCAAACATATCTGGGATGTTTTCCAATTAGGTGTATACACATTTTCAGATTATATCTTTACTACATGTTGGGGTATTTATGTTGTGAATTAGGTCAGCTCATAGAGATTTATTTCGTCGACATTTCATTGTATAGAGGTAGGTGATGAAGTAAATTTAAAAGGAAAAATCATCATCGTTGTATGCCTTGTGATGTAAAAACGTTTCGAATTTATATTCAATCATCCCATTATTCCTATTTAGTTTATATAAATATTTACTGTTTGACCTATATATCCGTCTAAATAGGTTGGGAAACAATAACATGCGATTCTCAAATAAGAAAAACACAAATGTACGCTCCGGATATTTCTGCGAATTCGGCAAATTAACATACAGTCACATCATATTTTGTTTAACAAACAAACCAGATTCGGATTCATTCGAATTGAATTGTTTGCGTATACGCAAGAAATTGACGACAAAACAACCTTCTCGAACCTTCGGTCCTCGACCTAAATTTGATTTCGAAAAACGACTATTTAATGAAGCGTTGATTCAAGAAGAGTGACTACCATAAAAATCTACATTTTAACGAGTTCTCGTCCAGCGCATTTTTCATCAATCCCAAGATTTCGAAATTCAATACTTTGCCCAAATCCCCGATATTTTACGGATATTAAAACACCCAAGTACAATTTATGGTCAAAAACTTCTGTCTAAAGGTTCTGTTTTTCCCTTAGTCACGTTTTCGTATTATTACATTGTACAAATTATTAATTAAGACAGCTTTCTGTGTTAATTTGTTCACTGAAGGGGAGTTTCAACACGTTGACCCTTTTGCATAACAATCATTTTCGAGAAAAGCGTATAATAATTTCCATTACATAAGATTCTGTGCTGCTTTTAATTACCGACAATTTTCCTAGATACTTTTTTTCGTGTGAAGTTGAGTCGTTTTTTTTCCGAAACTTTGTGTATTAAGGTGAGTAGGCTACTCATGATATCGTCATAAAATCCGTACAATCATCGTACATAAATCAACAAATGGTTGATTGAAATACTGTATAACGGGCGTATAACGTAATTACCCTTCCAAATTTTGTCAATTCATATTAGAAATGTAATAACAAATTAGGTTGAACCGAGCCAACTCTGAGGGATATAAACATAGGAGATTATGAACAGCGAAAGCAATTTAAGCAAGTTATAGAATTTGATTTATTCGTGTGGTTCCAATTTTGAATGGCTCTAATGGTTAAACGAAACCAAAAAGTAGTTATTTGTTGCTATAGATACACACAATCGAATGGAAATTGTATTGTCCTTAATTTTAATCTCTGAATGTAAGGCTTCGACTTAAATGTGAAATTCTGTTCAATTCAAAAGTTACTTATTGGGGATGATTGTGATGTTGATATTGGCAAACAAATTAGTAGTTGGCGAGACAACCAACAGTATTAATAAAAACAAAAGATTCAGAAGTGGGATATTGATGGAATATTGTCTGATATTAGGGATCGCAACAGGTCGAATTCAGGTCATGCAAAATTAACTCAAACGCTTTATGGAGATATAGCAAATTGATCGAAATTATTATGGGTTGTGGTTAACTAGGTTTCTTACAGCACTACCTGATTTGCACGACCTTTCCGATCTGATCTGTTTTGAAATTGTCAAAAAATGTAAAATGTAGCCTCAATCACCAGGAAATTCTTTTCAAAAGCTTCATTGCGTTCAGTATGGACATCAGAATTTTATTAACAACGAATATAACTCAACTGAAATTACGAGATTGTAATATTAATTGATCATTGAATGATATATGACGAATATAGCAAATATGTCAATCATTAGGCTGTACTTGAAAATATGAGCCAATTCAGCTATTTTCCAACTAATACTTTCTTATAACAAAGCCCAAAGTGACTGATTGTGTATGGTTATATTTGCTTTTCCAACCATATACCGTCCAACATTATATTACATCCTGAATCAACGACACAGCACATTTTCATGTGAAATCGTAATATCATTTCGAGAAATGATAACCATTTCCGCATGGCATCTCAACAGTTCCACATTCTGATGTAGATACGTTACACGTACTTCTATATACACTTTTTGTTTCTTATAACCGTTATGTCCCACAAATTCACCAAGCCACTTTATTTTCTACACTTTCATGCTTTGCCATTGTGTATTATTATACATGTCATTTAAAATAAAAATAAAGAAAATGAAAAGTCTTTATTTTCTTGTTCCCATCCCGTCTCGTTTGAAGCATATGGATATATATATATATATATATATATATGAAAAAACGTTAACGTTTGGATTGTTAGCTCAACTGGTTTATTGTACAATACAATATTTTACCGCAAGTTGTTGACAAAAGCACTGTGCACCGCAACGGAATAGTTTTGTAATGGAACAACTAAGCTCACATTAAGTTTTCTTTAAACATTTAATTGTTAAAGACACCTCCATTTCGTAATTGCTACATCACAATGTACGTAGGGGTATTTGACGATTTTGTTCGGTCAAGTTTTTAGAAGAAAATTCAATTTGAGGAAAATTTTTAATGAATTTTGAGAAGCGAAAAAACCGATAAAAAAGTTTTACTTTCAAGACTTGGTGTGCTAATAACACGAAACAAATTGCTTGGAGTATGAAAGTTAATTTTTCATTTAAATTATTCATTTAATCATTTTAATTATAATCCAAAATGAGAATATTCTGTGGTGGGACGGTTTGCACATAACAGTAATGACCAAAAATATTTACAAATACATATCCTTAACTGTCAAGGGTTAAGAAAAATCTGAATTACAGAATAGTAAAATACGAGAAGACTGTTGATCCAAAGAATAAAAAACCCAGCTGTGAAAACTCTGGTATTATATAGGAATAGTTAAATGTACCGTGTCACATTAGCGAATTACAAGAAAATTGAAATTTCACTGGCTGAACTCAGTTTCAAAAATAAGATTGGCTGGATAATCATTGCCGAAAAGAATACCTTCTGCTCTCAACCTTACTTGCTTAAAAAAGTGATGCCCTGTGTTGGTAAGAAATAATGTCACGTGCGTTGGTGTGATATGACGTCACGCATTCACACGTAAAAATCGCACCGAAAATTCGATTCAAGTTCGTCTCCATTTCACATTTTATTTTAAGTTAATCTTTATTTCCTGAGTACCAATAAAATGCTTGCTGTATTAAGTACACGTGTGGCATTTTTTCCATTGTACGATCATCCATATTTTTATATTCTTACTGAATGGTTTTGTAAAAAAAAAATTAAAACTTTTCATTGAAGATTTGAAGATTTCCGAACCCCCACGTAGGCTTACACATTCGCAAAAAAAAAATCGTCTCAGAGAATCACTTATTTTGACAAAACCAATAACAAATTTAAAGACAAATTGAAAATTTTTTCTTTTTCTACTTTTCCATTTATTATCGCCAATGAATAATCAAACAAATAACTTGGTTTATCTTGTTCACTGAATTTTTATTATTTATTTGCTCAAATGCGACGCGTTAAAAAGTGATTCTTTGAACCAGTTACACCTCATTGAATTTTCATTTTCGCATCGAGTCAATAAATTTCATAGCACGATGATAAAAGTGATATTTACAACAAAAAAAGAATCAATTCTTATAGCCATTACAATGAATATTTTCCGATTGTAAATAACTCATTATAGAGTTAACAGCGAATGTCGATTCCGTTCAATTAGAATACAGATTCATTCGTTGGGGTTAGTAGAATAAACGTTCGGCAAAATCATAATTTTATTCAATCGAAACAATTAATTTACGTATCATTTGAGACATTCGTTCGATTTGTTCGAATCATTTTCGATCTAGTTCAGTAAGCATAACCTTACGTTTAAGGATTTTTGTAAATTATTTTCTGTACCACTGGGAATGGTCATTTCAACAAAAAAGAAACACCATCGAGCCTCTTAATTTATGGTTCGAATTGTGAGATTGAAGTGAACATGAACAACAAACATTTCGTGAACAACATTATGATAGAAAATCAATACCGAATGTTTGTCGATTAAGTAAATTAGTTTCGTTTAAGCGTAATTGTAATGCTTATTTCAATACGCCAAAGTACAAAGCTCAACAAACGGAAGTCATTTATGATATTCTACGTTAACTGCAGTATCACCTGAATTAATCATTTTGAAATAATCAGTTAATCGCAATAACCACGGAAAGAATTAATAATTCATTCGTTAAACTGTTTCCGATAATTAGTGGTGTATTTGATGATTACGCAGTTCAAGTAAGCTTTAAAATTAATTATGGCATTCAATATTTTGACCCCTTTCGGTGTTGACATTACTGAACTTGTACTGAACCATGTACATTATTTTAATCATTGTTGAGATCGATGATATAGTCAATATAATTTCTGTGCGAATAGTTCACCTTGACCAAGAAAGTAGTGCAACTGTTGAATGATTCTTACATTTTTAACAAAGCGTGTGCAATTAATTTACAAGGATTTATCGGTTTGGAAGGCCTCAACTACTTTATTTTTTTTGTGTTCGTATCTTAGTTGTTATAATTTCCATTTTCGATTACCATCCCCAATAGCAGGACATTCGTTTTGTTGTAACTTCATTGTCCAAACAAAAAACTGTAGAAGTGTTTTTAGTACATAATAGGGAAGGGAAACCGGTAAATCCATTACCGGTAATACCACATTACCATTTACCGGTTTTGTCGTTTTCTTTACCGGTTATTTACCCAAATCATAAAAACCTCAGAAAACTCTCTTCACAATTCGACTCGCAATTCGATTTTCTAATATATTATCACAGTAATTGTTCTATAAACTTTAAATTTGTTTAACAGAACTAATTTAGTGCACTTAAACGTCTAACTTAAAAACTTAATAGCGCACTTGTTTGCAAAGAACTAGTAAAGAGTTGCGAAACGATTTTCTAGCTTCTATATTGAAGAAAAGAGAAAGGGATGCTATTAAAATAAAAAAAAAAAAATCTGTTGGATAGCTTTTTTTAGGAGTTTTAAAACACTCTAACTTTCACTGTTAGCCGATTTAATCGAGGTGAGTTTTTATGCCCAAAACCCATAAGAAGTACTGTGCTAACATTCTACCCCATAGTTGTCCTAGTCTATACTATTTTCTGTAAAGTAACAGTAGAGAAAGGGTTAAGTTAAATTTTTCCTCTGCAAGGAAATAAAACCATAAAACTCGTTTTGAATTCGAACCGTATAATTCATAAAAACTCCACTGAAACTCCCCAATTGTGTGAAAATTAGTTTTAAAATTAAATGATGACCCGTTTAATTTGCTTGTTTGTGAAGGTAATGCTTAAGGAACTTAAACTATGCAATTTGGCTCGCAAACTTCAAGTAAACTTATTGAATTTCGATTATTTTCCTCATTATTTTCTTAGTTGATTTTTTTCGGTAAATTACCGGTTAACCGGTAACACCCCTTCGGGCCCTTCCAGTAATACCGATAACCGGTAATGCCAAAACCTTCCGGTTATCACTTCCCTAGTACATAATATCAGTGGACCAAAAAAAAAAAATTGGTGACGTCATAATCGGACCTGAAGGGGTTAATTTTACCATTTACATTTTCGTAACACGTAAGAAATACTCGTGTCGAAATAGTAGATATGATGTACACATTAATTTCGTCCTTACTTGTATTCGATTACACAGTATTACACAGGGGAATTCCCCATGCCTACAAAATTTCCATATTTTAGTGCTAGTATACAGTTCGTAAAACCACGAAAAATCGGGTTTACATCATGCTTGAAATACATTTGACAGGCGACTCATACATTTTCTGTCAACATTTTTCAATAACTTTTCAGAACATTTTTCACTCATAAGAGGTAATTCTCAGGTCTCTAGACCGGTCCATCATTTGCTAACGACAACGACGGCAGAAATAAGCGATGGGTTTTGGCTAGTTTCGTTTTGTACAACAAAACATCTGTTAAAACGAATGAAGTAAAGATTTACACCAAACATTAGAAGAGCAACAAATTTGCTGATTACAAATAAATTTTTGAATTTCTTTGGTTTACTTGGATATAAACTCATAGTAGCTAACCGGGCGAGTCCAAAATATGATGTTCAACCGAAATGTTATTTCATCACAATTTGCAATTAAAATTAAAATTGAAAAGTTCTCCAAAATTTTATGTCATTATTACGACAATAGTTTCTGATTCAAAATAAATCGCATACAGCTGTGAAATCAAATTAATTAGTTTCACAAATACACTCGACAAATTAATCAGGTGAAGTTAAATTTATGTCAGATCTGTGTGCACTTCACACATGATGAAATTGGAACTGGAACATATAATGACCCCAACATAAATGCGCGTAGATCGACTAACATTGTTTGGTTCTCGACAGGGCTTAATGTCATGCATTGTGATATTTTGGTATTGTGAACGAATCATTGATTAATAAAAAGCCGAGTTTGCAGGACGATACATTAACCCCTCAACAGCCGACATGTATATCCACTTTAAATAATGATGCAACAATCTCATTATATTTAATTATTACGAGAGCATCAATTCAATTCGCAGTTGAATTGTACATACCAATCATCAATTCATGCAACACAACTGAACTATACTCAATATTCATAAATGTAGACATCATTATACGTAAAAACAATACTTGTGTTCCTCATCCCCTAATTATATCATCACATCCATCACATTGTAGACCGTACTTTGTGTGCTACAAATTTTAAGCAAATATGTTGATTGCGCACAAATCTGCTGAGCAAATAAAGCGTTTTTCATTACTGCGAATTGATTGTAATGATGGGCAAATATGCCTACGACAAAGTGTTAACATAAAGGTAGACGGTTGCTCTTGGGTTCTCCGGGAAGGTTTCATAATATTATTATCCCGGGATGGGCTGAACAGTGATAGCGCGCTACAGTAGCGATATCAAACCAATTCGAAAATAAGGAAGATAATAAATAGAAATAGGATCAAATGTGTAGTGACATTTGGAGCATAAAAGCTGAGTAATTTCACTTGTGTTTTATACTCGCATGTGAACTGTAAATTATGCGACACAGAAGTTAAATTTTCTTCTACGATGCAATCTTATATTTCAAGGCAGAGTATTTTCGTTTTTGGTGTTGGTGTATAGCTTTTATCATCTGCTATTATTACTGCTCATTTTTGTAGCAAATTAAATGGGTGAAATCGTAGCGTTAGCGTTAAAAGATCTTTCGACATTCAGGAATAAATCATCATCATCATCATCATCACCAAACATTACACTGAATTTGTCACAATAAAATGCCTACAAGTTAGTTAGGCATTTGTACGTCGAATAAAGAATAACGTTTCCTTTTTGTGTGTTAATACTTAATGTGGCATAGCTTTCTTCATTCATTTTCTGAATATATTTGCATGCATGGAGTAAGTAATTTTTTCTTTAAATAAATTATTCGTTTTGAGTGCGTTATTATCATGTAAATTTGTTAATATTTTAGGAGATGATACAACAGAAGCAAGAAGATATACACTTCCAGATTACACACTTTTTCTGCCAGACAAAATTTTGTTTATTTATTTCGCAAGCTCTCTTCAAGTTCAAAACAGTGAGGTTTAAATTATAATTTGAAGAGGGTTGATTGAAAGATCTAATGAATGTGTGATGGGTGGTAAATGAAAACAGAAAACATATCTCCAGGGTATACAAATATAAATGAACGAATTAATTCGAGAATGCATTTCAGGTTGTTGTACGTTTTACCAACACGCTCCATTCGTTCAGTTTTTTAGTTGGTGATATTATATCGAGAGGGTGTACTGTCTGAGGGAATATTTAATTAAGTTGTGTTTTTCCCAGCAATTATAATAAAATTTCAAATGAATACAAGAAAATGTTGCGATTAAATTTGCACGTGTGATGAGTGAAAAGCATAAAGGTTACTGGTGTCTTTTTTGAGCTGGTGGAAATTCTGTTATTAAATTATGAAAGTTGAAGCAGCAGTGAGACACGCTAGCGTAACAAAATATTGAATGACAAATAACTCGTGTTTTAATGACATAATACCTTTACCTTCTAGAAACGGCAAGCAAATCGCGGTATAATAATTAAATCTGGAGCAGCAAAGACTTACAATTGTAATGCTGCCATATTATAGTAAAATTAATGGTTAAACAAATGAAGTAAAAGACTCTATAACTTATCTAGGCAACAAGTTAAAAAAAAGAAGAAAAAGTACCATTACAGCAGTAATTTTATATTGCTAGGAAGAGTAGAGGTAGAGAAAAGAATAGAAAATTGCTGCTGTCCAATTTCTTCTTTTGTTTAGCGTTTTGTTTCCCTGGATAAAACATTTTACCTAGTCTTTAACGTCATTTGTTTAACCACACCTTTTACTACCATTGTACGCCATTGCTGCCGGTAACAGATGATTATTGATTAGACATGTCTGAAAGATTATTAACAAACAAAAAAACGTTTAATTACAATCAGCCCATCAATTACAATTTTAGTTCGCGTAATGCCCTTCTTATTCACTTCAAGAATATGAAAGGGATTTTGCAGTATCACACATGAGCGATGTTAATCCAAAATTTGAAAATTCGAAAGGTATGGCTGTTCGCATTAACATAATATATTCATAACTCTATTAGATTATCAAGTAGCTTTCATAAAAGTTGTGATGAGTATTTCATCAGGAAAGTACATTTAGGTCTTAGATGTGTGCTCTAACATCTCTTTTCCGAAAAGCTTTTGAGAATGATTTCACTAGCAAATACTCTCATCGTTTTTGTTAACCACAAACCCACAAATAACAGAGGATTTGAATCGCAGGGACGGTACCGGAAACTGTTTGATGTACTTTGTTATACTTCTAAATTTACCTCAACAGATTTATTTCCAAGAAGATCACCTTTTATAGCCTTATTTTGAAATATGGGTTAAGAAGTTTGTTTGTACGACGAGTAAACAAAAGTTTATTGTGTTTGTAGAACAGCAAAAACATTAATGTCACCTTGTCAGTAGATACTAGCTAAATCTTTCTTTTACAATTATCCTAGCAAACAAACCAACTTCAAACAGATTTCCAACTGAGACAAATTTTGGTATAAAAGCTGTCAATGTGTTGTTAAAAGAAATGGTTTCTTTTAAAAAACGATGACGACAACGAAATAATGGGTTTTTAATATTTAATGAATGAACACCTTTTTGTCCTGTCCATGGCATTTCGTTTTACCACACTTCATTTAGTACAGAATAATTAATTTGAAAATTTTAATTAACAAAATTTGATTGGTAAACTTTACGAACACGGATTTGTTGAAAAACTTGCAAAGAGCCACAAAGAAATGAGCGCAACAAGTTAACGAGACAACTTGAAAGCAAGTATTCGATGTTATTGATACTTTTATCAAACTTGAACACTTTGTAATGCTTCGACATTACCTAAGGAAGTTGTAGGTTGAATCCATAAAAATTAAAATTAATTTTTCATCAAAATGTCAACCACATTTCACGTTAATTTTCAAACACTAGAATGTTTACCGGCAGTAAAGTATAGTGTAGTACCCGGCTTCGCTTGGGACTATTATATTTTTCATAATATTTAAATATTTTCTAAAATATTTTTGCGCGTCAAAAATAAATTTTCACGCGTGAAAAATGTTCACGAGCATCCTCAGTAGACGGTATGTTGAGTTTCTAGGTCTTTTCGTCTAGGTTCTATAGAGAGACAAACAAGCAGCCCAAATGTAGGCTACAAATTTGCCAAGTGAAGATTCCTCTTAAACTTTATATTATAGATACTATGCCTGTTCTTAATTGCTTATTTTTAGCGTCTCCACCACTGCATATAAGATATTCTTACAAAATATAAATCTTTAAAGTAAACTTTGCATTAAACTATCCACGAAGTCAATGAAGAAAAAAATGCAGGAGTATGTTATAAATACCTGCAGTAACAGTGTGTCTCATATTTTATCGTAACTTTACGTAACTTTACGTAACTTTACTACGTTCTGCTACAAAATAGTATTTTTCGTACCAAGACAGGAAATGACGTTTTGTGCATCGGACAACTGAAATAGACAAAACACATCAATTTACTTGAAAACATACACACTTCACATTCACCATATTAAATTTAATCAATCGTATAGTCATGGAAAAATTCATGCAATTCTTTTCCCGCACTATAAATCGTAAAGAAATGAAGTTTTTTCCCGCACGATATATAGTTCGGGAAAAACTGACATTTCTTAATGAAAAATCATGGCTAAATAGGTCGTATTTCAGTTGTCGGATGCACAAATTTGTAAATAGAGTAGTTTATAAGGCATTGAAACTTTGTGCCTCGGAACTTGTATACGAAATTGCAGTGGAGCTTGTAGCTGTAACTCGATTTAAAAATCTACAAGGTGCGTTTCAACAACTGTAAATTGTGTCTCCTTCATGTAAAAAAATCCAACAAAATTATTCTAAATTCAAGGAATGTATGTGGATGTTATTAAAGCTTATTCACAACTTGAATAAATTGTCGTTCGAATTGAACCTCGTTTCACATTTCGCAGGTTTTCTTTTTGCGTACACTCATTAATTTAAAATGTTCTTTTTTCACTTTATAATAAAAATGGGCAACTAATTTATGTTACCTTAATAGACAGTGTCATCCCAGTCGCTTACCCAAACATATTTAATATTCATCCATCCACTTATTACATTAAGCCGAGAGTGTGTCTTCCAAAATATAAGACAATATGCTTGAAAGCGAGAAGGAAATGTTTAATTCAAAATTATTTTTTTTATCTTTATGTATAATCTTATCTTTATTGAGTATACATCCAAAATGTTTTCCCAAATCTAACGTGTTTTTTACGTAGGATTTTTTTCTGAATATAATCAGATACATTGCTCACCATCAGTACATTTTCATTCATCTGCTTGCTCTTTTACTCACTACTTAATTTCTATTTCACCTTTGCGACGAACCCACTCGAAGGGAAATGGATACTTGACACGATGTTGAAAAATATTTTCATTGAATTATGGACGTTGAGCCAGAAAAATTCAATTACGGTCCTACTAAATAAATTAACTCAAGCTTGGAGGAAAAAAATTACCGTTTCTGGGTTATTTGTTGCACGTTGAATTCAAATGGCTTGATAAGGAAAATTTCGTGCTGATTTTATTTATTTCCTCATGGAATAGACAGTTTACGTGTCCGAATATGGTTGTAATATAACTGGTTGTCGTATAGTTTTGGAAAAAACATCAGCCAAATATTTGCGGACAAGTTGAGAGTTTGTGTTGAAGTTTACCTTTCGCAAACTTCTTCGTGCTATAACGTGGTGTGACAGTATTGTTTGCACAGACGAACGATTTCCTGATTTACAGAGTTAAAAGGTTAAACTCTTTCGATAGAATACATATTTTCTTAAATTTGTTAAATATTGAAAGTAAGGCTTGATTTCCACTTACCAAAAAAATACTCCGTGTGAGAGACAAAATTGATTTATTTAAATTTTTCCTATGTTTACTTGACAGCTTGCTCTCTCACGGAGCACTTTTTCATGAGTACAAAGAAAACCATACTTAAAGTTCGTGTAAAGTGAAAGTTTTAAATAGTTTTATTTAACGCATTCCCCTTTAAGGGCTGACATTTGGGGTATAGGAAAATGTCAGGATTCCGCCCATTCCAAGTTAACCTTTTCACTAACGGACTTACTCATTATTTTCTCGACTTTATCCGTTTACAGTTGACAACTGTATCGCAATATACACACGTTCTATCGATATTTTGCATCGTAATCGAATTTTTATAGAATTTTGAAGTTTGTGTAGAAAATGTATAAGGTTTGATCCATGCGAAGCTAACAAAAGTTGTTTAAAAGAAGGGATTTCGAAAAAAAATAAATTCTGTTGGTTCACTCTATTTTCCTCCGTGTAAATGTCAGATAATATTTAAATGCTTCTGACACAACATCTAAGTTTCGAGTACATTAACGCTGCAAACAAATTAACTTTTAAACTTATAGTCTGATAAATTAACCATAAGTGAAGCCAGAAAGACTGGAAGAGTATGAAATTTATGTAATAATTACCGACTACGAAAAATGGGCTATTCTGTCTGATGCGAAAAAACAGATGAACATTCATGTAACAACAACGGAAAATTTACATTCGAATAAAATATGAAATTGCCAAGTACTTTATGGTTAAATAAACGGGAAAGAAACAAAGTTCGAGTTACTTCGTTTCGTTGAAATGAACAAAAATAAAACAGAGACATATGCTTAGGATTATTGTAATTAAAGGATAGCTAAGTGTGGGCCGAATTATGTAAATAAATCATTTCGAATAAAATTTTTGGTAATTTACACTAAATCCTAATTAAACATTTCCATAGAGCAAAGGTATTTGCAGACGAATTGTCATTTGATTCGGTTGGTATTTAAGGGTCACACAATCGCCCTCGCTAATCATACAATTTCTTAATTATTCTGTGTTCGGTTGAGTGAAGCATTTATTATGTCTAATTTATGGGGAAAGAGGACAGCATGGAAATTTAATGCGGGCTTAAGACAAGAAACTTTCACATTCAAGACTGGTGGACCAGTTAATTGTTTGTATTATAATTCAGTTGATAGAATCTTCAAATTTTCTGCTTCACTTTGTCACACAGTAGCCGTTTGCTACTGTAGAGGCTATGTTTGCGTCATACTACACTCATTTAAATGTCATATGAAATTATAATAGGCACAACGGAGGATTGGCTCATTTCGTCAAGTCGACCGTTGGCTGTAAATTGTTATTGTTTTTTCTGAATTCAACGCGTAGTTTCAACGTCTTCCGGCGGGTGTGTGGATCATGATGGCTGTTGGTTTTATATCCATCGGCATTTCTGAAAATGAAGCAAAGTACAGTGTTGTATAACGGTTTTAAGCTTGATTCTCCGGTTTCATACTTACTTCGGGAACTGATATCCATAGCTGAACCCCTGATCTGTGTTGGCGACCTTGTGCAGGCCAACAGTACATTATATTCCGACCCGCATTAACGTCCAATATTGCCACCGGTGTGGTGATCTAACTGTTATGCACGGTAGAAAGCAGCGGACACCAACGCTTTAGGGATGGCAATCGGACCCGATGTCTCGTTTCTTTCTTCTCGCTTTTTTCCTTTCGGCTCGGAGATTTCGAATTTCATTGCATTTTTCGGTGCCAAAAGCCAGTTGTTGCGCCAATTTGGAGATTGCTTTTTGGCGGCAAACATATCGACGAAAACCGAGTTTGGCCAGAGATTTCGACAACATTACTTCGTTTAGCTCTTTAAAAATGGACAAATTGAACTGCACAAACGTATCGGCGTTTGCCATGCTGGAGGCCTTGTGCGGTTGGTTGTTTCTTAGTGCTTCAACCTTCTTCAATACAGGATTGGTGATCGCTCGGTATTTGGCGTTGAGGTTGTATTGGCCGGAGTCATACCTGTACGAAGAACTAGAATACCGTATTGTCGTCTCCTGATTGGTCGTGCAGTCTCGTCTTATTCCTGCAAATGACAGTCGGGCACCCGGATCCAGTGCGACTATATGATCAAACTCTCCGTTGTGCAGATCATTTCGAACGTTCTGGAGGAATTTGTCATCGCACATTGTACTGAGTCTTTTGCGTCGCTTCATCGACACAGAAACCGAGAACACCGTTGGTGGAGATGTACTGGTTGAATTTGTGCCCATAATCAACGCCATCGATAATATTAGTGGTTTCCAGCTTGGTCACATTGAATATTCTTCGCCAGTATTGGTCCGATTCGAGCTGGAAATCTCCGTATCTGAGTTGATGTATGCCATTCAAGAATTGTTGGAATGCTTGAGAATCTATATGGACGTGATGTCGTCTATTGCCCAATATTGGAAAAACTTTGAAGTTTTTCAGGTTGTTCAATCTGCGTCATCTCTGCAAGCGAAGCAGTACTGGAATATATTTCCACCAATGGCTGGATAACTGTCCAAAGCCTTCTGTGTGTCCCAGAACATTTTCCATTTGTTATGAACTTTCACTGGTTCAGTCGTCAAAATCTGCGTAAGCAGAGTCTGCTTAGCTGACTCATTCTAATCATACGAATAATGAGATTCAATCAGACTTGATATTGGTCCTATGACAATATAATTCGAACGTTCGAGTTCAACTTGCTTTAATTGATCAATTAATATAACTGCTTTATTATCAAAGCACAACAAAATGCTTTTCATATAAGCCATTCTTTAGCTGGTGGCCTATCAATCTTTTGTGACCTGGAATCTGACATGATTCACAAGTGCTCAACTTTTGTTCGCAAATTTGATTAGTTTTATGATTTAGAATGTAATTCGATCGAACGATGAACAGAAACAAGTAGTTAATTGAACACAAATGATGTTTTTGATGAAATGGAATGATTATTTTGCGAGACTAACGACCAATCGAAACATTAAGCAGTTCACTTTACGTACATAACCTCACAATTAATTTTTGCAAGGGAATAAATTGAAATTTGAAACCTCCCAACATTTTGTATAGAACTAGACCAACTATACACATTTTAGATTGATCAAACTTGGTGCTGTTTGAACTCCTCAATTGACGGAGTCGCAGATTTTTTCATTTTAACAGTTCATTAGAAAAGTATGCAGATCGTCTCACTTTGGCCGAATTTCAATTCTACCTTGGCTGCAGCAACAAAGTACTCGAAGCAGTTACAGCCAACTTACTTTACATTAATCCAGTTTTTACGGTTACAATGATGAATAAAACAGGCACAAATGTTGCAAAACTAAGACGTCCGAACGAATTGCGAAACTGTAGTTGAATGTTTTGGGTTTTATTTTAGAACAGAAACTGACGACCATGACGACTGAACCGAACAATGGGACACGTGTTAAAATGAATTTCTAGTTCATTCTCTTTTAACATTAACAAATAAATAAAAGGCGCCAAATATTGTAAAATCGATATTGGGATAGATTTGTATTTTCTTGCAATTTTTTTACCCGCATTTAGTGCGAACAGATTTAAATACTATTTATCTCCTGTAATGTCATAATATTCACAATTTGAATGTCACTTTCAGAATCAAAATGGGCTAGATTTAAACACGTCATTCACAGAACGTATGTTTATTAACTGAAAATATCGATAAATGGTCATTTGCGCACGGCTAACTTCGATATTTCACATTTATTCACGGAAAACTTCGATAATTTCTCATTAATTCACCGAAAATTGACAAATTCTTGACAGTATACTAGATGTGTGTTTTATTTTTGGGGAATATGAATGAGTGGTGACGGCGTCATGGCGTGTTTATGTTTCAGTTTGATTTTTTAAATTTGGTTTTTATGGTGATTATGACATTACAGGAGATAAAACCTTGTTCCTAACACGATAGTAAATGGGGGTTTTGCGCACACGATGTGTTGCCGAACTCGCTTCGCTCGTATCGGCAATCTTACATCTAGTGCGCAAAACAATCACATTTACTACCTTATTATGAAAATAGCTAAAATATAAATTTTTTCCCCTTCTTATCCTTTTCGATTTTATGATTCAGGAAAAATCATGTTGAATTCGGGATGACTTTCAATGTCTGACAGCCGTTTGCGTCATAATGGGAAAAACGAAAAACGAATTTAGAAACTGTTCAATACCTAGCCTTTGCTGCCTCATATAATAGTGTGTGGCAAAACCGTCAAAACGAAGGAAGTAATAGATTTTGTAACAAACATTGAGTGATTTTTCTAAAAACAGATCTAATGATTAAAGTGAAAGTTTTTGTTTGTACAAAACCATAGCTCTGCTTCTAGCATGAACATATAGGAAATTTTTGGAAATATTTACTACCTTATTATGAAAATAGCTAAAATATAAATTTTTTCCTCTTCTTATCCTTTTCGATTTTATGATTCAGGAAAAATCATGTTGAATTCGGGATGGCTTTCAATGTCTGACAGCCGTTTGCGTCATAATAGGGAAAAACGAAATTTTCGACAAAAATACAAGCATAATCATTGGTACTACACAAATATGAAATTTTAATATCAATCAGTACTTTCGTTGCTTTACAGTTGATGCGGAAGGAAAAAAAACAAATAAAAGTTTTTATTTGAAATTGTTCAGGCAGAAACTGTTTGAGAGTTCATTTCAATGAAGTTCAACAAAGGGAAACTGACTTAGTTGCTTACTACAGAGAAGATTCTTACAGCAAGATTTTTTATATAGAAACTTTTTTGACAGTTCCAATTTTGAATTTTGGCTGCTCATTTCCGCACCATAAAAATGTAGAGGTGATTAGTTGAAAATTGCGTTGTTTTAGCACCGTTTGCAAAATTACCCCACGCCATTTGAGCTTTAGTTTCCCAACATCATTTTTCTTCCTATGGTACATAGCCAATCATGCAGCTAATGTAGTCAAAGTAATAGACTCGATATTTACTGGATAGGTTGTGAAAAGTGTAGCGACAAAATACTCTCTACATTCCATGTTCTTTACATTATTAATTTTCTACCTTTCCTACTTACTTATTACATTTGTTGTTAACACAATCAAATTAAAAAACTGAACACCGAAGCCATTGAAAGAGGAGCGATAATAAGTACTTGCACTGCACTTTAATGATTAATTATCGAACTAAATTTATATAAAGTGCACACCGGCAGCAACACAAAACCCGTGACTTGAAACTGAATTTTACTAATTTGCCATAAAATCATCCTTAAAATACAAGGTGCTTTCACTAATAATATCATCATAACACAATAAAAATTATGTTTATTGGAATGGTGATGGCGTTTCCCTAAAAGTTTTTCAATTACTTCTCTGTAACGATTTTAACGATAGCACGGACGGGTAACATTTTGAAATGGAATTTTTCAGATATTGTTTTTACGCGGTCGATGCTGCTTTTGAAGTACGTGAAGTCACATCTAATCATCTGTTATGGACATAAACGACAACAATTGTCTTAAACTATTGTGCCGTTATATCGCAAAATGAACCTAAATCGAACATCAGGCTAATCGAAAGAAGTAACAGATTCATTGATTAATATGATGATCGCGATACGCTTGCCATTTGTAGAATTTTCAACGAGGGGTTTCGTTCGGAATAACATTATGAATAAATATATTTACAAATTATCTAGGGTTGTCTCAAGCAATAAAAGCCAGTTACTTAGACAAGGTCTCATGGTTCCGATTTGTCGTTTAAAAACATCATAACAATAGCATAATATAAATCTGTAAACATCCTCGACGTAACAGTCGTAGATAAATATTTAAACTGGAAAGCACACAATGTCTTTATTCTGCAATGAAAAATTCAGTTCTTTCGTAACCCGAAATGTGGGCGAAAATGCTAAATAAAATGTTGTCGGGACAAAGTCGCTGCTTTCGTTTTGTTACATTTTATTGTACTAGTGGTGCGCTCTTCGAATGAATGGGTTCATTCTATATTAAGAAGTCTAATTTATAAATCAGGTGAAGTAATGAAAGAATAATAAAAAATGTACGAAAATTACACCCCGGAGGCATGTTACTGTGACTTATGAATGAAAATGTCTGTAAATGGTACTACGCATAGCCATAATAAATTTACAAATTTTCGTTGCTAGAAAAAAAGACCAGCGAATAAAAGAAGAGATATTTTTTGAATGAATAATTTATGTGTTCGTTGTGTTGATGCTTACGAGCTAAATATATATATATAAGAAGCCTGAATAAAACAACCGAAAAATGTGTAAAGCTTTCCATTACATTCTTTTATTGTGGGCTACCGACGTACTTCTCGTAGAAAGTTGTACCACATGAAAATTCACATTTATTTTGTTAATTAAAAAAACCAACAAAAAAAAAGTTTTTCAATTTTTTGCATGTGGATTGAGGGGTATTGCATCAAAGTACGGATCTAATTTAACGTTGTCCTTTTTTCTCGTTTTGCTTTCAGAATGAACACATCACGAAACTGGTGCACACTACTCTTAATCTTGGGTATTAGTATGCTGCTCATTTCAGCCGTAGAATCAGCACCAATGTCCAGGTAGTTGTATAATTTTACGAGTTGTTTTTCTTGCGTACAATTCACCATTAAAGTGTTAACGGATTTTTAATTAATTTTTTTATTTTAAATTTTAATCTTTTGTTGTTGCTATGTAGTCATTGCAGTTTAATTAATATTAGTCGCTACATAAAAATGCATCACGTTTTAATTGCATATGGAGATTATGAACTAATTAGCCAGATTAAGTTCATGGAACATTTTTAAGTCCATAATTGAAACATTAAGAAAGACAAGTTTGCATTATGGGCCTCTTTAGTGTCATCCGGTGATTGGGAGAGTATAAATCTGTGTACATCACCTTATTAATTCAAATGAAGAATGTATTCGTGCTTGTGTGTCCTTTTTTGAGGAGGCAGAGACTCTTATACTCTTAGACTCTATTTTGACAATTTTGAGAACTTGTAAGAAATTTCTTTAAATAATTTAAGAATAAAAATTGCGAATGCTGTCATAGGACAAGAAAATACGAAAACACCATTGTCCAGAGTTGGTTCACCCTCGGGACAAGAATCAGTCAACGTTTCGATTATTTAGAAACTGTTCAAGACCTAGCCTTTGCTGCCTCATATAATAGTGTGTGGCAAAACCGTCAAAACGAAGGAAGTAATAGATTTTGTAACAAACATTGAGTGATTTTTCTAAAAAACAGATCTAATGATTAAAGTGAAAGTTTTTGTTTGTACAAAACCATAGCTCTGCTTCTAGCATGAACATATAGGAAATATTTGGAGGCTTATACAATCAAAATAGGCCTTGCACTTTCTCGTAAAGAAATGATTCTTGGTGTGAATAAAAACAAACAACCAATACTCTATCGAGAGGGTATTGACACGTGCACCATACATATTCGAGATTTGGAGGCTTTTTGACTTTCGAAAAATAAGTGTTCGGGCTATGAAAAAAAGTTTAGCGTTTCCGCGTTAAAACCTTCAGCTTCGTCCACATATCATGTAAAAATCGTCATACGATAGAAGAATGTTGTTTACCCTAACACCACACTCATAAAAATCATTACAATCGGACATCGGTTTATATAATATTTAGAAATATTAATGATATCGTGTGCACGAAATGACCTATGTTGACTTTCTATCTGTTGTTCTATCCAAACTATCTGTTGTAATGTATATAAATAAGTAGGTGAAACGTGCTGGTCAGCTGAATTAGAGTTACCCGATCAAACTAAATTTCTTTACACAAAAATAAGTTGAGCATACTCGTGTAATACGAGTTATACCCTTCTTTTCTTTCGAAGAAATTGTGTTTTCCTTTATATACTCGGGTACGTGATTCGTCTATAGTTTTATTTGTAACGTCATATATGGTAATCCTTTGGGTAATAAACAAAAACTTTCAAAATTCCATTGGAAACAAAATATCCATTCTTTTTACAATGGCCAGCCGAAAACCTCATTTCTCAATACGTTCCCGTGAAATTGGATTACAATAAATTAACCCTTTATTGATTCATGTGTAACTTTCGATGGTATTCAATATTTTAAAGCTTAAGGGAGCGTGAAGCGATGCTGAAAACGGTAAAAACTTGTGTGGATTACATTCCACAGAAACGTGTCGGAAATACAGAAAGTATTTATTAATTCAATTTTTTGCACTGTTTCGTGTTTTAATGAAAAATGACGGTTTTTATACGGAATCAGTGCACCTTTTAAATCTCCATAGATCATCGAGATGCTCTCAATTATTTTTTATTGTTACAACAACCCTTTTCTCAATCGAAAGATAAATAATGCGCTTACTTATTCACCTTAATCTCATGGTTACGTGAACTTTAACAAAATAGAAGAAATAAAACTCTGAATGGATTCGTTTCCCGTAGAATGTTTTGCCATAATAGAATATTATACCAAACACGCGAAGAGTCACATAACAGCATTTCCTTGCTATTTGAATAAAAAAAAATATCCGTTTATGATGGGTTTTGCAATATAAATATTTGCATAATTCCAATTTTTTTTCTTTCACCCTCACCGTTTCTGTGTACACGTTAACAATGCAGGTGTGTATATAATAGACATGAAATCCAATACAATTTCTTTATGAGCTTCATTCTGTGGATTTCTCAACAAACGAATAAAAAGATAAATGTATCCTCAGAGATGTATGGGTTACTTATATTTAGCACGAATCGGATTATGTTCTTTTCATCAAAGTCTATACTCTTCAGACAATCACCTCACATGTGATGAAAACATCATCGATTCTTACAATCTCGTGTGAAAATGAAAAACAAGAAAAATATCTGTTGATACGGTTGTAAGCGTATAATATAAATACAGAAATTGGGAATGACACGAATGGTCTTCAAAGCTATTTTTAGTACGTGCTAAATGTAATAGGGCTCAAAATTTGGATCATTTAAAAGCTTTTAGCAATGGAATTTAATGGGGTTAGATCCTACAAGCCTGACTTACAATAATCTGTTCACATTGAACGATATTGTCTAAGATAGCACACATGTAGGTTAGGTCCTAAGGGAATCAGTCAGTTGGATGTTTTGTATAAGTAGGGTTGGACCCAATGACAAGCAGTGCTATAAAGAAGCTCGTAAGACTGATTTTTGAAATTTAAAAATTTTCAGCTGGTGGCTATCGCCCAGAATGGATAGTCCGAGACTGTGTTTATGTAAGGTATAACTGATGGTTTTGCTCGAGAAAAGTGAGATATCCTCTAAATGCACATGCGGGTAATCCAAATGAGTCTGAAACTTTCACTGCACACTTTTTTCTGAAACTGAATATAATGTTTGGCAGATCTATCAGTTTCCATTCCATCTATTGTTCGATAGATGTTGGTTTTGTGATTTAAAGAATATCTCTGCTGAAATTTTGAAACTTCGTTTACGAAGAAATAAAAAGAGAAGAGAAAATTCCATTAAATTTTTTTTCACTGCCAAAATTTATTGATATAATGCCGAGGATTCAATAGATTTTTGGTATGACTGCCGGCAATTCGCTTCTGAAACGTAGTTTGATTCAAATTTTTCTATTATTTTCGTCACTTTATCGCTATTTTATGGCTGTTCCTTATTGGAGGAAAGTAAAAGGATTTATAAAAAGACAATTTTGTGTTCAATCATGTCACACGCGTTTAATGCATTCCACGTTTTTACAATTTAAAGTGTGTTGGAACTATAGTGGGGAAAGTATCATACGCCACTCAAGCCCACACGTAATCATTATTGAAATTGAAACAGACCAAAATGGTCAAGAAAATTTCCATTTATTTACCGGTATTTACTGATGTTTACCCAAATTTACCAAAAATTTACCGATAAATTTTAATAAATTTCGGTAAATAAATTATTTACCAATAAGAGTAGAAAAGTTTCAATTCTGACTCGAATTAATACGCAAAAAAGTTTACACGTAAAACCAATCATTCAATAAAAAATTATGTCGAAGCACCCCAAACAGTCTATCATCTGCCAGATTCATTTGTCTAAAAAAAAAGTTCTCCAATCAAAATGGAGCGAAACCAAACGGTATTTTCATTTATCATTTTCCATCTCAGTAGATCGTAAACGAACACGAACGCTATCATAACATCAAACTCAAATTGCAGGTATACATAATGTAACATAGTGTTTGAGTTGGTAATCTCGTATCCAACGTAATTCGAAACATTCAGTTGAAATTGAGGTATTGTTTTTGTATTTACTACTAAAATACACCGCTTTTCAAATGGAATTTCGTTTTTGAGGTAAAAGTTTATTTTTATTTCAAATGCAATGTTCGGATGAATGAATGGTGGCAGGTAGGTTAAAGTTGATCATTCAACAGATTAAATGTAAATCTGTTAAGTAAAAGTATAAAAAGCAAGTGCAAGGTGGTCAACCTGTTTTTACTGAAAACTGCATTAGTTGTGGAAGGTTAAAAACTTTATGTCAACCACAGTACATGTAAAAGTTTGTCCTCTGCTCAATTTGATTTGACAAATTTTCAACGAAAGTTTCATTTTAATGAACGATTTGCGGCAATTCTACTTGCTTTCACCCACTACTAAATCTTCATTAAAATGCATGTAAAAGTTCGATGAATGTTTTTCTAGCCAGCTACCGCCGACACAATAAGGGAAACAATTAATTAGAAAATGGTTTTTGTAGGACAGATGTGTACTCGTAATTTAAATGGAACTCTTGTTAATATTCGTTGCACGCAAAAATTTTGCAATTGACTCGCGATTTTCTATTCCTCTACTCCTGAATATGGCTCCAAAGCTCACAAATCGAAACAAACGTTTTCAATTCAACTTGCGTAATTAGACTGCAATGGGTAAATATGAACGGATTAGTCGGTTCGACCGTTAGTATATGTACATGGAACCAGCCAATTCTGTTTGTCGAGTATGGAAAACGCCCCTATTGAAGTGTCACTGAAGACGTCAGACAAAGTTAAAAAAAATATTAGACCCGCCACACACCCAACCGTATTAAGTGTTATAGCCATTCTTTTCCGTGGGTAGAAAACCCACGGAAAAGAATGGCTATAGCACTTATTACGGTTGGAATGTTAGGTGCACATCATCAAATGTCTCTCCCACAATTCTACTTTTCGCTCTAAGCCATACTATTCAAGAATAACAAGCATTATCACGTTCTCTCACAGCATAATTTTCTAATAATAACATTTTTCATTCCATTGCATTTTCTTATGTCGCGTCCTTTTGTGAGGTCAACATTTATATGAATGTTTGCAGTTTGGTTTGTGCTATTTATTTGTGGATAAAAATGTTCAGATAACTGAACAATGCCAATACGCAAGGGATTCCTTTAAAACGACAATGCTGCAATTATCAAAATTTACATTTTTTTTCTCTCTAAATGTTCACATCACAATAGGCACTCGAGAAATTAGAACAATAGTTGGAAAGTGGGTTAAGACATCACTTTGTTGGTGGAGGTTATTACTTTTTCTGACATACCATCATAGAAGTAGACTATTTAGTTCAAGGAATGATTTGTCCCAACAATTACATCAGCGGTGACTGTTTACATTTTCTTACTCGACACGCTGTTTGTAATACTTAAACGGTCGTTTACACTTAAACAATCCTTTTATTTAATAAGTGCGGTCATCGTGTTCCAGAATTGTTATGCAAGTCAAGTCACCATTCCACAATAAGTATTTGATTTCATGCCAGACCTAACGACAAAAATAATTTATTTCGGGAACCCTATTGACATTTCCCATTAATGAAATAGGTCACAACAGGATGAATGGAGGCTTGGACAATATAAACGAATTAAATGGCCGTATGTTATTAAAAACAAAACCGCATCGAACATATAAAATAGTTTCATTTTTCAAAAGGAACCTATTAATCATATGATTTAAACTGTTGCTGTGCTGGTGTTAGCCTGATTTGATTCGAACAATCAATTTCCTGTTTGAGGCAATAAATTTCTTCAAACATGTTATATAAAATTAGTGGTAGGGTAAAACTTTCGGTAGAAACGACTAGTCATCTGCTATCAGCAACAACGACAAGAATAGGCGATGAGCCGTGCACAGCGGACTCTTATATAGAGTAATGTACGATACAAAACATTAACCTGTCACAGACGGAAAGCATCATAACTTCATAACAGTTTTACTGTAGAAACTATTACTTCATATGATCGTAGATTGATTTCAGAAATCTTTTACTTAATTTGTTTTGAACATGCTTTTTGCTATGTAAGACCTCATCAGTCAGAGCTTGTCGTTTATTCTTGCTGTCGTTGTTGATAACAGATGACAGCCGTCTGCAACAGGTTACAGTAACAGATTTTACTCAATATGCCCCCGGGAAATGAGTCATTACTTTATTCACATGAACGTTAAAACTGATTTCCAGTAGAATTAGTGAACATTACTGCTATAAGGCTGTATATAAGAGACGTGTACGTATACGAGCGCTTGCGCGAGTATTAAAACGAGCCACTTATATACAGCCTTACATCAGTGAGGTATCTTATCGCAGTAGGCAAACATCTCTTTCTTTTTCTAGTCATAATTTTGCTTGCAAAACCTTTAGCTCTCTAGGGTAAATTTGTTTACTCTTATGTACGTCGTCTATATAGTCACAATACACACACACCGTATGCGATAATAAATATTATGCACGTATGACAACGCGGTCGAGGCTTGCCGAGACGGCTTGCCATACGTGCATATTCTTTTTTATCGCATAAGCGAAAACGAGACAACAAGATATGCGAATGACACTTTGACAATTTACAGAAGTATAATGTTTGTTTATATATCCTGGGTGAATAATTTTTTCGGGGAATCACACCGCGTATGCGATAATATATATTATGCACCTGTTGCCAAGATTGGTATTTTGACGTGTAGTACATTATTGCCCTAGCCGAAGGCGTGGGTCATAATGCCTACACGTCAAAATAACAGTCTGGCAATAGGTGCATATCATATTTTATCTGTCGAGAACAGATATATCGAGATAAACAAAAACTCCCTAGAGGGATAAGCTCGAGATTATCGTTCTAGAAAGATAAAATAACTTACGTAATTCTATGGAACTTTGTATTTTGCCTTGTTTGGTTGCATCCATCGACTTAGGCTCGAGCTGCAAACGCCCCATCTGACAAAGTAAAAATTTCCAAACCAGAATGTAATCGACTATAGTTTCAGTCACTCGGAAATACGTTACAGAAATGAACTAATAGTAACGATTTTGTTGCCGTTTCTAAAAGTCGCATTAGCACTGTAGAAAATATATTTTTGAAAATCGACGGGAAATTTGTTGTAATGGAATTTAAAATTATTACATTTCGTAGTTCGGAAGAAAAAAGATCGACAGTCGGATATTTGTAAAATCATCATTTGCTCTCTCTGCCACACTCGACGTTCAAAGTATGTCAGAACGTAGGAAATAGCTACAGGGAAAAAAAATCAAGCGAACATTTTATGCAAAAAAATAAAATCGGGATTTCAAATAATTCCAATATGTAGTCATTTTCTTCGTATAAACGAGGCATAAAGTCTGTCATATCCAGTATACATAGGGAATGTAGAGTCTGTTTAAAATGTTCATCGTTAGACAAGTGCTTTCAGGTGAATTTCCTTATCAAGTTATTCTTTTTACCCATACATGTGTAGTAAACATTATTGTATATTGTACGTACGCTTTAAGGATTTTTCCATTACGTCCTTTTTTCTGCGTCTTCGTTCAGAAATAATGATATGAATAAGTCACATAAAATATGAATTACCAAAGAATTAACTTATCCCAATTGCTTTGAAGTAGGTCTTTGATACGTGTTTGATGTGATCAGATTAGAATAAAGGATAAGTGGGGTACTATGTACTCATAAAACAATGGCTTTTTATCATTAAATATTTGTAATATATGCTTATCTAACGTGATTGCATCCACATCCAGCACACGTACCATGGAAATGATTTATGTTTAACATTTTTGTTGGTTACAGTCAAAATACCGGATATTATGGAGAGCGCGTAAACGAGCAACCTGAAGACGTACTTATGGAACTGATCGCTAGATTTGGACAGACGATAATGAGAGCAAGAGACGACATGGAAAAGTGAGTACAATATTACTGTTTGTAGCGAGGGGTAACTCACTTCTAGATTAAATGGATTAAATGGATTAAATGGATTAAATGGATTTAATGGATTAAATGGAATAAAAATTGGATTAAATGGATTAAATAGGAAAAAAGTTCATTTTACCAAATACTGTAAAAGTCTTAAAAATTGTTGATTTTGATCGAACCACGTACTACAACTCATACTACAATGTTAAAAAGCGAAAAAATCCACTTTTAGGAGTTTTTGGTGTAAAGTGGATTAAATGGATTAAATGGATTAAATAAATTTTATACCATTTTTCACAAAAAAATTTTTCCTATACCTCACGAGTACTTAAACGAGCTGGGGCTCGTGCAAATCTATTTTTCGCAATTACTTTACAAATTTTTCAGGTCGGTAGCCTAATTATTTCGGTAAAACTAAAATTTTTTTTTTGGATTAAATGGATTAAATGGATTTAATGGATTTAATGGATTAAATGGATTAAATGGAAGTGCGTCACCCCTCGGTTTGTAGGTCAATCCCTAACGGTGTACCTTCGGCACTTTAGTATTTATGACCGCATAAAATGTTATATTACTGGTTGAAAGTCACTCAATTTATCGAACCAAATGCGACTAAAAAGCGGTTATGTCTTCTGTCGAACGTTTCGTAATTTTATTATTACATCATCAGCGATGAATGGCTAAAAAGATTTTTATTTTTAACAAAATATGCTTTAGAACACTTGTCTTCTTTGATGAAATATTCATGTTCCAGACCAAGGAAAGGCATCAATTTGAGATATTCAACACACGAAGAGAAAAGTATTGGAAGCGTTACATATCCTCACTCAACCGAATACGATGAATTTCAGAAGAGATACGGAAAATATAAGCTTACTAAGTTAAAAGCTCCCGGTTTTTTCCATTTTTTACGAGAATTCATTTCGCAATTGTTTTGTTTTTATTTTCTCCACATCATCGTAACGTAGTTCGTTCATTAGTCAATAATTGTCAAGTACAGCGAAACCGCAAACATTGAAAATCATTTCTGTTCACCGATTTTCATTTTGTAAGTTTTATCCGTTTGATTCGATTTTCGTTCTCAAATATTTCATCAAAGAAGACAAGTGTTCTAAAACATATTTTGTTAAAAATAAAAATATTTTTAGCCATTCATCGCTGATGATGTAATAATAAAATTACGAAACGTTCGACCGAAGACATAACCGCTTTTTAGTCGCATTTGGGTCGATAAATTGAGTAACTTTCAACCAGTAATTTCTCATTGCCACGATCAAGAAACGTACCAATTCTTTTGGTTAACAAACATAAAATGTTATGTTTTATGTTCCTGTTTATAGCAAAGTGTATATTAAAACCAATGAAGTAGAAGATTCTGTACCAAACATTGGGTGAAAAGATGTGACAGATTCGCTTTGCGAAAACTTATTATATGTTTTATAAAATCCAGATTAAGACATGAGGGTCTTACAAATTATCAGCTAACTCGTCAACCATTCAACTCCTCCAAGTTATTTGAAATCTAGCCCCGTATCTACCATTTAATTTTGCGATTTCAATATCCGTTCTCTAAAAAGGATTTTTATGATCCTACAACAATGGATGAATTCGTTGTCTGTAGAAAAATAATTTAATGAATATCGGTAGTGCTATAACAACCAATCAATTAAAAACAAGGCATCAGAACAGTCGGAGCGTTTGCTACGACTGAGCCCCGTACGACCCGTAAACCTATTTAGCCCGAAACCGTTATACGTCCATAGCCCTAATAAGCCCGTAACCCTTATTGCGTACTTGACATCATTGTCTATTTTTGCAAATTGTAAACTGTAAGCGTTCATCTTTAAAATTGCGCTTAGCGCAATTACAAAAGCCCGTACGAAGTACTTCTCAAGTATAAAACAAAAGTTTACGATGTAATCTTAGGAATCCGAATTTACAACTTTTTTTTATCCCAATTTTCTTTCGGTATTGAATTATCTGTCAAACGAAACAAAAAGTAGCAAAATCTGATGAAATATACTCGATTTATGTGCAAAAAACACTTAGGGCCGAGCAGCGGCCTTAGTTCAAGGGCCCAAATTTGAAACTTTTTTCGCCACGTTCTTTTCTGTATTATATTACCTTCCATAGAAAACTAAATCTAGCAAAATCGGATGAGATTTACTCGATTTATGTGCAAAAAATACTTAGGGTCGAGTAGCGGCCTTAGTCCAAGGGCCCAAATTTGAAACTTTTTTAGCCACGTTCTTTTCGGTATTCAATTACCTTCCATAGAAAACTAAATCTAGCAAAATCGGATGAGATTTACTCGATTTATGTGCAAAAAACACTTAGGGCCAAGTAGTAGCCTTAGTCCAAGGGACCCAATTTGAAACTTTTTTCGCCACGTTCTTTTCGGTATTCAATTATCTCTCAAACGAAACGAAACAAAAACTAACAAAATCGGATCAGATTTACTCGATTTATGTGCAAAAAACACTTAGGGCCGAATAGCGGCCTTAGTCCAAGGGCCCAAATTTGAAACTTTTTTTGCCATCATTCTATTCGGCATTCAATTATCTCTCAAATGAAACAAAAACTAGCAAAATCGGATGAGATTTATTCGATTTATGTGCAAAAAACTACTTAGGGCCGAGTAGCGGCCTTAGTCAAGGGCCCAAATTTGAAACTTTTTTCGCAACGTTCTTTTCGGTATTCAATTACCTTTCATAAAAAACTAAATCTAGCAAAATCGGATGAGATTTACTCGATTTATGTGCAAAAAACCCTTAGGGCCGAGTAGCGGCCTTAGTCCAAGGACCCAAATTTGAAACTTTTTTTGCCATCATTCTATTCGGCTATCAATTATTTCTCAAATGAAACAAAAACTAGCAAAATCGGATGAGATTTATTCGATTTATGTGCAAAAACGACTTAGGGCCGAGTAGCGGCCTTAGTCCAAGGGCCCGAATTTGAAACTTTTTTCCCACGTTCTTTTCGGTATTCAATTAACTTTCATAAAAAACTAAATCTAGCAAAATCGGATGAGATTTACTCGATTTATGTGCAAAAAACACTTAGGGCCAAGTAACGACCTTTGAGCCATCCCAACAAGCCCGCATTGCATCTTACCCAAAAAGAATGTTCAGCAACTTTGTTCTACTCGTCAATACCTTTCATTTGATACATCACAAGCAGGTATTGCGTGCGTATTTCGGTAGATATCGGCGAAAGACTGAAAAACACCTATAGGGCCCTAGCTCTGGAAGGGCCGGCCCTACCATGCCCATTTTCGAACTTGACCTTACTTTTGTCCATACCAATCGGGGAAAAAAAGAATTTTGAAAAAAGGTTGTGATTTACTCTAGCTAGAGGGGTCACGGACGGACGGACGGACGGACGGACGGACGGACATTTTTTTTATTGCGGATTTGTCATCTATGAACATAACCAAATGCTTTGCCCTTACTGGCTGCTTCCAATTCGACATGTTACAAACGGCATATTAATCTTATAAGCCCCCAGTACTTCGTACGGGGCTAAAAATCAGTCTGACGCGTCTAAATTGTTTGCGTACACTACACAGTCATTGTAAAGATGATAAATTTGTGGACCCCTTTTTCCTCGCGTTCCCTCAACTAATTTACTTAATTTTTCCCTGAGTGAACATGTATCAAATCATTTAGACGTAAATATTTATCACCAAAAATGAATTGCAATTAAAGTCCTTCTACTGTGTTTCTTCTTTTAGTATCAAACACCGAAAAGAAGTTCTGTGAACGGCACAGTAGAGTAAATTTAACTTTAACAAGGCGAACAATTACCAGCTGATAACATTTTAACATTCGTAAATGAACTTTCCACTCTTTTCAAAAATTTTACGTGCAATAAGCCTACCATTAAAAAACCTTTCTAAACTGACTTCACCTTTTCATACGGAAACACTTTTATTATGTTGCACGTGTACATAAACTTTCTTCGCAGGATCTCTTACCCACATCATTGCTAAGCCGACCGTTATTCTTCATAATCTTGTCCATAATTATATCCAACCATCAGATAAAAGTTCTGTTTTAATATTTTCGTCTAAGTCAAGGGGCTTTATGTGAACGAAATTTTTGTGGCTGTTAATTAAGTTATGCAAGCTATGCTAATTGGCTGTTCACTGATAGTAAAATTGTAAGGATACAATAAATTATGGGACTTTTTATTGTCAGCCGAATGAAAAATGGATTTTAGTGGCGTCGTCGTGGGGCAAAAATGCTAATTGGTACAGAGACAAACATTATTGGCAGGGTGTACGATTTTTTTTGTTTTTGCAAAAAATGAGAGATTTCATTTCACTTTTTTAATTGAAATGTTACAATGCCATATCGCATGTCCATCAAACATGGTACAATGTTTGTTAAAGTCATAATTGACATTTTATTTCCCCCCATTATTTCCTGGGTAATGATGTGATATGAAATTTCGTGGTTGAATCATCAAAATGAGCGTGAACATTTATTTCTTTCTGCGCACACAGTGGCAGCAAATAAGGTTTCGTCTTTGCATCTAATCCTATTGCGATCCAATTCCTTCCATGTGGTAGCGAGATTAGGAAAGCATTAAAAGATGAAACTTTATTCTTTGTGACTCTATACGAATTACAATGCAACTGTAGTGATTGAACTTAAAGCCATTTTCTCCGTTCCACATAATAAAATTACGAGTAAATTTTAAGGACTGGTACGTTTGGTTGCATTAAGACCATCCCATAATATTCTAATGAAATGATATTAAATACAACAAATCCATTGCCCACGTAACTACGACACTGCTTTAGCTTTCATCTATTTGACTTACATAACGATTCAGCATAATCACATTTTGTCAATGCAACATTGTAAACACTTGCCGTAATTAATTTGATTTTTGTCCATTTCTTAAAATGAAGTCGATTAAATGGCACGTTTACGAAGTCACCTCGGGAATTTCAGAGCGAAAAGTTTTTTTCAAATTCAATTGAAGTAAATGTCATTAAAATTAAGTTCACCGTTCGGTAACAAGTGGCAATATACTAATCTTAATTCATTTAAATCTTGTTATTTTCTATATCGCCGTGTTGACAGCAAATTAAATTGTTATGAAATAATTGTATAGAACGCCCTACAAGAGTTATTTGTTAAGAAAGAAAATCGTTTATTGTCATTACTCCTTTGATAATTATTTGGATACAGTTCATTGATAGAAGAACTCAGAATTCATTGCTTCGAATCAGTGAGATATTGTACCAAACATATGACTTATACAAACAAGCGGCTTTCACTTCTCCACCGTTCGTAGCTAGGTCTCACTTTCTCTGGGTGGGTTTCAATGTAGGTAACTATGCTTCGTGTACCTAGATTTTGAGTAGAGTAACATACTCTCAAATTTACACTTCAAAGGATAAACGGTACATTCATGGAGTGACTACCCATGCATGTCTGGTGTCGTATGGCTGAGGAAAGCTAGAAAGCTGGGATCAGTAGCAATCCGGGAAAACAGTTTTTTGGTGTTTCTACTGCTTTTCGGTCCCTAATTTTAACTGCTCATATCCCAATTTGACCTGCTCGTAATAACCTTTCCAACGAAACCCCGCACGACTACGTAGCTTTAATGTAACTGAAAAGCACTCGATAAGAAAAGTGCATGTTTTCGGTGTTCAATCATCTCCCACTAACCTACATGCATTGCATCAAGGATATTTTTTGCGGTAGTTCTGACTTCTCGGGATCAATCCATTTCAGAGTACATATAAAACAGTCTGCAGGAAAATTCGTCCGATGTCGGTAGGTACGTTTTCAGAAGAATCCCTCTTATACTGTATTCCGTCTGACTAAACGTTTGAATGATATGCATGATTGGTTCATATGTTATCGACAGTTACTTATTTAGCAAAATTTTTGTTAAAGTTAATGAAGTAAAAGATTTGGAATCAATACTAAGATGAAAAGAAGTAATTTGATAATTATACTGACAAATACTTTCCGACTGTGAATAAATTCCAGCGTGGAGCGAATCAGATATGACAATAATTAAGATTACCTGGAGACAATATAACTGCTGGCAGGAAATATTAACAATTCGGTGGCTTATTTCGACACAATTTACCTTAATTGTCTTTTGAATTGAATTACTTAAATTTAATAAGAGCTTTTTTATATAATTTCTTGTTTGACCACCAATGACTTCCATTTCAGAATAAATATGCCACAGAAGATTGAAATGTTCGATTAAATATATATGTTCTCTTCGTCTATTGTTTGGCTGCATTCAATTAAAATGACAATACGAAGTGGGAAAAGATGAAATATAAACTGCATGATGAAAAGAGACTGGTTTCTGATTTTGTTTTAAAAAGTTTTCAATTCCTACCACAATGTGTCGACATAACTATTCCCATTTCAAGTTTAGATATCAACCTTGACACTGACCTTTCACTTCTTTTATATTCAACAGTTTCATTTTAATTCAACTCGTGACGTAAATTTCTTAAAACATAATTGAAGAGCTCTGCTATGTAATGTTGTACGTTATTAAGGGTACATTTCTCTTTCATCATTATTATGATTGTCTGCACTTACATATAACAACCAAACTTGTTGCTACAAGCACCAAAACGTTTGTAGAAAAGTATTACGTCACAGCTATCCCATCACAAGTTATAGCGATTAGTACAGAAATGTTTCAAGCTGAAAACAAAAGTGTATTCACCTGTGGCATGAAAATTGTTTCCCATCAAAAATGATTGGGATGTTATGCCTGTTCAAAGCTTGTATAAGAACAACATCAATGAAGGAAAATTACATTTTGTTTTTATGTTTTTCTACTATCTTCAATAGTATCATGATTTCAACAACAAAAAACTGCCTGGCAATGCTCCTTCCATTAAATGTATCGTATGCTACGTTCCAATTCAATAATCAAAAGAACCGACCCACAAAATTATTTTCGTTTTTGTTTAACATTTTGGAAGTTATAAAGTATCGATTAACTCAATTCATTTGATATTATTACTACATCCAAATCTGTTTCCTTTTAACATCTTATATTATACGAGAATCGTTGAAACGCGAACGGTGAATTCACTCGTCTTACATTTCGTCTGAAGGTTTCTTTCTTACAATTTTACACAATCAGATAACAAAGGAAAAACGTTTTTACTGAGGTGTAGTTACGTGTTTCACTTGTCGATGTAAAAGGATTGATTACCAAGTTCAGTGAGACTTACATCAAAGCTGGATGTGGGAGTGATTTGTCACACTAATAATTGAAGGAAAATATTGGTTCGGTGGTAGATGGGTAAATAAAATTTTAAGATTCAAAGCATTCCTTCTTGAATGAAATTCAAGTGATCGATGGAAATGTGTCGACAAACAAATTTGAATTGACGTAAAACTGCAAAAGGATTTTTGTTTTTCTGTTTACTGATTGCATGGGTGTAGTAAGCAGCCCGCAAGTTGATATAAAACTTAACAAACTCTCAGTTTGATTCGGATACTGGGAAAGCAACTTGAACACACAATAATACAACGTCGAAACTCTCATCGAACTGTTCTCCGAATTACGATTTTACAGGTCTTGCGAACAGCGTTGTTCTTCAGTGGAAGATCTGTGAATAAAGAGTCGACTCTCACAATACAAATGGCATAATATTTTTGCTTCGACAAAACCTCAATGGTTCTAGAGTTTCCCGATTAAATTACCTTATTGCTTTCGACAAAGAGAGGCTCATTATTTTGTTTTGTTTTTGATGTATACAATTATTGGGGTTTGGTTAGAGGCCCACCTCTAAAACATTCCGTGTCTATGCTAAGCAAAGTCTTGTTTTATTTTACCACCCCACCGTATATTTTCTCCCACTTCAAATCGTATTTTCTTACCAAAGATAAATTTTCTACACAACTCAGCATTTTCTGGCAAAATGAAACTGTTGCATAATTTTAACACCATCAGCCAAGAGATTTGTTGTTTAAAAATAGAATTTTACGTTTTAATTTTATCGGATACATTTCATGCGACAGCTTTCTCTCTGAAATGTATTGAAATTTATTTTCGGTGTTGTCGACTACTAAAGTACATAATGCGACCAATTGAGCAATTGGTTGAATGTAAGTGGTAAAACATTTTGCAGATCATTGCATGTATAGGATTATGTATGAAGTTGCGCTTTTATTTAATCAATGTGTTGAATACGTAACCAGTTGAATGAGTTTTGTTTGAAAGTCCAAAACGTTTCGTTTCTGAACATTTCTATAACATTTTGCAGCATCGAGTGGTATGTATATTGGGTAATACATCGTTATGCTGTATAGCATAGTTGAATTGAAAAACGTGAAAGAGGACGACTTGGTGATTTTTATTTATGTGAAGACAGCAAAAGCAATTCATGTCATGACTGATCTGCTTAGATTTCTGTCGTAAGATTATTCCCTTGACT